>NW_028227265.1:64862692-65332692 GCF_978045245.1 Mus caroli
ATCTCTGAGCCATCTCTCTAGCCCTTACTTGGTATTCTTTAATATATATATTCTTTGAGGCTTTTATACATGTGTACAATGTATTTTGACTATATCATCCTTTGCCTCCACATTTCTTTCCCAATTTCATATTCTTTCTCTCTTCCTCTCTCCCTCTCCCTCTCTCTTTCTCTCTCTCTTTCTCTGTGTGTGTGTGTGTCTTTTTTCTTTCTATGTGTGTCTGTCTGTCCATCTCTGTATCTCTCTCTCTCTCTCTCTCTCTCTCTCTCTCTCTCTCTCTCTCTCTCTCTCTCTCTTTCTCCCTCCCTCCCTCCTCCTCCTCCTGTCTGTCTCTCCTTCCTCCCTTCTTCCTTCTTTTCTTCCTTCACCTTCTCCTCCCAAGCTATACTCATTCAGCTTGGCACTGCTCATGTTCCCATGGGAGCAGAGCTGTTCACTGGAGCATGGGAATCTATGAGGGGCCACACTGCTGAAAGAAAACTGACTCCCCCTCCCCAGCAGCCATCAGCTGCAGAGAGCTAGCTCCTCAGCTAGGGGTGAGGCTGAGTGAGTCCTTTTTCCCACCTTGTCTCTAAATACATGGTCTCTCTTTGGTCTGGAGCCTCCTGTTAGGCTTGGCAGGTTGGCCAGTGAACCCCAGGGACCTGCCTGTCTCGATCTCCTCAGTGCTGACATTACAAGGATGGGTTCTCTGGACCAAACTCAGGCCTTCATGCTTGAAAGGCAAGCACTTTACTCACAAAATATTTTCCAGCCGCCTTTCATCTTTTTTGAAACATAGTCTTGCTATGAATCTCTGGGTAACTGGTTGTTTGCTATGTAGTCCAGGCTGGCCTCAAACTCATGCAATTACCTGGCCTCAGTCTTCCAAGTGCTAAGCCTGCAAGTATGCAAAACTGTGTCCAGCTATGACTTGGGTTTCTACATGAATTAAAGTATTAATGTGTACACTCACAGTGCATGGTGTCGGGGGTGGGGGGACATTCATACCATAACTTGGGTGTAGAACTCAGAGAATAACTTTGTGAAGCTGGCTGGCTCTCTTTCCACCTTGATGTGGGTTAAGCTCAGGTCCCCAAACTTGTGGGCAGGGGTCTTTACTCATTGTGCCATCTTGCTGGTCCATGATGTGGGTCTTGTCTGGTGACTTGCAAGAGTGGATGTGGCCTTTTAGGAATTGCTGGGAGGACTGGAAATATAAGGCTGGGTTTGTGACTGATGGCAGGGTGGGGAACCCTTGTAGGAAAGAGATAAAGCCTTGAGAAAATGAATGAATTGGAGAACATTCTCTGATGGTGTGCCTGTTACACACATCTCTTTGACCTTTGTGGTTCTCCTACTCATTACCCTAACCATCCTTAGCACGTTTGTCAGTACTTCAATAGACAGAGCAGGAAGATGCAGAGGCCCAACACAGTGCAAAACTGTGTCAAAGCCCAATCTTTTAAAACCTAAAGACCCATGCTGACAAAACTTGGTAGACCAAGAAAATCATTCACTCCTTCTCAAATACTGATTCACGGATACTATTTGGTAAAATCCATTAACTTTGTCAGGCTATATCCGCCAAGGGAGATTTAACATTTTCTTTGTTCTTGCAGCAAAATTTCAGTATTCAACAGAAGGTGAAAAAAAAATAATAATTCCCAGAGCTAGCCTTTAAAAACTGAAGTAAAAAAGTAAATTGCTTTCCACCTGTGACTTAACACTTTTTCTCACATAATTTTTTCTAACATAATAGTTTTACTGCGATGCAGTTTATGCATAATATTTTTTTAACTTTCAAATTGACCAGTTTGGTGGCATTTAGTACATCTGCAGAGTTGTGCAACCAGCATGAGTTCCTGATTTTGGAGGGTTTTATGCCTCTAAATAGAAATCTGGTGACGTTGGACAGTCTCTCTCTCTCTACTCCCCAGCTACTGGTGAGCACTAATTTATTTCCTGCCTCTGTGGGCTTGGCGATTAAGTACATTTCATAGAAATGGACTCATAAAATTGTTTGAGTTGCTGTTGCTGGCTTCTTCCAGGTTCTTACTCACATTGTAGCATACATCAATCCTTTATACCTCTTATGGTTGAATAATATCACTTGATATGACTATTCCCCATTTTGTTTGTTTAATCATCAATGGATGGGCTTTTTTTTTTTTCTAATTTGGGGCTATTTTAAATAATGCAGTGAAGGGGGCGAGGCAGCTCAGTTGGTAGAGTACTATATAGTGTGCATTAGGGTATCTGTCCCCTGGCTGTCCTGGAACTCACTTTGTAGACCAAGCTGGCTGCCAACTCACAATGATCCACCTGCCTCTGCCTCCTAAGTGCTGGAATTAAAGGTGTATGCCATACCCCCACTTCCCCTACTCCCCCCCCCACTAAGATACATTGTTTATGATCAAATTATAAATTCAAAGTAATCTTAGGTTACTAAATAAAATTCAGAAGTTCATTAAACAATGGATAGTTTTTTGCCCAAGTGGGATTTATTCCAGGAACACAAATGTGGCTTTCACATATTAATAAGTACAAGGAGAAATGGTATGGGCATCTTAATACATGCCAAAAAAGCATTTAAAAAAGTCAACACCCATTTCTACCAATAACACTAGGGTAAGTAGCATTAGATAAGTCTTTCTTGAAAGAAAGAAAGAAAGAAAGAAAGAAAGAAAGAAAGAAAGAAAGGAAGGAAGAAAGAGAGAAAGAAAGAAAGAAAGAAAGAAAGAAAGAAAGAAAGAAAGGAAGGAAGGAAGGAAGGAAGGAAGGAAGGAAGGAAGGAAGGAAGAAAGAAAGAAAGAAAGAAAGAAAGAAAGAAAGAAAGAAAGAAAGAAAGAAAGAAAGAAGGAAAGAAAGAAGGAAAGAAAGAAGGAAAGAAAAGAAAACATTAGTTTCTTTATTTAAAGATTATTTGTTTCTTTGTTTTTGCTTTGTTTTGAGACAGGGTCTCCTGCACATCTCTGGTGGTCTTGGAACTCACTGTGTAGACCAGGTTGGCTTCGAATTTACAGAGATCTACCTGCCTCCTCCTCTGCCTCCTGAATGCTGGGATTAAAAGCACGCACCATGATGCCCGGCCCTAGATTACTGTTCAGATTCATTAAAGTCAGATGCAAAACAAAAGTGCCCTTATGTCTTAATCAGAGGAATCAAACAAGAGACAGAAGGAGGTTGAGACATAATCTCCCCCACCCATTCCCCAGAGAGAGAGAGAGAGAGAGAGAGAGAGAGAGAGAGAGAGAGAGAGAGAGAGGAGGGCGAAGGGAGGGAGACAGAGAGTGCTGAAGCAGGAATCCAGAAGCTCCTGCCTGCTGTGGAAATGCTTGACTGCATCCCCGATTCTGAAGTGAAAAAGCCCTTTTGTTTTCAGTGTTTCAGGGCACTGGCTTGCTAGGCAAGCATCTCAACCACTGAGCTACATCCTTAGACTACTACTTTGAGACAAGGTCTTATCTAGACCAAGCTGGGTGTAAACTCTTGTCTCTGCAGTCTGCCCTCCCAAGCACTGGGATAATAGGTAAACATTAGCCCACCAGCCCTAACTTTTTGAGACATAAAGTCCATCATGTTTGCTTTAGATGATCTTCCAAGTACTACATGCCTGAACCGTCGTAGTTCTCTAAGGCAAAAAGCCTTGCTATATAATCCAGGTTGACCTCAAGCTCAAGCTCTTCCTATCTTAGTCTTTCAAGTGCCAGTATAATGGGTGCATCCTGCTTGAACTCATGTTCCCCAAAATACCTGGTGAGGGCTGGGAGACAGCTCAGTGGGCAAAGGCAACTCAGTGCGCCAGGTCTGACAGCCTGAGTTCAACTCCCAGGACCCACGTGGTGGAAGGAAAGGACCAGCTCCCACACGCGCACACACGCGCACACTTTTGCAAGTATGTAACACATCCACACAAACACAAAATGCAATGGTTTGAATAGGTATGCTTTCCCCTTCCCCCCATAGACTGACTGACTGCTTGGCTTATTGGGAGTGGCACTATTAGTGGCACTATTATTGGCCTTGTTGGAGTAGGTGTGGCCTTGTTGAAGGAAGTGTGCCACTGTTGGGAGGGATGGGGTTTGATCTCTTATGCTCAATCGAGACCCAGTGTAGTACACAGTCCCCTTCCGTTGCCTTCTGATCAAGATGTAGAACTCTCAGCTCCTTCTCTAGCACCACGTCTGCCTGGACACAGCCATGCTCGACACCATAATGATAATGGACTGAACCTCTGAAACTGTAAGCCAGTCCCATCTAAATCTTTTCCTTTAGAAGAGTGGTATTGGTCCAGGTATGTCTTCACAGAAATAAAACCCTAACTGAAACATAAAATAAACTCTACTGAGAAAACACACCAGGAGAAAACATACAGCTTCAAGGACAGCTGAAATGCTACTTCTATTAGAAACACAGCTCGTGTATATAAAAAGGTGGCATTTAAAGTGACTTAAAGGGGCTGGAGAGACAGCTCAGTGGTTAAGAGCATTGACTGTTCTTCCAGAGGGTCAGTGTTAGATCCTCCAAATCTATATGGCAGCTCACAACTGTTTGTAACTCCAGCTCCAGAGTATGCTTCTTTTCGTTTTATTTTATTTTTAAGGTTTTATTTATTTATTTACTTGTTTACTTGTTTATTTACTTGTTTACTTGTTTATTTATTTATTTATTTATTTATTTATGTGAGTACAGTGTAGCTGTCATCAGACACACCAGAAGAGGGCATCAGATCCCATTACAGATGGTTGTGAGCCACCATGTGGTTGCTGGGAGTGGAACTCAGGACCTTTGGAAGAGCAGTCAGTGCTCTTAACCACTGAGCCGTCTCTCCAGCCCCCCAGAGTGTGCTCTTTAGATCCTCTGTGGGCATGCTGTTCATATGCACATGCTCTGGCACATACACGTACACACATGCACACACACACACACACACAAGTAAATATAAAATAAATCTTTTTTTTTTTTTAATTAGGCCTGAGGCTGAAGAGATGGCTCAGTGGTTAAGAACAGAGAACCCACATGGTAGCTCCCAACTGTCTGGAACTCCAGTCCCAGGCAATCTAATGCCTTCTTTTCTGGCCTCCAATGATACGAGGCACCAAGCACACATGTGATACGCAGACGTACATATTGCAAAATACCCATACACATAAAATTAAATTATATCAAATGTAAAAAAATTAGGCAGGCTGTGGTAGTACACACCTTTCATCTCAGCATTCAAGGGGCAGAGGCAGAGAAGAATGAGGGTACAGACTAAGACGCTGCCTCAAAAACAAAACGTAAAGTCAAAACTAAACTAAAAAAACTAGACAGGAGATGTTTACTCATGGTAGCCACTGTACAGAGAGTGATGTGTTGTATGCTTGAAAATGTCTAGTAGAATACACTTAAAACATTGTGTCTGATGTGTATATGCAAGCATCTGTGACATGTGCAAGGGTATTTTTGTGTGTGAGCATGCATATGCCACAAAGTGAGGCGGTCAGTGGACAACCTCAGGTCCTTGTCTTCCACATTCTAAGAGAAAGATCTGTTTGTTGCTCCGCACCAGGAGAGCCGCCCTGAGAGCATCCAGAGATTCTCTTGACTCCACCCCCCATCTCTCTGTAAGAGTATCTGGATTACAGATGTGCACTTCCATGCCTTGTGGGTTCTGGAGATTTGAGCTCACGTGTTTAGCTTTGTGCTACAAGCACTTCACACCCCTGAGCCATCTCCTCAATCATCAAGAAAGTAGATTTTAAATGTTTTGCCACAAATAAAATGTATGTGACATTATGCTTGTTAGTGAGTTGGATACAGACATTCCTAAATGTATACATCCTTGAAAACTTCATGTTGTATACCATAAATATGTAATTTGTTTTTAACTAAAAGCGACATCAGGGACTAATTATGCAGCTCAGTAATAGAACATTTGCTTAGCATGTGTATGGCTCTAGATTGAACCCCAGCACGGGAAATAAAAAATAAATTCAACTCTTACATGTAAATGCATCCTGGATGGACACATCACAGATGTGTAGATATAAGCATGATAGCTGAAATGTTGGAAGTATTAGGAGAAAAAAATATGAATATGTTTCCCTTAGGAAGATGCCAAGCCTTTTCAAAAAACCTTGTCACCAAAATTTAGAAGCTAAAAGAACGGTAAAAGAAGATTGATAATTTTGACTTTTAAAACTTCTATGTTGAAGGAAACAAAAACAAGAAGAAGAAATAAAAAACAAATAAAAAAGAAAAAAAAGAATAAAAAAAAAAAAGAAAAAACAAACAAAACCAAACCAAACAAACAAACAAAAAAACTTCTATGTTGGAAACAAACATAAAAGAAACATTTACAACTTGCACTACAAAAGGGGAAAAGATAAATTTTTACATTTGGTAACATGAAATATAACAAGGAGCTAAAATTCTAAAATATATTTCCCATATGGGACAAAAATAAAAGCAAGATGATCATAAAATATGAATAGGAAGCTTATAACAAAAAGGTTGGCAGGGGCTGGAGAGACTGCTGGGCCATCAACAGTGCTACAGCAGACGCAAGTTTGGGGCACAGTACCCATCTCAGGAGCTAATCACCTTGAATTCCAACTCTAGGCAATCCAACAATGCCCCCTTCTGGCCTCTTCTGGTACTGCATGAAAATGTACACACACACACACACACACACACACACACACACACACACACACACACGCAATCTTAAGAAAATTAAGTTATTTGTGACTAATATTAATGGAGATGTTCAGCCTTGTTAGTCTAGAAAATGATACAAAAATATTACCGAGTCAGGCCTGATGGTGCACCTGTAACCTCGGCTGTTCAGGAGGTTGAAGCGAGACGACTCAAAGTTGAAGGGCAGAGGAGCAACTTAGTGAGACTATGTATTAAAGTAAAAGTAAAAAGGCAAGAGATAAGGCAGAGACAGGATGATTTCTGAGTTCGAGGCCAGTATGGTCTACAGAGTGAGTTCCAGGACAACCAGGGTTATACAGAGAAACCCTGTCTCGAAAAACAAACAAACAAACAAGCAGGAGATAAATTTATGTATCTCAGAGCCTTTGCCTAGCAACAGGTTCAATCCCCAGTCCTGAAATAAAGTATATACATAAATAGAGTTAAAATATCTTTTCTTTGTCTAAGTTATATTCAAAAGCTTAATAACATTCAGAGTTGGAGATAATTTTAGGAAACAGGTATGTTTGTTTTATTGGTACAAATGTAAAATGCTATAATATTGCTAGAAGATAGTTTGGCGGTGTGTACACAATAGCACATGTTACACATGTAATGTGGTTACAGTGACTCGTGCCTGTAATTCTAGACGTAAGACCCTACTCCAGGAGGCAGAAGTCTGCCTGGGATACATACAAAGATCTGAGCCAGAAAAAAACAACAATAAGGAAGACAAAAAGGTAGAGAACGAGGAAAAAGAAAGGACGAGAAAAAAGAAAACAGCCCACCCACAGAGACAAACTCCAAAGAAGGGGCTGAATAAGTGAGACCAGATTGGCCGTGATACTCCTCGTGGCTTTGAGAATCATTGGTAGTGATGCAGAAACTGGAGAGATGGCTCAAGCCACTTGCTGCTGCTCTTGCAGAAGACAGGATTCCCAGCACCCACAGGGTAGTAACCCCAGTTCCATGGGATCCAATGTCATCTCCACAGGTACTGCACCTACGTGGTACACATGTACACACAGGCAGAACACTCATATGCATAAGATAAAGATAAACAAATGTAAATAAATAATTATAAGAGAAAAGACGGAGGATGTAGAAAGGGGCGATGCCATTCGTGTGCCCGTTGGTGAATGTACACATTTCACGGAGCAGTGTCAGGAGAAGTCATTCCAGTAACAGCAAGCAGGCATCATGTTTCAAACACAGGAAGCTGCAGTATGCTGCTGACCTTCTCGTGACGTTTCCCTTCTCATCCTGGCAGGGTATATGGCAATGGCCCGGTACAGTGGTCAAAGGCACACCTGGACCTATAGCAAAGTGCAAAGATGCCCAGCGAACAGAGAGAACGCTAGGAAATATTTGGCACACTAGAAATAACGAGTATTCAATCAGTTAGATTACTTTCAACACCAAATTGGCCACATCCACTTAACGCAATCCTTTTAAAACAGTCTACAGTAGCCGGGTGTGGTGGTGCATGCCTTTAATCCCAGCACTCAGGAGGCAGAGGCAGGCAGATATCTGAGTTCGAGGCCAGCCTGGTCTACAAAGTGAGTTCCAGGACAGCCAGGGCTATACAGAGAAACCCTGTCTCAAAAAACAAAACAAAACAAAACAAAAATCTGCAATCAGACTATCACATCAGCACTGAAAAGCAGTGGTGCTCAAAAGCACCCTATTCTCTGCCCTTTCTCTCTCTGTTATTGCTCTCTCTGTCATCTCTCTATGTCTTCTCTCTCTCTCTCTCATATATATATATATATATATATATCATATCTCATATATATATACATATATATATACACACATCCATATCTCATATATGCATGTATATATGTATATATGACATTTCCCAAGTCTGGGGAAAGTGTCTCTGTAAAGCATGATCCACTCCCATGCAGGAAGCTAACATCGACACTCAGAGGCCAAAAACATGTCTCGTGCAGTGCCAAGTGCATTACACATCATTTTCAGAAACACATTTCTGGCAAGAAAACACTGGCTGATAACTGAACTATCAAACGTATTTCAAGAGGGTATTATGTTCCAGAGGGAATGGAACAAATTAGAAATAGATTTGGTCTTTTCCTTATGGCCTGAAGCATTTCTGCACACCGGTAACTATGAGGCCAGCTCTGCACAGTACTGCAAGCACTTCAGACAATGGGGAAATCTTTGTATGTTCTTATTCTGGGAGGTGGTTTTTCCATGTAATGATAAAAAGGGGCACATTCTAAGAAAAATTGTTCATTAAATGAATTTGAATAAAACCATATATATCCCAGCACATTTTAAAAAACGTGTGTGTGTGTGTGTGTGTGTGTTTGTGTGTGTGTGTGTATTGTGTGACCTCTACAACATCAGGCACACACATAGTGTTCATATGCCATGTGTATGTATGTACATATACAGGCAGTCAAAACACTCATATACATAAAATAACATAAATTTAAAAGAAAATACCTATGTGTGCATATGGTATACCATATGAACAAATGTTCATAGGTGAGAGGAAGTAAATGTTAGCTGTCTTCCTCAGATTCTTCCCGACTTATGTTTTGAGAGCGGGTTTCTAGATAGTCATTGTTTCAGGAATCCTCCTGTCTCTGCTGCCCCACTGTTAGGATTACAGGCACAAGACTGTGCTCTAACTTTCTATGTAGGTACTGCGATCAAACTCAGGTCCTCAGGCTTGGACTGGTGGCACACTACAGCCTGAGCTGTCCTCCAAATCCCAATCAAACATTTATATTCCTCTCAAATGTGACTAAATAGTCCACAAGGGGCAGTGAGAGGTAATTAGGGAATATTGATAATCTTCTTTCAGAAAGAGAGAGAGAGACACAGAGAGAGACACAGAGAGAGACACAGAGAGAGACAGAGAGAGAAGAAAAAGCTAAACATGGTGGTACATCCTACAATGCTACAGGCAAAGACAAGCTGGCCTCTGAGAGTTCAAATCCATCCTGGTGTACAGAGCAAGTTCCAGGCCAGCCAAGGCTACATAGTGAGACCCTGCTTAAAGAAAAAAAAAAATACTATGGCTATGTTTATCATGCATTGATAACTAAAGGATAAAGTATAGTCCCACAAATAAAAGAGATGTATAGACTTAAATATTTTCAGTGTTCCACATTCATACATAGACCCAGCACCTTGTTGAAGAAGGAAAAGTAAACAATCAGAAAATCCCTTCAGATGCAGAATGCTCCAAACCTCTCGGCGGGAGCGATACTGGGTGTGACAGGTTTACCTCATCATCTCAATGTGTTCAGCCTTAAAACCACTGTTCAATTAAAATCTCAGAATATTATGTTCTAATAGGAATACACATAAGCCAATTTACAACATAAGCTACAATACAGATGCACACGTGGGGAGAGGGATTTGAGAGAAGAAACCTGTTAAGACTAGACAATGTGCTGGGCATGGTGGCGCACGCCTTTAATCCCAGCACTCAGGAGGCAGAGGCAGGAGGATTTCTGAGTTCGAGGCCAGCCTGGTCTACAAAGTGAGTTCCAGGACAGCCAGGGCAATACAGAGAAACCCTGTCTCGAAAAACAAACAAACAAACAAACAAACAAACAAAAAACAACAACAACAAAAGACTAAACAATGCTAAATTCCCAACAGTACAGTTGGAAACTCAAGGTTTCTCATGGGCCACTAGTTTTACTGTTGAAAAAGCTGAAGTCATTACTGTAAGATTCCAGGATCAAGAGCAGAACCTGTGAGAAACTCCAACATTTCCTAGGGGCTCAAGAAGTCCCTACCATCGCCACAAACTTCTAGTTCAAGTCTAGTCAGAAAGCTGAAGACACAATGGCTGACTGACTCCTTAGGTTTCCTTTTCAATTCAAATTAGATTAGATCACTGAACATGCAATCCCATCGATCCAGTGATTCACAAGCAGGCTCACAGAAGATTGGAAAGCCAAATCTTGTTCCTCTCTCTTCCCCAAACAGGGCAGGTGAGTTTGAAAGAGCCTGTATGTGTTTGAGAGCAAAAGAATTCCATCATGACAATTTTATAATTTGGAGAAAACATTTTTAATTTCTGGGTTTTTTTGTATTTTATTTTACATTTTATTTCATTGTATTGTAATAAAGTCACAGTGGGCGTGGCTCTGAATACCAAATGTATAACATGGAAAAGATGAAGAACAGTCTGGTGGGAAGGTCTGGGGACACAGCTCGGCTTGTAGGCTGCGAGGTGCTGTGGTGCAAGCAAAGGACCCAAGCTTGGGCTCTTGGGTCCATATTTAATAAAGCCATATGTATGCAGCAGAGCACTGCCTGGTCTGGCCTCAGATGGAGAGGATGCACCTAGTCCTGTAGAGACTTGATGCCCCAGGGAAGGGGCATGCTGGGATGGGTGCTGGGGGCACCCTCTCAGAGGCAAAAGGGAGGGGGAGGGAGCCAGGAGGGGTGACAACATCTGGAATATAAAGAAATAAAATAATAATCTGAGAAAGAGAGAGAAGCCATGTGCAGTGGTATGAGCTTGGGAGACTGACAGGATGATTTCTGGGGCTCCCTGGCCAGCCAGCCAGCCTAGCCCCAGGTCTCAATGAGAGACTCTCTCCAAAATCAAAATGTGCAGCTCTTGAGGTATGATGTTCAGGGCTGAGCTCTGGTCTCCACACACGTGTATCAGAAGAGCCACCCACAAACCTCCGTTCCCACAGAAAGGCCGAGAAACATTATTATAACAAGAATTACTGTAGAGGAAAAGGGGTCAGAAAGATCTGGTCGCTTAGCTGGGAGCGGAAGAAAGTGTTCTTGGTTAAGGAGGTGACTGAGGGACAAGAAGGATCATGCAGTACCCAGAACATTATGTGCTAGCTTCCTCCCCCATCCCAGACTTGTCTAGCTGTGAATCTGGACGGCTTCATCTGCGGCTTGATGAAGCCTGATTAAAGGCCGAGCTGTGCCGAAATATTTGGCACTATCTTTAAGAGCGGATACAGATAAACACCGGCCTTGCCAAGGGGCAGTTTCAAAAGTTTAGGCGTTTTCGCGCATATAAACCGGTAACTGGGAGAGTGAGGGAGGAACCGGTAATGTGAAACAGAGAGGAGGAAGAGGAGGGGAGGGAGGGGTAGGATGGAGGAAGGGGAGGGGGAGTTGGAGAGAGAAGGAAGAGGAGGAGGAGGGGGAGAGAGGAGGAAGAGGGGGAAGGGGAGGTAGTGAGAAGAAGGAAAAGTAGGAGGGTGGGAAGGAAGAAAACTGCACAAATGGGAGCTCGGAGAGACAGAAAATCAAGGAAAGGTTTCTTAATTTTTAAATTTGTAAAGAACCCTCAGACTGAGAATGTAGCTCAGTTGGTAGAGTGCTTGTCTAGCAGGCAGGGGGCCCTGGGCTCCATCCCCAGCACTGCATAAACTGGATAGAGTGCACACAGTGTAATCCCAGCTCTGGAGATACTGGAGTATCCAAAGCTCAAGGTCACTCTTGGATGCATACTGAACCCAAAGTCAGCCTGGGATCAATGAGATTGCATCTCTGAATAAACTAGTTTAAAAGCAAAGTGACAGAGGCTGCAGGTGCAGTCTAGTCATAGAGCATTTTCTTAAGATATCTAAGATCCAGCCCTTGGACCACCACCACCAAAAAGAAAGGGGAGAGAGAGAAAGACAGAGTGAGAAAGAGAAAGAGAGGGGGCAGAGAGGAGAGAGAGGGAGAGAGACAGAGAAGGGGAGGGAAGAAGAAAGGGAAAAGGAAGGGGAAGGGAAGGGAGAGGGAAGGGGAGAGGAGGGAAGGGGTGAGGGGAGGGAGGAGCAATAAAAACATATTTTAAAATAAAGATAGGTTGTTGGGCAGTTGTGGTGCACGCCTTTAATCCCAGAACTCTGGAGACAAAGGCAGGCAGATCTCTGAGTTCAAGGACAGCCTGGTGTACATCGTGAGTTCCAAGACAGCCAAGGCTACAGAGAGAAACCCTGTCTCTAAAAAACTACCACCACCACCACCAATAATAATAATGATAAGGCAATAAGAAGTTCTCTACAAAGCATAGAGATTTGACATTGCAAAGAAACAGGCCTATTGCTATCACAAGATGGAAGTATAAAATTGTAATTAAAAGCACCTATTGCTTGAAGGCAAATTGAATAGCAAGCATATAATGTTCTTATATGCTTGTACATTTACCACATAAAAATTATGCTAGAGAACTGTACTATGAAAAGCAGAAATGTTCTATAGTCCACCAAGGAATGTATGTATGTGTATGTTTGTATGTGTATATTTGTGTATGTGTGTATATGCATGTGTATATGTGTGTATGTATGTGTATATATGTGTGTATGTGTGTGTATATGTGTGTGTGTTTGCATTTGTGTGCGCGTGAAGGCCTGAGGTTGACATCAGTTATCGTCCTCAATTGCTCTCCACCTTCTCTGTTGAGGTAGAGTCGATTGAGGCTAAAGCTCACTTGTGGCTGCTCTGCCTTCTTGCTTCCCTCTGAGACTTTGGATCACAGCTGGGCCTCTCACCTGCCTGGTATTCACGTGGGTGTTCACGATCCAAACTCAGGTCCACCTGGTGAGTGTTTTACCCACTGAGTTATTTCCCCAGGCCCAGAAAGACATATGTTAAGATATAAGCAGAGCCATTTCTAGAAGAATATCTGAGGATTCTGAAAAATATATGAGAAGAATATCATATCTGAATTTCTTGTAACTCTTCTTTTTAAGCAATATGGTTGCATTGGGTCCTGTATGAAGCTAAGTTTGTGTGACCTGGCTTATCTGAGTTAGAGTATGAGGGACAATTCCTCATTTGCCACATTCCTAAAACGCATTGTTAAAAGATCAGCCAGTGGGTAGAATCACTCAGCACTCTGAAAACTCTAATTCTGAATAATTATGCTGAATTACTTGAAGAACTCAAGCAAATTAAAGTCTGGCTTATAAAATTCCTTTGGAAATCTGTAAGTCTGTACTTTAAGGCACTTCTGGAATAAGACACAAATTCTCACAATTTCCAAGATGGGTATTATTTGGACCGGTTTTGACAAATAGATAAAAATCATTTTAATTATCCTATCATTCATATGCAAATAAATGCTGTTGGAGAACCTCAGGCATCCTCCAAAAGGCTTCCATAGTAAAGCTAGTAGTTCCTTGGTGTGTTTTTTCCCTCCACAAACAATTTATGCAGCAAACGCTCTCTTCAGAGAAAGCACAGTGGTTGCAATCTCACCATGGTAGAATCTTCCAGCTCCTTAGGTATCGTGATTATTTAGTGACAGGTCACTACAGTCCTCATCATTTTACTACTCTAGTGTTAATTGTGCCATGTATTTAAAACCTTCCGGGACAAAAAGCCCTGGCGGCAGTTCCTTGTGGTTTCATTTTAGCTTCAACACTAACCAGGATTCTGAAAAAAAAAAATATATATATATATATATGGGTTTGGGGTTGATTTGCTGATGAATATTTACCTGCTTCTTTTGTTTTCATGAGCGATGTGCTGGGAGATAGTGCAGGCCATGTAATAATAAAAAAAAAAAAAGTTGGAAAATGATGAAAACTAGCCATAGTCCACTAAGGTGAGGGGTTTAGGAGCCCGTCCAGGCTGGATGAGTCCGTTAGTATGGGATTATGAAGAAGGTCATAAGCCACTCAGCTATCTAGTGGTTTGTTGTGTCTCCCCCATTGCCCGACTCAGGTCTCACGAAATTCAGACTCACTGTCTAGATAGTGAAGGATGGCCCTGCCTTTCTGATGCTCCCGCCTGGTGCTGGTTAACACGTGTGTACCACACGTGGAGCCAGGGATCACTGAACCTAGGACTTCACGCACGCTAGACAAGCATTCTTCCTCCTGAGCCGCATCCTGAGCGCCACGGACTGGTTCCTTCTGCTCAGGAGAATTATGGTAATGGTTGATCAATGTGCTTCTGTAAGCTGTGAGACCTTCGTTAGCTTACAGACGACGTATGGAAGGAAACCGAAAAAACCGAAGAAAAGACTGACCTAAGGATAAGATGTGTGGAGGCGAGCTTGGTCAGAGTCCAGGTGAATATCAGCCAAAGTTCAACGGAAGTCTGCACTGTACACAGAGCAGAGATGAGTCAGGGAAGGGGGCGGGTGAGCTGTGATCCTCCTTGCCCTCGGGGGTCGTCATTGGATACTGGTCCACAATGGCAAAGGGAGCAGGGATAACTGGTGTCCCGAAGCTCCGTGAGTATGTACGGTGAAGGAGACATAACAGGACCGCTGCAGGGAGGCCCATCACCTTTACTTAGGGTGATTCAGGTTTATATAATTTGGAGAACGCAGGGGAATCTCAGGTGCTAGCTGAACGGGTTCTTGTCAGGAGAAAAGCTGAACCTGTAATCTAACTAAATATGTCTATAGGTAAAGGTGTGTGTGTGTGGGGGGGGGTTGAGTTCCCCAGACAAGGTCAGAGAAGGGGAAGCCCTGCCAACAAGGGAGTCCTCCACTCTTTGATGAGTTCGGAGGGTATCTGGTTAATGGTAGACTTCGACCTTAATTAGCAGAGTTTTCCCACAGGAAGTCTTCCAGACAGATCCTCAAATGTACATTTCATAGAGGAAGAGATAGAGCTATAGATCACAGGGTACAAGAAAGGGGTCCCTGTCTTCCCTCCATCGCCTCTGCCATGGACATCTTCCATTTATTAAGGCTCCACTCAAAAGCCACTTCTTCTGTTACCTTCTCTCCTTTTCCTAACTAAAAGTAATCCCTCTCATGTAGGAATTTCTTGAGTGTTCATACAGCACTTTCTCTTTGTGTATTGGTCACCCATGTGTTTACATTTCAAATTATATAGTCTGCAGCCTATCTAACAGAGTTCTGTATAAATACCAATAAAAACCTTTTGTTGATATGATTATCTTGAGATGTGGTCTTGCTATGTACTCTTTCTGTATCCCAGGCTAGAATGGGACTCTAACCATCCTGTCTCAGCTACCCAAGTGCTGGGATTATAGACACACACCAACTGGCTGTTGATGTTAGTATTTAATAAATAATTCCTAGGACCTTTTTTTAAATAGACATATTTCTTAACCTTGTCCAGACTTAAAAGAGAAACAGTTTTATTTTGTTTTTCCTCATTTGCTATCTTTTTTTTTTTTTTTTTTTTTTAGATCTAGGTGGCCCATTTGAGCTGTTTAGAGAAACACACTCTCTAGCAGGTGCTTCTGATCAATTCCCTGTAGACTAGACAGGGTGATCTATAGAGCTTATTCTTGCTGCAGGGAAAGCAAAATAAGGAAGGTATTCCGGCTTCGTGACTTTCTCCTTTCTTTCGATAATTGCCGTGTATAAACTCCACCTGTTTACTTTTCCCTTTTCCCATGAATCCTGGCTGTAGATCATTTAAAATTCCCACCCAGAGCATTCCACTAACTCTGTGCTATGACTCAAATCAGTCAGTTGCGGTCATCAGTATTGTCCTCGTGGGCTTCGTCCAGGGGGTGGAGTCTTGGTGGCCTTAGCTTTTCTTTTTTTCCCTTTTGAATGAAAGTCAACTAGTTAGGTTTACATCCAATCCAACACTGAATCGCTTTATGTTGCTAGTTATCGGAGGGCCAAGCAGTTCACTTGATATAAAGTAGCTAAATGTAACTCAGTGTAAAAAGTTGAAAATGTTTGCAGCTCTTACTAGGCTCAAGGAAACCTTTAAAAGATGATGTTAACAGTGAGAAGCTGCTTTGCACCTGATGAAAAATTCATAGTTCAAAGAAAGATGCTTTCTTCTGTCTGTGAGCACTAGAGAATTTTTACACCCTGAGGGAAGAGCGACAGATTAACATTCTGACAGATAAAACAGTGCTAATGTGTCATTTCTTCTCCTGGGAAATACGTGAGAGGCTCGATGACAATGACGATGATAACGATGATGATGATAAAGAAAGACCACACCATCCATCAAGTATAGTGATGAAACACTGAATGAGTGAGTGAGTGAATGAATGAATGAATGAATGAATAGAGGAAATCAATTGCTCTAATTCAAAGAAGTAGGAATGTGTGTTAGAGAGCCTCCTGTAGAGTGAGGGTTGGTCTCACCTTCCCCAAAGCCTCTGGCCCATTCTGGAAATCTTCGCTGCCACTAGTACTGAGGCATCCCGCATTGAAAAAGGCATCCGACTGCTTGTTCTGTCTCAGCTGGGCATTGCACGACCCTGCCAGTGTTTTCTGATCTTTGCACATCTTCACAAGATGGTGACAGCAAAGCAGATGACCTCTGACCTTTGTGCTATCTGTTCTCCACCAGAACTTTTTCCCTTTCTTTTCGTTCGTTGAGTGAAGAAAGAAATGGTGAGCTCATCAGTAAATGACGTCACAACTGCCTCTCAACTGCCTCTCGAGAGGATAGGTCAGGGCTGGTGAGATGGCTCAGCAGGTAAAGACACTTTCCATAGCTTAATGACCTGAGTTCAATCCCTAGGACTCACACGATGGAAGGAGAATCTCTTAAAAAGTTGACTTCAGCTGGGCATGGTGGAGCACGCCTTTAATCCCAGCACTCAGGAGGCAGAGGCAGGTGGATTTCTGAGTTCGAGGCCAGCCTGGTCTACAAAGTGAGTTCCAGGACAGCCAGGGCTACACAGAGAAACCCTGTCTCGAAAAACCAAAAAAAAAAAAAAAAAAAACCCAAACAAACAAACAAAAAAAAGTTGACTTCAATATGCATGCCATGCCCCCAAACCTAAACCAATCTCTCTCTCTCTCTCTCTCTCTCTCTCTCTCTCTCTCTCTCTCTGATCTGTTTCTGTCTCCATCTGTCTCTCTCTCTGTATCTTTCTCTCTCTCTCTCTGATCTGTTTCTGTCTCCATCTGTCTCTCTCTCTCTCTGTATCTTTCTCTCTCTCTCTCTCTGATCTGTTTCTGTCTCCATCTGTCTCTCTCTGTATCTTTCTCTCTCTCTCTCTCTGTCTCTATCTCCCAAAAATAAATACATGTAATAAACAATAAAAGAAGAATAATGAATACTCCTGGATCCTTTCATGTCTAGACTATTACTTGTGTGGATTTGGTCCTGGAGTTTCATGGTTTAATTATCAGGGAGTGGGGAGACAGGGATCCTTCTGTTATTGGGAATCTCTCCTTCATATTCCTTTATTGATCCTTCTGTCTCACATATACAGACAGTCTGTCTAGAGAGCCAATTAAATGATTTGAAAATAAAGTCTACTTAGCTGGGCATTGTAGGCAGGACCACACCTGAGAGGTGGTTTTGGGCTGTATCAGAAAGTAGGTTGAGCAAGCCATGCAAACAAGCCAGTAAGTAGTACCCTTCCAGGTTCCTGCCTTGCATTCTGCCTGAATGTCCCCCAACAATGAACTACAAGTTGTAGTGGAAATAAACCATCTCCTTCCCAAGTTGCTTTTGGTCATGGTCTTTATACCAGTAATAGAAAGCAAGTTCATTAACTTGCCACCAACACACTTCAAAAGCCAAAGGTCCAGGCTACACAGTAAAGCCTCCTACCTCCAGTAAAATAGCCTTATTCTTCTTTTAAATTTTGTGTATGTATGAGTGGTACACACATGGGGCCGTGTGCATTGGAGCATACAGAGACCAGAGCAGGACATCAGGTGGCTTTCTCTGATCACCTTTGGCCTGATTGCCTAGAGACATGGTCTCCCACTAAACTTGAGGCTCACTGTTCTGTCTAGGTTGGCTGGTCTGTCAGCTCCTTAGTGTCTGTCTATCTCTACCCTTGTGTTAGAGCTACAAGCACACACAGTCATGCTTGGCTATTCTTTCCTTTTCTTTTCTTTCTTTCCTTTTCTCTTTTTTTCTTTCTCACTTTCTTTCTTTCTTTCTTTCTTTCTTTCTTTCTTTCTTTCTTTCTTTTATATTGAGGGCTGAGGAGTTTAAAATTGCATATGCATGGCTGTTTTTTCTTGCATGTATATCTGTGAGTCACTTGCATACATGCACAGTACCTGCAGAGACCAGGAGCAGATATTGCATCCCCTGGATCTAGCATTACAGGTAGTTGAGTCACTATGTAGCTGCTGGAAACCAAACCTGGGTCCTTTGGAAGAGGGATTTTAACTGTTGAGCCATCTCCACAGCCCCATTGTGCTAGGGATTCTAGTTCAGGCCCTGCTTCTTAAAGAGCAGCAATCTTCCCCACAGAGCTATATCCCCAGTTCAACTTTCAGAAAAACCAATATAGTTTTACTGTAAGAAGTGCTATCAGAGAGCTGTATGGGATAAAAATGATGTGGTCCTACCCACTGCCATGCTAGGGAGAAGTGGGTGGAGGATTGGTGGGTTGGGGTCACAGTCTCACCCAGTCCCTAGAGGTCACAGTGGATAGCCATCTTGGCCTGAGAGATTTCTGACACATCACCTCAGTTGTAATGTTTGAAAACAGAAAAATCTTACACTCAAAACAATCCTGTCTGTGTGCCTGCCAATCAGTCAGTTCATGGCTTTGCTGGAACAGTGGTCAGATACTAAAAAGGAAATGTTACAGAATGCTTACGCCCAGCCCATCCTGTGTGTGGTACAGACTGTTAACCGCACACCTTGTGTTATTCCTCATACATCCTGGATTCCTGGGGAGAGGGAGTATGATGTGGGCGTATTTCGTGTGCTTGATATCTATAAATACACTCAGAGGCTGCTCAAAGCTGCTCCCTGTTATTCTGGCATCTTCTCTATTCCGGGTTTCCTCATACACCCTCACAGAAGAGGAGAAAGTGGATTTCAACTCTGCCACCCTGACCACAATCCCAGAAAATCGCTCTAACAACAGTTATTGATTTTTAGGTACGCCTTCCTCTCAGACGGGCAATGTGAGAGGCGAGTCCTTTGGCAGCTGCATGCCGCACACCGATTTCTGCTAGGTTCTCTTGACCTCCTTCTGGGCCAACTTTGGAGACACCACTTCTATTTTTGGCACCATCTGCCTTCTGTAGTTTGATTCAGGGTTTTCTCCCAGCCCATGACTCTGATGCTATTTTTTGTTTGAAGCTTTTCTTTCTTTCTTTCTTTCTTTCTTTTCCCAGAAACCCCAGCCTACAGATCTTCCACCCACTGCTGCCTAAGGCTTACCCAGCCCTTGGAGTCTGCAGTCAGTCACCTGGAGGGGAGAATTTGCTAGGGTTCAAGATCCAATGAAGTTGTCCCTTCTCACCCATCTAGTCAGACCTTCTGTGGTTTTCAGAATACAGTGTGTGCCTCACATGATGGCTTTGCCCTGTACTAGCTATGGGTTATTTAGTGCCTTACTAGACTTAGGTTTCTCAATCAAAAGAGGGAATCCCTGACTTCACCTCAACTGGGTCTTCCTTTATATCCCATGCTGACCCCAAATTCCTGGATTTAAACAATCCTCCCATACCTGCCTCCCTAGTAGTTGAGACTACGAATACATACAATCCAAACTACCTAAAAATGGAGGATATTAATAGTACCTACATCACAGGATTGGATGCGTAATATTGATTGTTTACTTGACAGGACCTAGAACCACTTAGGAGACAAATGTCTGTAAGGAAGTTTATAGACGGGGCTAAGACAGAAGACCCTCCCTAAATATGGGCAGCACATTCTTCATGTCCTGGATTGAGTAAAAAGGGAAAAGTGAGAGATGAATATTGTCTCCTTTCATGTTCGTCTTTCTCAGCTTCCTGACTGTGGATGCAATGTGACCAGTGGTGGCCATGATGCCCCTACTCTGATGAACGATACTCTCAAACTGTGAACCAAGATGCACCTCCCTTAATAAGCTTTTGTTGGGTATTTTGTCAGGGCATTGAGACAGTATCTAATAACATGAGGTTTTAATAAAGATGGTAGTGGATTAATGGCAAACTTAATGGACCATGCTTCCCCAACCCGACATATTCCTTACAATGTTAGTTTTAGCTTTGGCCGTGCAGCCTGATTTGGGCAATAGCACAGAAAGAGATTTGAAACACACACACACACACACACACGCACACGCACACGCACACGCGTGCACACACACACACACACACACACACACACAGAGAGAGAGAGAGAGAGAGAGAGAGAGAGAGAGAGAGTGTTTTGTATTTAATTGCTTACTGATTTGTAGAACTTGGCCACCACCTGAAGAAGCCTGGCTTAACCTACAGGATTCTGAGATACCAGTAGGTTCTGTCTCATCAGCCGACTGCTAAACCAGTCAATGGGACATCGGGGAGTAGCCAAACCCTGCTGGCTTGCCACGTGGCTGTACCCATATGTGTGACTCCAGCTGTCACCATATGGAGCAGAGGTAAACTTTCCCAGTTCAAAGTGCCAATCCATAGAATCTAAAACAAATAAGCCATGATCAAGTCATTATATTGGGACCTGTCTGTTTTGTAGCAATGATTGAATGATGCAAAAATAATAAACTTGTTTGCATGGTACATGGACAGTATTTAGGAAAGTGTCCAGATTGGGATATGTCAGTAGCTACTTAGCATTAGTTTGAACCAACTATTTTCTTATTCTGGAAATTCCTATCTGGGCTGAGGCTTCTTAGACCCTTGTGCTTTTGCAGATGTCTAAAGCTTGCACATCCATATTTGCCCACCGCCTACCTTCTTCCTTGTCTTCCAGGCAGGGAGTATCCAGAATATTTCCTAATTAGGAAGACATTGACCAACACTATGTAATCCACTTGAATGTCAGGGTCATCTTCAACATTTAGATTAAGCCTTAATATTGGATGTCACCTGGCTTATCCCAACAGCACATCGGATTTCTCTGCTCGGGCTTGCACATCACTTAACCCCTATCCCACCCTAATCTTCATACAGTACCTCTCTTAAATCAAATTATCATAAGTCAGAGGCTAAGCAGTATGTAGCTCAGTTGGTAGAATGCTTGCCTGGTATAAACAAAGTTCTGAGTTCTATCCTCAGCATAAACCAGGTGTGGCACTGCATGTTTGTAACCTCAGGTCTTGGAAGATACAGGCAGGAGAATGAGAAGTTCAAGTTCAGCTTTAGCTACATAACAAGTTCAAGGCCAGCATGGGGTTCATGGACTTTATAATAAACAAATAAATAAACAAAAGCAGACAGAGGCAGGAAGACCACAACTCTGAGGCTAGTCTAGGCTCCATGTGTAAATGCTGTCTCCCCAAAGTCAGATTATATTACTCTGAGGGAAGTCTAATGGTACAACCATTTTCTTGTTCACTCAGTAAGATCTGAAGTTTTTTTCATAGGCCCAGAAATCTCACAAAGATTGAAACCTGCACTTGGCCATCATCCTGCCCAAATCTCACTTTTCCAGAAAATCTAAACTGGGTCTCCTACATGTGCTCCCAAGCCTTCCTTTGCCCTTTAACTTCAGTGTCACTTGAGGACCCACCAGAGCACCAGAAACAGGAGATAAATCCATGGAGAGCATGCACATGCATAGGAAAATCCATACACACACACACACACACACACACACAGACAGAGAGACAGAGATGTACACACACATAGACATGTACTTTCACATACCTACACAGAGACAAATGTATACACTCTTACACAGAGACAGATGCACATATACACACATACACAGATGTACTTACACATACATAGAGCCAGATATACACACATACACAAAGACAGATGCGCACATACATGTACATGCAAAGAGACATGTGCATACAAATATTCAGAGACAGATGTATACACATACAGAGGGATGCACACATACATGGACAATATGTAGACAGATGTTCTCACACATACATGCATAGAGACAAATGTATACAATGTATACACACATACACAGAGAAACATGTACCTACACATACACAGATGTACTCACATATACATACACAGAGACAGATGTGCATACACACACATGATGAGTCCTGCTTGGCCATGTGGAAGGGATGGTGTGATATGGCTTCTTGCCCCTGGAGAAGAAACAGCAGGACAAAGGCCTCCATGATTATTGATGATTGCTGGGCATGTGCGTATAAAAATATATATATTTTTACTTTATGTTCCTCCTTCAGGGGAATGTTCTCTCTGCCAAGGTTAATCAGAAACCATGATAATCAGAAACAGCACAGTCTGGGATGTGAGAGTGTGTCTATGTCCTTAGCAAAAGTGGTAAACACTGTGACCTTTAGGACAACCCTTAAGGCTGTGGGAAAGAACTCTGAAAAGATGAGTTCAAATATATATAAACAGGATTTCTCAACTATGTAAATACAAGGATGCAATACAAATTGTATGAGGGGCATCATGAACCTAAAAGAACAGAGGCAGCTACACTAGGAGCATTTGCAATGAAAAAAGAAAGAAAGAAAGAAAGAAAGAAAGAAAGAAAGAAAGAAAGAAAGAAAGAAAGAAAGAAAGAAAGAAAAGAAAAAAGATTTGCTGTTTTTTCCTAAGAGTCAAAGGGCAGTCATGGAATGCTGATTTATGGAGGGTCAAAAGAGAACCTGGTGTAAGTGACTGAATTGATATGTAAATAAAAGGCTGGGCTTTTGGTCTGCAAGGGATGAGCTAGCAGAGAGCCATAGCAGCTCTTTTTAATTTTTTTTTTTCTAGGAAGAGCTGAGCAGTACAGTGGAAAGAGAACACAGCTCTTTTAGAAAATTTTAAAGTTCTTTTAGATTTTTTTTCTAGCAGCTGCCCAGAGAGAACTCCTTGAAGAGCAAACACAGCTCTTCAAGAATTTTTTTCTAGTACAAGAGAGCTGTCTTGAGAAGGGAGCTGTCTGAAGCAGGGAGCAGTCTCTAGCAGAAAGCTATCTCGAGCAGAATACAGAGCCAAGAGCTATCTGCAGAGAGCTGTAGCTGCCATCTCAGGCAGACTACAAGCCCATCAGCTTTTACCCACAATTTGACTTTGAGTCATTCTTTCCCCTGCTCCTGAACACCCCTTCCCCAGAACTCCTCTCCAAGTTTATGTTGGTCCTTGGCATGAGCATGCACATGTGCGCGCGCACACACGCACGCACACACACACGTGCATACACAACACACTTCACTGTGGTGCTCAGGATGGCCTTGGACTCCAAGGTCCAGTGACCTTTTTGTTTCACCATTCTGAGTAGCTAGGATTACAGAGGTCTGCCATATGCCCAGTACATTCATGTATGATCGATCAAGTACAGAATATATTCTAACCAGTTAGTAAACATATTGACCAGCATATTAACATATTATATGATATTCTAATTTATTATGGATATGTCCAGTCTCCTCAAATTCAATTTCCACAGGTGCTGGGGATAATTGTTTTGTTTGCTGACATATTGCACAGTAAGTACTTTGCAGTGCTGGGAGACAACTCAGTTAGTAGAGTACTTGCTTAGCATAGGGATTAGTTTCTTTTCTATTGTGGTGATAAAACACAAGGCAACTTATAGAATGAAGGGTTTGAGGGACAAAGAGATGGCTCAGTGGTTAAGAGCACTGACTGATTTTCCAGAAGACCTGTATTCCATTCCCCAAACCCACCAGGTCACCAACAGAATGTAATTCAAATTCCAGGGGATCTGATGCCCTTTTCTGGTCTCCAAGGGCAGTAGACATGCATGTGTGGAAGGGTTTATTGGGGGCTTATGGTTCCAGGGAGATGTGTCAATCATCAACAATTATGACAAGGAAATGTGGCAGCAGGCAGCCATGGCTCCTGCAACAGCAATGGAGGGCTCACATCCTGAACTACAAACCAGAAGCAGAGAGTATGAACTTGAATGGCACAAATCTTTACGCCCCCAAAACCCATCACCAGTGAGGTACTTCTTATAGCAAGGCCATACCTTTTAAGCCACCACGAAGCCATCTACCAACAGGGGACCAAGCATTAAAATGCCAGAGACTGCGGCGGGTGGGGGGGGGGCAGCTCATTCAAATCATAATAGCACCATGAAGCCCAGGATTCTATCCCCATCAACCAAATATCACGGAGCACACTAGCACTCAGTAAGTGCAGGCAGGAAGATCAGAAATTCAATGTCATTTTAGGCTATCTAATAAACTCAAAGCCAGCTTGAGCTCCACTATACCCTGTCTCAAAACAGCAACACCCCCACTGAATAGTTTTTTTGTTGGATTACATAGAAGTCTTAAACCCTTAGGAAGTCTCCTCTAAATACTCTTTCTCCTCACAACAGACATCTGCTTTCCTGATTAGCTGTCACTCATCCACTCTTCATAACATTCTTCTACTTTAGTCATCTCAGTCCAACCTTAGAACATTTATTTATCAGGGCACTGAAACAACTGAACACCTCTGCTTATTCTCCTATGCACATTAACCTCCTGTGTGGGATTAAAACCAGACCTGCACACATAAGAAACCCTTGCAGAAGAGGTAAATGCTGCTTGATATCTCTCCCCCAAGCCATCTCTCAATCAGGCCACACACATTCATTCCTAAATAAAGAACAGAGAGCAGAGCCAGGTGTGGTGACACAATTCTTTAATTCCAGCACTTGGGAGACAGAAGCAGGCAGGTCTCTCTCTGAGTTCAAGGCCAGCTTGAGCAATGTAATGAGTTCTTTAACAGCTAGGGATACAAAGTGAGACCATGTTTCAAAAACCAAAAAAAAAAGGAAAGAAAGAAAGAAAGAAAGAAAGAAAGAAAGAAAGAAAGAAAGAAAGAAAGAAAGAAAGAAAGGAAGGAAGGAAGAAGCAAAGAAAGAAAGAAAGAAAGAAAGAAAGAAAGAAAGAAAGAAAGAAAGAAAGAAAGAAAGAAAGAAAGAAAGAAAGAAAGAAAGAAAGGGAAAGAAAATTTAAGTAGCAAGAGTAAAGAGATACAGAAGTCAAGGTCACTGCCTTCATAGTAAAGATTTATAAAATACTGCCCTGGGGTCTAAATGATGCCTGTATTACAGGGTTCTCCAGAGTAGCAGAACTTATAGAATGAATTTCTTTTCTCTACATATAGACAGGGAGTTATTAGAATCAGTTATAGGCTACGGTCTAACTAATCCAACAATGTCATGTTATGAATGGAAAGTCTAAGAATCCAGTAGTTGTTCATTCCACAAGGCTGGATGTCTCATCTGGTCTTCAGTAGACACTGAAGGAATGGACTTGCCAGGAAGGCAAGAGCCGGCAGGCAAAGAGCAGGAGCTTTCTTCTTCCATGGTCTTATGTAGCAGTGGTTCTCAACATGTGGGTCCAGCATATCAGATATTTACAATAACAAAATGACAGTTGTGAAGTCTTGATAAAAATGATTGTATGGTTGGGGGTCACCACAATATGAGGAGCTGCATTAAAGGGTCACAGCAATAGGAAGGTTGAGAACGACTGTTACATAGGCTTCCAGCAGAAGGGTGGCCCAGATTAAAGATGTGTCTTCCTGCCTCAAAGGTCCAGACTAGAAGTAGGTTCAAATCAAGGACCCCCCTCCCCCCCCAAAAAAAAACCAACCAAAAAACCTTTCACATGTGTGTCCTCCATTTCATTCCAGATGCAGTCAGGTTGACAGCCAAGAATACAGCTGTCTGTCACATTGCCCTTATTTGTGACTAGTTCCCTGTTTTAGTTTGACTGACACTGTGTTGGTCTATATGGGGCTTGATATTTAAATCAGTAGTCAACATGAAAATCAGGGATTCAAGGGTCCCTTAAAATATCAGAAGATCTAGCAGTATATATGGTCTAGTTCAGCATGGGACAGGCAGCTTGGACCCAAGGTAGCTCCTCCCTCTCAAGATGGATACACTCCCTGCTGCATGGTTACCATTTACACTATCATTATCATTATGTTGTATCTCCCCCAATCTTTGGGTCAGATCATACACCCTGGTCTGACCTAATTATCTAGGTTACTTGTATGGACTCCTTTAAAAAAAATTAATTCACTAATTAATTTATTTAATGTATGTTCTATTGCTGTCTTCAGACACACCAGAAGAGGGCATTCAATCTCATTACAGATGGTTGTGAGCCATCATGTGGTTGCTGGGAATTGATTCAGGACCTCTGGAAGAAGAGTCAGTGCTCTTAACCACTGAGCCATCTCTCTAGACCCCTTGTATGGACTCCTATAGGTATTTGGTTGCTGGGTTACTGGTCTAATGTAATACATATACTTGTAAATGTGTATATGTGTGTATGTGTATGTATATATGTATATACACACATATCTTATGATTAATTTTCATTTTATATGTATGGATGTTTTGCTTATATATACATCTGTGCACTGTGTGTGTGTGTGTGTGCAGTGCCTGAGAAGGCTAAAAGAGGCCATCAGAACCACTAGAACTGGAGTTATAGATAGTTGTAAATTGCCATGTGGGCACTGGGAATTGAACACAGGTCCTGTGGAAGAACAGCCAGTGCTTTTAACCACTGAGCCATCTCTCCAGTCCATAATGTGACATATGGACATATATTGATAACATACCCCTAAAACATTTTTTAATTCTGTAGATGAACTCTGCATCTATAATATAACATGATGATTCCAATAAGCCTGAGAAGTAGTTCGGGCAAGTTTTATGAGCTACATATTCCTTACAAGTTAATGAAAAATTAGAGTGGTTGATTTATTGCTCCTTGAGGCAAGGAAAAGGTGGCTCTAGATTGCCAGTCTCCCACCAATAGCTCTAAGTCTAAGAGCACTACAGAAGGATTCCTGGGCATATCTATTCTCCCTAATTTAAGACTCAAAGGAGAGAGGTGAGATATTATAGAGGGAGGCTATTTTTTCCTCCCTTGGAACTCCTCCCAGTCTCAGTAGTTCTGCTCTTCTTTCTCACTTTTTACTAATAAATCTATGTTTGCTTTGCTAAAAAGAAAAAAACAAATTAGAGAATTAGAGAAGGAAAAAAAATAACTCACATTACATTGGGAGTTTTGGGCATTAAGACTGAGTTGTAGCCATATATATGTGTGTGTATACACACACACACACACACACACACACACACACACACACACACACACACACACACACATTTCTGTTGTTAACTTATTGTGACCCGGCTGCAGTAAGTTCCAGGGTTGTCCTATCTCTGCCTCCTCAGCACTGGAATGCCTATGCCACCACACAGCTTTTTACATGGCTACTGTGGATGCAACTCAGGTATGCACGCTAGTGAGGCAAGCGCTTTCCCAGCTGAGCCATAGACTTCACCATGCTCTCTGTTTTGGATTGCTTTGGTGGTTGTTTTTGTTGAGAGTGTCTCCCTAGGTAGTCAAAGCTAACCTCAGGTTCACAGTCTTTCTCCCTCAGCCTCCTGAGTGCTGGGATTCCAGGTGTGTGCCACCATGCCATTGCTAGAATTTTAATAGCATGGAGAAGTTGTCATTTTAATGAGTCATGGTTCTCCTCAATATTTTGTATTATGGTAGGATAAGATATGCCGGAAAGGAAAGCAGAAGCCAAAAACTTCACACTTTCATACAACCAAACTGTGTCAGATTTTTTTTTTCCAATTTACCATATACACATACAGATGTTGTTTTTCTTTTGTTACATATACAGTATCAAGCAACAGACTGTTTTATAACTTAATTTGCCTTTAAACAATGCTTTGGCAGTTAACACTTGCTGCTCTTCTAGAAGACCCTCATTTGGGTCCCAGGACACACACTGAGCAGTAAACAACTGCCTGTAACTTCAGCCTTCAAGGAATCAGATACCCTTTCTGGTCTCTTGAAGGCATCTGCACACATGTGCTTCTCTCTCTCTCTCTCTCTCTCTCTCTCTCTCTCTCTCTCTCTCATACACATACTCACCCCATACAAATAAATCTCAAAATATTGATGCCATCTTGTATAACATTAAATATCATTACACTTCGTCAATATAATGATCCCATAGTAGTTCATTATGTGATACTATTATAATAATATGAATCCCATCACCTAATGACCAATTTGGACTTTAATTTATTATTATGTAAATATGTTCTTTTAACATTTTTTTGGAAGCTGACTCAAGTGTATCTATAATTAATTCTCTAGAGTGAATTCATAGAAGTGCAATTGATGTGTTGCAAGGTTCATCTCCTTTTAAAGTCACTTGGTGCATATGTAATGGTCACTTCATCAATACCTTTCTTTCCTTTAATCCCCCAAGTCCCTGGAGGGAGGTGGTAGGAAACTCAGTGGTAAGGCCTTGCCTATCAGACTTAATACTGTTAGATCAATACTAAAATTAAAATCTCTTGGCCCAGAAAAGTGACTCAGTGGTTGAAAGCACTGACTGTTCTTTCTGAGGACCTGGTTAGATTCCCAGCACCCACACAGTGGCTTGCAGCTATCTCTCAATGACACCGTGTTTGGGCCTACATGGGCACTACACACGCAGGGTGCCTAGACATACATGCAGGTGAAAACATTCCTGTATCTAAAAACCTTCAAAACACTTATTACAAAGATAAATGTCTTCAATCCTAGCTAGTCCACCACCTCAGCTACTTACTACTGAGTAAGTCCACAGTTCTTACTAAGGACCTCACAAATAAGCAATCCCCTTATCTGAAACCCTTAGCTGTGTACAAATAGATCACTTTAAAGCATCCCAGCTTTCGTGGACCCCCTCGAAAGCACATGGCCTTCGTTGTCCAGCCTCATTTTCTACCTCCAACTTAAGACAGGACAGACCCTCTGTCTCTGGCGACTCTCATGTTTGTTTGTTTTTTTTGTTTTACCTTCTCTCAATGAACATGGCTCTTTTCTTCCTTATGAATCTGAGTTGTCTATGTCACTCAAAGTGCAGACTCTTGCAGAAAGTGTGGCTAAGATAATCCCACCCCAAATTCTCCTCTTTTTTTTTCCCCACATGAATCATATCCCTCTGTAATTTTAGCTGTATACCTAAGCTTTCCTTGGGGTGGGCAGGCTGTTCCTCCCAGGTTAGACGCTTTTCAAATCTGCCTCCACTGCAAACAAGAGAACTATGGGCTACATCTTCCAAAGGGGCTGTAAGACAGTACAGGGAGTTCCTAAAGGAAGTTCAGAATCCAGAATATTCTCTAGATGTAATTTATTTATTTTTTGGTATTTAAATAGAAGTAGTTTTTAAATTATTTTTTGAGATTATAATTACATCATTTTCCACTCTCTTTTATCCTTTAGACCCCACTATACACCCTTAATTGCTGTTTTTCAAAGTCATAGCTTTTTTTATTAGATATTTTCTTTATTTACATTTCAAATGTTATCCCCTTTCCTCGGTTCCTCTCTGAAAACCCTCATCTCTTTCCCCCCTCCCCCTGCTCATCAGCCCACCCACTTCTGCTTCCCTGCCCTGGCATTCCCCTACACTGGGGCATCGAGCCCTCACACGACCAAGGGCCTCTCCTCCCATTGATGTCTGACAAGGCCACTCTTTTATTTTCTTTTTTTGGAGAGAGGGTCACTTGCAGTCTGGCCAGGTTCAAACCCTTCTATGTAGCTGAGAGCAGAACGTGGAAGCCCTGGTGCAGTCCCTCTGATGCTCAGATGAGAGGTTCATGGGCTTGGCTCTCAGACGTCTGTTTAGAATTTTTAGAAGTTCATTATTATGTGTGTGTGTATGTGACCCTGCACATGTGGCACTAGGCATGTGTACAGGTCGGAGGACAGCTTACAGGAATCCATTCTCTCCTTGCCTTGTGGGTCCTAGGGAAAAACTCAGTCATCAGGCTTAGGGTCAGGTGCCTTTACTCGGCAAGCCATCTTGCCTGGCGTCTGGATAGCTTTTTAAAAGGTCATCCTCTCATGTAAAATTAGGAGAATGAACCAGATGAGTCTTTGAGTGCATTTCAGAAAGTTTTCTCACAATTGAGTTTAATTATGTGAATTAATTATTTATGGTGAAACAAATGGTTTTTAGTACTTCCACTTACCAGAAAAAAAAAAGTTTGACGGTCAATACGATGCCTCAGCAAGGAAAGGTGCCTATCCCTCTGTTCCCATAATCCACATCACAGAAGGAACCCCCACAGGTTGTCTTCTGGCTTCTAGATGTGTGTTGTGGCACAGGCCTGTGTGAATATACAAACAAATAAATGTGAGGGGGAAAAAAAAAAAACCCTTGGCATCCAATTCAGAATAAAAGAAAAAAAAAATCTCTCAAAGATAATTTAACCAGAACAACGGCAAAAATAGCTACCGGTGGACACGTGACATGGATATTTCAAATAAGGTTCATTGTATAAAGATATTTTTATTCACGGCTTATAATAAAAAAAAACAACCAATGAATTTTAAAATTATCCTAGACACTGAACATTAAAAAGCTTAGTTCATTTAAAAATACATAAATTATTTTCATTCCGCCCCCCCAAAATATGGTACTTTACTGTTCTAAAAATACTACACATTCAAATAAACCATAATTATGAATACATATAGCTTCTCACAGTGAGAAGAGTAAAAGTGGATTGTGCTAAATAAGATGCATGTTGCTGCAATATTCAAGCATGCTTTAAAGTGCATCATTATTATAAGTAAGCATGTAATTACTATGGTGTTGGGAAGCTTGCCCAGGAACTAAAACACAAAAATAATGAATTTTCAGCACCATTTGACCAATAAGAGATCCAGGTACCTCAGGTCTGCTGCCCCCCTCACTCAAGGTCTCCTCTGAAAAGGCAAGGGAAATGAAAGACGTCATGGAAAGAAAGAACACAGGCTAGAAGAAGTGGTATCAAAAAATAGAAAACTGAAGGGTTTCTGACAATGAAAAACCCAATAGAGCATTCACATGTTTCCTGGGGAGACAATGACTTTGAGTGTTGGGTTAAAAATTAAAAGCAAGGGGCAGAAGAGATGGTTTAGAAGTCAAGAGCAGTTGCTGGTCTCCTGGAGGACTGGAGTTGGGTTCCCAGCATCATGCCAGGCAACTCACAATCTCCAGCTCCAAGGTCAGATCCCTCTGACCTCCAAGGGTACCTACACTCATGTGCACATACCCACATGCAGACATATATATATAATTAAAAATAATAAGAATAAATCTTTTAAAAAATCATAAAAATGCTATTTCCAAGCCAGGCATGGGATCTGTTGTACATTTGTAATCCTAGCTCCTGGGAAGCTGAGGCAGGTTTGCCTTGGCATTCAATGCCAACCTAGGCTACAGAACAAGATCCTGCCTTAAAAAAAATAGATATGAATAAATAAAAAGAGTTCTGGGCCTGGGAAGATGGTTCAGTGGGCAAAGGCACCTGATGCCATGGCTGACAGCCCGAGCTTGATCCCTGGTGCCCATATGGTGCCACTCTTGCCAAAGAAGCATAAGAAGGGGAGTTGGATCCCCAGAACACACATCAGGCCACCATAGTAGGACACAGCTGCAACCTTAGCACTCTTATATGGGTAGAGATGGGAGGCAAACCCAGGAGAACCACTGGAGTCCAACAACCAGCTAGCTTGGCATGTGCAGTGATGACCATCAAGAGCTCTTCTCTCAAACAAGATGGAAGGCAATTCTGAGGACTGGTACCCAAGATTGTCATCTAACCTCTACTTGTGTACCATTTGAATGAGGGCATCTGCACTCACACATGCATGTGCATACACGTGTATTCACACATGTAATGATTTCTGAGAGAAAGTGCATGTGTTGTGGGAGGGGCTGGGATGCTCTGTGGTACCCAGGTGTACAGCTATGATGGAGCATCCTTACCAGGCAGCACACTATTCAGCCTGATGCTTTGATCTACCGTCTCACGCCCATCATCCTTTCTGAAATTTGTGTGAGTTTAAATCCTAGGCGCACTGGTAATTGGCAGCTGAGCTTTCCCTGCCTGGGTTCCCTGCAGCTACAGCAAATTGGCAGTAAAGTTTCCTTAGCCGCTGCTGATAGCTGATGGTAGCATATGGCATGATTCCACTTACCAGAGACAAACAAACACAAACCCAGGTAGATCTTTAGGTGACTCCTATGATGGAACTGCATAGAAAAACTCATGAGAAGACACAGGGGGTATGATTGATGCATGCCACATTTGAGGAAAGGTTAGGAGAGGGGCTCTCCAAGCTATAGTTTGAATTTCTACTGTAAGATATACTCATGCATTATTTACTTAAAATTTAAAAATGAAAAATTAAAGAAATGTTATGGTATCAACTCATGCAGAAAAAAAAATGTAGAAAACAGACTGGAGAAGAGATTTCAGTCAGTAACAAAGTTGAATTACCTCTTTCTGCCAGGGCTAATAACTGGCTGTTGTGGTTATTGTGTCTTTATATCATGAGTCTTAATTCTTCTGGTTATTTCATTGGAACATCTTGCTATGATTAAAAACCCATAAGTCTTGTCTTCATCAGTGTTCTATTGCTGCGAAGAGACATCATGGCTATCGCAACTCTTATAAAGGAAATTTATAAACTCTTTTTTTTTTCTTTTTCTTTTGGTGGTTTTTCGAGACAGGGTTTCTCTGTGTAGCCCTGGCTGTCCTGGAACTCACTCTGTAGACCAGGCTGGCCTCGAACTCATAAATCCACCTGTCTCTGCCTCCCGAGTGCTGGGATTAAAGGCGTGTGCCACCACACCCAGCTTTTTTTTTTTTTTTAATAATCTCTTATTTAATTGGGGCTTGCCTACAGTTTCAAAGGTTTAGTCCATTTTCAGCATGGTAGAAAGCATGGTGCCATGCAGGCAGACATTGTGTTGGAGGAGTTGAGAGTTCTATATCATGATCCACAGGCAACAGAGAGGAGAGCCTCTGGGCCTGGCTTGAGGCCTTGAAACTTCAAACCCCACCCTTAGTGACAAGCTTTCTCAAACAAGGCCACACCTACTCCAACAAATAATGTCACCCACTATGTACTCAAATATATGAGCCTTTGGGGGCCGTTCTTATTTAAACCACCACAGGCCTAAAAGGATACACTGTCACTATCATGCACCCCATGTGGTTTTCTAAGTTTTGTAAATGGAATCATCAAATTTTCATGCCCAATGTGTGAATCTTGTGTCCCATTTTACCTTCCTTGTTTCCTATGAGAAATCATCGATTGATTCAGGTGTACGCCATCTTTTTTCCTTTGGTGTCTCCTTCCCTGTACAACATGCACGTCACACTTTCAACACATCATGAGTTTGTGTAATTTTTAAAAAACAAATCTCATTTCCAATTTCTCCTATTTGTACAACCGGGTTTCCAGTCTTATCCCAGTACCTGGACAAACACACTCCCACATGCCTACATACACACACTGACACAATCATTCAAGAATTACCTACTTGCTCTATAGAAAGTCTGAGAGTCATCCAAGATCCCAGAACATTCACACCTCAGCCTTATGTCTCCATGTTTCATCCTTGGGATAATATGTTCCCTTCTTTCTAGTGACTAAACATACTTTCTTTTCCTACTTCATAGATATTCAACACATTATTTCCCAAAGATTTTGGTATCTTGTATTCTTTTCTTTTTTTAAATCTGTCTCTTTGTGTATGTTTATGTGTAGGCTTAGATTTTTCAAAACCTACTTTAATAAGGGTTCTGAAATGCTCTGACCCCGTTCTAGCCCACCATCCAAAGGTAGGGAGAAAAGATGGTAAGTAGGACAGGACAGGGGGATGTAGACCTCTTTAGAAGTAGTTCTTTGTGGGAAATTCCAATCTGTGTTTGTCATGATATCAGCAGTCCAGTTAAGTACTGTTAAGATACCAACAGTCCAGTTCAAAAGCGTCACCAAACATGAATCAGCAATGGTAGCACCATCCAGCAGAAACCACCAGGCCTCCGCTGAATAGGCACAAGTCAGTGGGAAAGACCAGGACCAGCCGTAATGCCAAGAGTTCACTGCTGTGTCTCTCTCAATGAAGTGAAAATCAGCAAAGACTCAAGACCAAGGAAGAGTTACACAGCTAGCTATACAAATGCCCTATCACTGTCCACTGCATTTCTCTTATATTCTCTCCAAACATCATGTCTCCTCCCATGGGTCTTGGCTCAGCAAAACATCATGTGAGTCTGTTATGATTATGAGCATGGGCATGCTACATGTGTATAGAGGTCAGAGGATGATCTTGGGGGTCAGTCATCATCTTCCACCTTGTTTGAGACAGCGTGTCTTGCTGTTTGCACCTGAGTACATCAAGGGTAGCTGCTCTTTGAGATTCAGTGACTTTCCTGTCTCCACCTTCCATCTACTTGTAGGTACACTTGGATTACAGGTGCTCCCTTGTGTCCTGTCCTGCTTTATGTGGGTTCTAAGGATTTGATCTCATGTCCTCACACATGCACAGCAAGCACTTCCCCCATTGCACTGTGTCTCCAACACTCCTCGTATTCTTTTATCTACTTTGATTTAATATATTGGATTTATTTTGTGTGTGTGTCTGTCGTTGATTACAATGTGTTAAAGGGAAAATTCTTGCCCTAACCTTCTTGTCAGACCTAATGACTTCCCAAGTCTACTCTTTGGTCATAGTATGATCGCTGAAGAAGGCATCTTGAATGGTTGGCTGACAGAAAGACATGGAACATTTCTCCATATCTTTATTATTTGTTGGAAGCATTGTGTATGCGCTTCTAAGAGTAAAGCAACAAATAAAAGGAACTACGTAGATGTACTTAAAAAGTACACTGCACGAGTCTGAGTTAGAATATATACAAAAAGAGGTAGATGTTTTAGTATCCATTCATTCATTCAGTAACATCTGTTGAATACGTAATGCATGTTTGATATGCTGCTAGACCCTACGGATATGATCATCATTAAGTAGACTAGAATCGGTGCCTTCATGTGGCTTGTATTCCAGAGGAAAGCATAGACAGTAAATGAAATAACTTATGAAAATAGTTTGTTGAATCCAATAAACCAGAATAGGCGCTTAGGAAGTATAGGAGGTATGTTGAGGGGGTAGTGGTTACAACTCAAAATAGAGAGTCCAGTATTTTCCCTCCTGGCATAAAAAAAAAGTCCGTATCTCTAAGCATAATAGAAATAAGATTGGCTTGAATCAGTGTCCCTCAGAAAACATGGCTAGAAATATTGTTTTTATGATTTAATTATAGTTGGTTCTTAACAAAGTCTTTAAAATGGCAACTCATGTTGATTTTTAGTTCCATGAAGAGTTGTTGTGCACGTGCAGCTCGGAGTCAGTCCTCCTCCGGCCGGATCGTTACTGAGGACTGACTAACAACTCACCTTCAGTACCTGGCAGTCTTCTTCAGAGTTCATCAGCACCAGACTGAGAACTAAGCATTTCTTGGCAAAGGATCCTTATGTACAGAAAGAATTCTAAGACTTGGGCCAAACTCACATTTTGGGATTTCTGTGGAAATTCCAACATATCTTCTTTACACTAACATATGAACAATTTGAAGAAGCAATAGAAACTTCAACAGATTCACTCTCAAAAGGTTTGTGGTTCAAAAAGAATATGTTCCACCCGCTAAATGCAACATGGCTTCTTAGCAAGCAAAGTATGGTGCTCTTTTCCTAGTCTTGAGTATTACAACAACTATTAATGAAAAGAACACTTCAACTTTATAATTCCTGCCTATAATATGATTTAAATAATATAGAAGTCATTAGAATGTATACTGGAGTAAACAAAAGAGGAAATTGAGATTTATTTAGCTACAATTATACCAATATGGAGCTATCAATATAGCTTAGTTGGTAGAGTGCTTACCCAGAAAGCACAAAAACCTGCGTTTGACCAGCCATGCAAACTGTGTGTGGTGGTTCTGTGGTCTGCATATGCTTGGCCGATGGGAAGTGGCACTATTAGGAAGTATGGCCTTGTTGGAGGAAGCATGCCATTGTGTAGGTAGGCTTTGAGGTCTCCTTGTGCCCAAGTTCAGCCCAGTGTGGAAAGAGTCTCCTCCTGGTTGCCTTTGGATCAAGATGTAGAACTCTCATTTCCTTCTCCAGCACCCTGTCCTTCTGCAGGGTACCATGTTTCCTGCCATGATGATAATGTACTCAACACCTGAAACTGCAATCCAGCCCCAATTAAATGTTTGCCTTTATAAGAGTTGCTTTGGTCATGGTGTCTCTTCAAAGCAATAGAAACCCTAACTAAGACAGTGGCACACACCTGTGATCCCAACACTTGGGCAGCAGAAAGTAGCAGAATTAGAAATTCAACCTCTTTCTTAGCTACATAATGAGGTTGAAGCTAATCTGGGCTACATGAGACCCTGTCTCAATGTATCAAAAAGATCAATGTGTGTGTGTGTGTGTGTGTGTGTGTGTGTGTGTTAATATAAAGTTACTCTATGTACTGGAGCATCACCCCTTAATCATTTGTTTGACTGCTACCACATCATTGCAAATGTTCCCTGGAATAGTAGAAGAACCCAGGAGGTCTCTAGACAGTGAGGGCAAGAGGAGAGAGGTATATTAGTGCTAACAAGGAAAAGAGAGAGTGGCAAAAATGAGAAAGTCTCAACAAACTGATTCAGAACCTGCTTGGGGTCTGTCCTCACATACCACTGCAGGGACAATCAGAAGCTGTGGGTAGATACTCCTGTATTTGTGTACACATATGTGTGATCTGAGATGAATGGCCACAAGCAAATGGTACTTTTCAGAATTTATTAAGACTTTGGTCTCGTTTTCTCCTTCCTCTAGCACTGCTGACCATTTAGAAAGTTGTTTAGTTCTAGGTAATTTTATAATGAGGCATTACATCACCAGGCCATATAAATAGATCCTATATAAATATATACAAGTAAAAATAGATTAAATCAATTTCTTTTCTTAAAAAGTCACAGAATATGCTTACCTGATATACATTAGTGTGAAACCTATTTTTGGGCTATTTCCTGGACCAATTCAAAGAGATTTTTTTCAATTAGACTTCGCAGCAAATGATGTTCTTTCATTTCTCTGGGAACTTTTGACACAGGGTTGGTAACGTGCAGGTGTGGCCTGCTGGAGGGGTAGTGGGTATCCTCAAGACAAAAACAAGGAAACGCGCATTCGTAGAGGAAACTGAACTCAGGCACAAATGTCATCCGGAAACGAGGGCTCTTCTATTAGTCTGCAGCAGAAGAGCCACAAGAGTCACATTACCCCATCTGGCCTGCTAAGGCTCACCACAAACACCTTCCTGTATTCTCAGATTCCCTTGCCGACAACAATGACTCATGAGAAGGTTTTGCAGGTGCCTCATCAGATTCCACGTATATAGTAAGCCCCCAACCTCTTCGTATCTAAGCAAAAACTCACGCTTAAAATTAGTGCACCTGTGCATGGTTGCACACACCTTCCATCCCAGCCAGCTCTTGGAGACGGAGGCAGGGGGGAGATCTGAGTTCAAGACCAGGATGCTCTCTACATTCGGAGTTCCAGACCTTCCAGAGTCGTGTCAAGCTTAGTGAAACTCTGTCTCAAAAAGAAAAGAGAAAAAAATAGTGCAGCTATTTAAGTATACACTTTAGGCTAACTGTGGGATAGAAACCAAGACTTTTCAAAAGATTTCCATTTTCTTCAGCACCTATTTGTCTTTATTTTAGAGAAATAAAATTTGCCCCCCCCTTTTTTTCTGCATTTCAGGAAGCAGATGACCCTTGTGCTTCAGCGTCTTGAATGGTGGGCTTGTGTCACCATAAACCTATATATCTTTTTAAGACAAGAGTTTCACATAGTCTAGTTTAGTCTTGAATGCAAACTATAGCTGAGGATGACCTTGAACTCCTGACCACCCTACCTCTTCTTCCAAAGTGCTGGGGTTATAGTTGGGTGTCACCATGCCCTGCTTTATGAGGTACTGGGACCAAACCCAAGGCTTCCTATCTGTTAGGTAAACACTCCACTGACTGAACTGTCTCCCTAGTCTGCAGCTTATCTGTTTTTAAATGAGTGATTTTTTCTTCTTTCTTTCTTGTATTTCTTTCTGGTGGAAGGGGTTTGCAATACACAACGTTTGATGTTCTACAGAGGCGTGGAGTCTTTTCCTCACAGTCGCTTTCTCAACCCTGTGATCCTTGCTGTGACACCAAGTTTCTGCCTGCCACATCCTGCCACTAACTCTACTGAAACATCCAATTTCAATTCAGTTAAGTCATTCCTGACACTGATACTGCCAAGGGCTGGCTCACCTGTGTGTGCCATCTTCTTCTTTGCAAGCAATCCATTCTGGCGATGTCACATTAATATTAGCTTCTAGTGTCTTAGGGACTGTTTTATTTTACAAGCATTGAGCAAATAAATGCAGTTTTTATACAGTTTCATCCCTTCGCCGGGGGTGGGGGGTGGGGATCTTGAAGAAAACTCAGGGATCTGGAAATACCGCTCAGCCATTAAGAATGTTTGCTATTCTTATAGCAAGCTGGGGTTTTGGTTCTTAGCGTCCATATTGGGTGGCTTACAAATACTTGTAATTACAGCTCCAGGTAACCCAACCTACTTTTCTGACCTCTTTGGGAACCTGCATGATTGCATGAACATCATAAAATAAGCACTCTTCCGGGTTTACTTCTACAAATGGAGTGGTGATAAAAAAAATAGACATTTATAATATTAGCAGAAAATTGTGATGGACAAAGATGAACCAGAGGAAGATCTAATGGGGGCTATCACTTAAAGTATTTGCCTCGCACACTGACACACCCTTTAGAAATTATTATTATTATTTTTTTTGCTTTTCAATGCTGCAATTGAATCCAGAGCTTTGTATTTGCCAGGCACTATCACTGAGCCACAGCCCCCTATTTAATTTATTTCAACTTGTTATGAGACAGAGTCCTGCTAGGTTGCTAAGGCATAGTTTTCGAACTCATTCTGTACCAGGCTTACCTTTTGCTAGTGAGCTTGTATGTGCTTCACATCCACTTTCTCATCCGACTTTTGCTTTATAAAGCAGGAACTTTTCTTATGGCTCAGACAGATCCATCACGAATACTAAGGAAGTATTATTAGTGATGGATCTGTCTGAGCCATAAGGAAGTCATCATGCAGGCCCTCCGCATGGCAAATCAGTAATGGCCTAACGATCCAGAGATATTAATCACGGCAAGGCATATTTTCTTTATTAAAACAGGTCACCACTGAGCATCCTTTCTTGGCCTCCCGAGTGCGGGGATTATAAGCACACACCAACACTTTTGCAATTATTTAAGTACTTATTGACAGTGCTAGGGATGGAGCCTTGTGCTCCCTCAGGCAAGCACTCCGTTCGTGAGATGCTGGAGTGGCCCAGGGATCATATCTTGGTCTTTTCTGTAGCTACATTACAGAGCTTATTTCAACTAGTCTTGTGACTGTACATACGGTCTACATGGGTCAACTTCCAAATTTAAGTTCACTCCGGACGCTACTTTTCCTGAAGCCTAATCCATCGGAATTCTTAACTGAGCACTTTATCATCTAGAATCTGACCACTTCTTTCAATCCCTCTGACTCCAGTTCAGCCATCTTTCTTTTGTATTTTTGGCTAGACTAAACTTGCCTGCTCCCTTCCCTCCGCGAGTGTATCACTTATACAACTAACAGTAAGCATTTGGCCAGTAATGGTCTAGTACTGCCTCAGCTACAGTAGAGAGTCTCAGACCTTGCCTTCCTTCAAGCCTGGAATCCTGGCTCTACCTCGAGGGTGCCTAGACAGTAAGTTTGGAGTGGAACTGGAGAATTCCCATCTCTAAATTCCCAGGTGTTTCTTCCGCTAGCAGGCATTGGTGGAGAATTTGGAACCCTTCTGCCTTTTCTCAACGTGACAGGCATCTTGCTGACAGGAATCTTCACTGATTTTGCCTTAGCCCTGGACATTCACCCACCCCTTGAGTGGTTCAAGGTTCATGTTAATTCATCTTTGTTTAACTGATACCTCAAGAGGCCTTCTGGACCATTCCTCATCAAAGAGCACGCCCTATCTCACCGCCTTTTCTTCTTCTTCCCAGTGGACATCCTGGGCTCATTGTTTCTCTTATCACGTCCAGATGGGCAGCTAGCTAAGCTAAAGGACTCACTTTTGCTCAGTCACGTCCCCAAGCTCAGCCTAGCAGGTGCTCAACTCAGTTGTCCAAGGACCAGATTAGGAACACCCAGGAAAGACGCCCGCTAGCTTAGGGCTTGGGACACTGGTCAGGCCGATCTATCTCTTCTTGCCTCCGTTTCCCCCTTCGGAAAGGCAGTGAGTGAATGGTCTGCCCTCCCCCGCATCCCCACGGGGGTGGGGAAGGCACTCGGACGCCGAGACGAGGATGTGAATACACCGGTGAATCAGAGCAAGCCGTGCACCGGAGAGCACCCCTTCCGCGCGAGCCCTCCCCGCCTCCGATCTCCTAGCCTCGGCCCCGGGTCTCCTCCCTCCCCCGCGGCGGCGCGCTCGCCCGCCCGCCCGCCGCCTCCTCCTCCAGACGCCGCGGAGGAAGGGGCGGCGCCGAGGGAGGGGTCCCTCCGCCGCGGGAGGCCGCAGCGCCCGCCCGTCACGGCGCCGGCGCCCGCCGGGAGAACCCGGAAGTGGCCGAGCAGCGCGCTCGCCCGCCCGCCTGTCCCGCCGTCGCCGCCGCCGCCGTCGCCGCCCGGCACTCGGGGGAGCGCGGGAGCCGCGCCAGGCACACGAGCGCGCGGGGCCGACGGGCCATGGCCGCGGGGGCCGTCGCCGCAGGTGGTGGCGCGCGGTGAGGAGCGCTGCGCCCCCTCGGGGCGGATGGAACGGGGCTGGGCGGGCGGACAGTGCCGGCGTCCGCGGCTGGTATGGTGCTGGCGGCGGCGGTCGCTGCCTGCGTTCTGAAGCCCGCGAGGAGCCACAATGGAGACGCCGCCACTGCCTCCCGCGTGAGTGAGCGGGCGCCCGGGCGCGCGGCGGAGGGCTGTACGGTTGCGGAGTGCGCGCCGCGCTGCGGAGGACACGCCGCGATCGCGGGGGGTGGCGGGCGAGGGGAGGCGCGGGGCGTGACGGGGCGCGGCGCCCGCAGTCCGGAGGGCGACCGCGGGACCGGACTCTGCCAGGCCGGCCGGCCGTGGGTAGGGGCTTCTCAGTCCCGGGGCGAATTGAACGTTCGGGATGGAGCTGTGCGTGGGGCTTGGCGGGGTGTGTGCGCGCGGGGAGTGGTGGTGGTGGGCTACGATCGCCCTGTCGGTACCCCTCCTCCCCCCTTCCCGGAATGCATGGGCTGCTGCTGCCCATCTCGCCTACCCCTTGCTAGTAGGGAGCGAGAGGAAACTGGAAAGTACCAGACGCCTGGAGTCTAAAATGAATGCAATCTGAGGTTGCTTGCTTCTTGGAATTTCTAATAAAATTAATATCCAAGGAGCTTTTACATCACTCCAAATGAGCTGCGGCCGTTTTAGGGCATGTGATCTCCTACCTGGCACTGCAGAAAATCTTTTATCCAGAAATCAGAGAGAGCATCTTTCGTTCCCTTGGTACCCGGGGCACGTTGATAGTGTTACCGACCTGTTAGGCACAGGTGTCTTTTTTCCTTGGTGCCCAAGTGCATTCAAGATCACCTGCAACAAAATTACTTTCTAGAAATAAGAGCTTTAAAAAAATCATGTGGAAGATGTTATTCTGTACAAGGATTTTTGTTTTTTAAAAAAGTGGCCTGTAAATCTTCGGGAGTTTGAACGTTTCGTCCTCCCCACCCCCACCCCACGCCACCTTCATCAGTTTAACCTTTATGAAGGAGTACAGAGTCCTTTGGATCTTGACTTTCAAACCGCAGACAAACCTCTCTCCAAAAAGGGTGAACCTTTTCATTCGATCTGATTCATGGAACCTTATCGGTTTTCAATGAGATTTGGCTAACCAGTTTCCTTCTATCACCGTTGTCGTCACCAGCCTCTTGTGCCTATTTGGCAGGATTCCAGCTAAAACAAGGGATATTTGGTTTGGGCTGAACATTTCTTTCTTTTTCTTGTTCTTTTTGTATTTTGTATCTTGAGTCCTTTTATGAGATCACATGGGATGATAGGGCCACAGTTTCTGTATGTGCAGTGTTTTGAGCTTGAGTGGAACAGGTCGTGGGGATCTGAAGAGTGGGTGAGTCTCGGCTTGCCCCTTCTGGGCTCATAGAAATGATAGAAAAAGCAAGGGATCAGATGCTGTACAGATGGTGGCAGCTTTGAGGCTCTGATCTGCTCATGCTCCCCAGAAGGTTGGGAAAGCCTCCTGAGCCCCCTGGGAAACATGTTGGTAGAAGGCTTCAGCAGCCTTAGAAGCACTGATGGCAGAATATACTCTGCATATAGATAACATGCTGTGTGATATAGGGTGTGTAGTAGGTAAGTTACTCATGGAAAACTGGCCCTCCCCACTTTTCTGCCGATTAAATGCAACCCCCCCCACCCCCCACCTTGGAAGCCGAGTGAACTGGAGAGAACCAGGGGACCTTAGGATGAAGGTTCAGAAGAAAAAAGGATGGATGTGGAAAACAGACCCTAGAGCAAGCCGAGGCATAGAAAATGGGTTTAAGTCGGAAAACTGAAGTAGATGAGCCGCTCTGTTCTTTTGCTATTGTTGCTTCGCTTTGTAGTTCTGGAACTAGATTGGAAGCTTGAGGTGGAGGAGGAATCCTGGGGTGCTGAGGAGGAAACAGTTGTAGCCTTGCAGTCGCTGGAAAGCTGCTAAGACCTCTGCATTGTTTGTGTGCACTTAATTAAAGCTACAAAGACATTTAATTTGCATTGGGTAGGTCCAAGACTCAAGCCCTCTTCTAGAGCCTGTGCTCTTGCTGCTTAGGTTTCTATGGATTAGACACACAGGTCTTGGCTTCCTACCCTCTGGCTTCTTTGTGTCTGTTCCCTTTAACTCCCTTTTACCTTGGGTCATGCTGTCTGATGCAAGCAATTGCAGGTGAGGTCTTTGGGGTGGGGGTGAGGGTGGGGAGTTGTTTGCTGGGCTTCCTGGCTAGAGCTAGGCTAGGAGCACTCACTGGGAGCACTCACCTCTTTTTAAGCACTCAGTGTTAGCCTGAGCTTCAAGGCAAAGAGAGACGTTTGACCTGGACTTAAAGGGCCTTAGGTAATAGGATGGAAGCAGACTCAGAATTCTCTTGTGTGTCTGTGTAGTAATTCATTCTGTGTGCAAATTCTTGGATGACTGTCTCTGCCTGGCACTTTTCATGATGCTTGTCTGGGCTTCTGTTTTAAGAGTCAAGGCTGCATTGTTCTCTGGGCTCACCCTTCTTCCCTTAGTCTGTCTTGGAGGGGTGGCAGGCATCTCTGCCTGCATTCTTAGTTCCTCATTTTGATTTCTTTTCTGCCTTTTCCACTCTGCCTCCAACTTTTTCTCATCTTCTGAAAAGTCTCATTGATTGCCACTGTACGTCATATTTCCAGTTGTCTTTTTTGCATACTTGAGTATATGGCATTCAGGTTCTGTTTCAGTTGGAGGTCTAGGTAATAGTAAGACCACAGGTTGAAAGATGTGCAACCAAAAAAATTAGGTATCGATGAACGAGTCAGGGAATTCGAGGTGGTAAGTGGGCTATGCAGACGGAGTGAGAGCTAAACAGCCTTGACTTCTGTGGCACTCTTCATATATTAGCCTTTATGGTTATTTGCCTAAAGGGGTTTCCTAATTATTAAGCTGACCAAAGCCTGTAAAGTTGGGATTGTGTGGATCCCTTTGACATCCCTTTTGGAATAGTTTTCTTAGCTCTTGTTTCTTCCCCCAAGCTGTCTTACTCCTCCTAGCCTCTTACTCCTCCTGGCCTTACGGTCTTGGTCTTGCTTTTTCTCCATTCAGCCGAGTAATCATGCCTCAGCTGCCGCCTTATCTGTTCCCAGTGGTCGATCCTGCATCACTGGAAATGCCTGTCATCAGAGGTGTACCACACAGCCAGATAACTTGTTAGCCATGCTCTAAGGGCATTTAGCCCTCCAAAGATGGGTTGGATCAGAGCAGAGGTCTCAGGTCTTTAGATTTCTTTGATCTGTTTAAAGGAAAAAGTCAAGTCCAGGATAGAGTTGCCAAGTTTCTGGTTTTGCCAAGTCAAGAAGTGTCTGTTGAAGAGTAATTAGCAAGTGTCATTATCACTTATCAAAGGCTATTGTAATACTGTTCTCAAATAGAAGGAAGGTCCTGAAGGGATAGTACTTTAGTAGTATAAATGTAAGTTTGTGAAAACTTGTTTCATTGCCCCTATTTTGTCACAGAAACAAAGTAATTTGTTGAAGCTTGATGCTTTGTAGTGCTTCTCTTGCCTGCAGAACCAGGGCTCTTGGAGATTGAGTATGGTAATTGCCAACCCTGCAGTTTAACGTTTGTACACCCATCTATCATACAGCCCATTGGAGTACATTCTCGGTTTCACTTCATTAGTCCTAAATATTGAAGCAGAGTAACTATCATTTCTTTAAACATTTTTTGTTAAATCTTTATTTTATGTGCAATGTGTGTGTGTGTGTGGGGGGGTTGTGTGCGTATGTGTGTTTGTGTGTGTGTGTGTTTGTGTGTGTATGTGTGTGTGTGTATGTGTGTATATGTGTGTGTGTATGTGTGTGTGTGTATGTGTGTGTATGTATGTGTGTGTGTTTGTGTATCCACATGTATACATATGGAGGTCATAGGAGCTGGCTCTCTCCTTTCACACTGTGGGCTCCAGGGATTGAATCTAGGCAAGTTCTTCTGCCTGCTGAACTATTCCAGTGGCTCAGTTCAGATTTTTTTATTCACACTTTTTGAATACGTACTGTGACTAAATTTGGGGAGATTTCTCAGAAAACAGAACAAAATCTTTGATCTCATGGCTCAAACTGGTAGTAAGCAGACATAAATAACATTGTGGGACATGACAGAGAGTAGTGAGGGGCAGAGAGATATATAATATTGGAGATAGTAGAGAATAGTGTGTGTGTGTGTCTGTCATAGTAGAGAATAGTGTGTGTGTGCCATTCAGATAACCTCGGGGATGACTTTAATAAGGTGAACTTAACAGAGGCCAAAGGGAGGACCAGTATTGTAGGGATAAGGAAGAGCGAGCATACAAGCTAGCAGAGTCAGCCTTGCATGGTTTTGCACCGAGGTAACACTGTTCTAGCCAGCATACTTGGCGTGCTATGCAGTGCACCTTCCTACATTTTGGATTGTTGACATCTGTTCACATATTCCGACTAGATCCTTTCACAGATTCTGTCTTGGGCAACAGCCTTTGCTTTTTTATGACACCACTTGTTTTGGCCTCTTTTAGTTTTTCAGTTGCCGAATGTGATTTACATAATTTCATACTTACTTAATCTATTCAACAGTCTTACCCCGTAGGTCTCCTATTATTATCTTCTTGGCTGAGGAAGTGCAAGTTAAATTGCTTTCCCAAGCTTTTACAGATCTGAAAATCTGGTATTCTATCTAGTCCCTTGGGGTCGATCACCTCCTTTTTTTGGGGGGTGGGGGTGGAACAGGATGTTGCTATGTATACCAGCTTGGCCTGGAGCTCTGATCCTCCTGCCTCAGCTTCCTGAGTGCTGGGATCAGAGGACTGCACCACCAAGCTTTGCTTTATGGTTTCTGCAGCTCACAGGAAACACTCTTTCCTCCCAGAAGTGGGTCTTGACCTTATGTGTATTCCCATCTGTATCTTTTTGTAGATTATTTTTTTAAGACAGGGTGTTTCACTCTGTAGCCCAGATTGGCATCAGTCTCACAGTATAACCCAGGGTAGGGTAGCCTTTAGTGTGTGCAAGAATACTTTTGCCTCAGCCTCTGGAGCTCTGAGACATCAATATCTTAAGTCAACACTTACATCTGTGCTTAAAGGCTCTGAAATCTTGGGAGTTTCTTAGCTCCTGTGTAAAACTCCGTATTTCTATTTTTTTCTTTCTTTCTTTTTTAAAATATTTTTATTAGGTATTTTCCTCATTTACATTTCCAGTGCTATCCCAAAAGTCCCCCATACCCTTCCCCTACTTCCCTACCCACCCACTCCCACTTTTTGGCCCTGGCATTCCCCTGTACTGGGGCATATAAAGTTTGCAAGTCCAATGGGCCTCTCTTTCCAGTGATGGCTGACTAGGCCATCTTTCGATACATATGCAGCTAGAGTCAAGAGCTCCGGGGTACTGGTTAGTTCATCATGATGTTCCACCTATAGGGTTAAACTCCGTATTTCTAAGGAAAGCTTCGCAACCTATTCTCAAACTGGCTTCCCACATAACTTTTCCAAGTAGGAATGGAATAACCATCCTCTGGTCCCTGTCCCTGAAAACACTCACAGGGTCTGTGACTCCGCCCTCCCCCACCCCCGCCCCACCCGCCTGCCCCCACACACCTTGTCTGCCTGCAGGAGCTGGAGAGGCTTGCTATCCATAGCGTTCATTACTTCAAACCTGGAAGTTTGCAGTCATCTCCCCTTAAATTTTTCTGGTTTTGTTCTTCACCTTGTAGTCCGTCTGCCAATTTAACCTTTCAGCATCCTAGAATCACGTGACATGGGTAACCACATACTCAGTCAGGAAGCCATGGCCTGTGGTCATTTGACTCTTAAGTCCTTGGTCATGTGCCAGGCTCTGAGGCTAAACTCTTTGTGCCATCGTAAGCCAGGATACTCCAGTCTTGCCTATTGCTCGCACTGCTTAAAGTGACTTAGAGTTCTCGCAGGGCCCAGTTGAGCCCCATCTCCTTGACAGTTTTATTTATTTATTATCCATTCAATCCTGGACTTCAGCCTTTCTGCATCATTGTTAGCTTCCTGGGGAATTTCTAGTCTTGCATATGTATACTGGCTTGGACCATTTCTTGGCATTTGGCCTTGCCTTCTCTATTAGATTTGAGACTAGAGCAGGGTCTTAGGTCAGCCCCTCTTATCTTGCTTTATTATAGGCATGCACTAGGCATTTTGGCAGCAGTTATCTGTTTGATTTATTAATCGCTGTAATTATCTATACATTTCAACTTTAAGTTGAGTGTTGCAATTAAAATTGGAGGCCCAGAGAGTGTATACAGGCAAATGGTGGTCCATCAACATTCTTCTTGATGTTTGTATGCACTTGGTATTTAATGCTTAGGCATATCTGTGGGACAAGCGAATGAGGGGGAATTCCCTTTCATTGATTCAGGGTCACTTGTTTAGTGCTTGGCATAGACAGGACTACCAGTTGGTTCTCTCTGATTCCTGTCTTCAAGTGGTCTTTCCCTATCCCCCAGCCACCCATGAAGATGATAGACAGTTTATCTCATCATCTGAACTGCCAGGTTAAGTTGCGGCTTTCAAGAGATGACCATTGTAGAAAAGGTAGCAAAGGAAAACAAATAAAAAAAACCCAAACAAACCCATGAGTGATAAAAGACACAGAAATGCTCGAAATGGCTCATTACCCCCCTTTTCTCCATTTTATCATCTCATGAAAGTGTTTCTCTGATCATGCTTTGTTAATTGTTTATGAGATATTCTTGAAAAGATGGATCTTGCATAAGACATGCTCTTTCCCCATCCCTTTCCTGGTAATAGTCACTGTCTGGGACAAAAAGTGCCTGATTGTACAGTATTTGTCATGGAGGTGGGAGGGAAAGAGGATGGCGCTGGGTTGAACTGAAGTGGAGCTTTTTACAGCACCATTGTTCCACTATCAGAGAGCAATTATGCTCCAACTTCCATCAGCCTCTTACCCTCAGACAGCCCATCCACCTCCCTGCCAGCGCCTCCCCACACAGCCAAGGCCGGGGCTCAAGAGATGTCTCCCCTGCCCTCCAGTAGTCTCTGACTCCTATTCCTTAATACAACTGAGCATGCCTGTCTTTTCTAGATGTTTCCTTTCCATCTCTGAGTAATTAGAGATGTATCTTTTAACAATAAGAGCAACAACAACAAAAACAATACACACACACACACACATGCACACACACACACACACATTTTCAGAGGCATGAGTATGAGATCGTGAGGTGTTATGCCACACATAGGATAGGAGTTTAATCTCACAAGGTGCCCATACTCAGTTCTAAGAACCTACACAGTGAAGATACAATGTATGTGTGTGTGTGTGTGTATGTATGTATGTATATATGTATGTATGTATGTATGTATGTATCTCTCTGCCCTTCCTCCCTCCCTCCCTCCCTCCCTCCCTCCCTCCCTCCCTCCTTTCCTTCCTTCCTTCCTTCCTTCCTTCCTTCCTTCCTTCCTTCCTTCTTGCTGGGGTGAGACTCTCACTCAGAGCCTCACACATCCTAAGCAGTGTCTACCATCTCTGTAGTACATCCTCAACCCAGTCCAAGCTCTGGGGATAATAGGGTAGACATTCCCAATTTTTTTAAAAGCCATATCTATTTGGTGATTACTGTTAGGTTTATTGATTATAGTTTGTGCAATGGTACAACTAAAGCCCAAGTAATGCTTAAATTCCATACACTTGTAGAAAAATTGCCTTTACAACATTGCAACAATTTCAACCATAACCTTGCCATGAACTAAGTGTTGACCGAGGAAAACTTTCTGCTTTCTCAGCCTCTCAGTGATTTGCTGATTATTGGGAGATACCATGGGGCAGGGATGAAGGGAGCTCTGAGGGAATATTGTTGGGAAGTTTTATTATAGAGTGGTATGATAAATACTTGTGAAGACAGTCATTAGGTTCTAGTCTATATTTCCAATATCTGGTCTTGTTTTAAGTGGATCACTGCTAGTAACTCGCCAAGCTTCTGAAAGTACATTTGGCAGGGGAGACAGCGAGAGCACAGGAGAAATATTATAAAGTACTGGGGAAACTTCAGAGCAGTACGGCACGGATGGTGACTTTGAAAACAACAGCTGCTGACGTGAACTTGGCAGAAGTTTGTGAGTAATGGTGGCTGACTCATTGCAAGCTGGGGAGTCTTGCAGCTTTAGAGGTGAGCAGGCAGAGGGTAGAGCAGAGATGGTGGCCACCACCCAGGGGCCAAGCATTTACATCCTAAGTGCCATAGTGTCTTTGGTCCCCTGGGAAAATTTGCAGCCATAGCATACCCATGACTTGTAGCACCAGAGAACACTAAAGTTATAAACAACCCAGATTCTCTAAAGTGCTTGTTCTCCATCTGGGATGATCGGCCTAGGGTGGGAGGGTAAGTGGGAGGTAAGGCGTGTTACATCACCAGTTGTTATTGTTTTTAAAAATCATGCATGGCTGCTTTCACCCCTGTCCCCCAGAGATACCATCGTTCTGGCTGCCATATTTCTGAAAAGGTCTTGCCTGACTCCTTATAGGAGGACAGATGGATCTGCATGGTTTGAGAAACTGATTGGGTTTTTCAGGGGTATATATGTGTGTGTGTGTGTGTGTGTGTGTGTGTGTGTGTGTGTGTGTGGTCTGTGGACTCTGGGCATGAGCATGCATTCTTGTGCCAGAAGAGGATGCTGGGTGTCCTGTGCTAGTTTACTTTCTGTTGCCGTGGTAAACACCATGACCAAAAGCAAGTTGGGGTGGGGGGACTTATTTCATCTTAGGTTACAGTCGCTCATCTTGAAGTCAAGCAGGAGTTTGAAGCAGAAGTCATGGAGGAATGCTGCTTGCTGGATGGCTCTAGCTCTCTCTGATAATACTATTACTCTGCTCAGGCCTACCAGCTTAGGGGTGGTACCATCAACAGCGGATTGGACTGTCCCATAATCAAGAAGCAAAACAACTCCCATGGACGGGCTCACAAGCCAGTCTCAGGGGAGCAGCAGTCCCTTAAATGAGGGTCCTGCTTACAGGTGACTAGTTTATGTCAAGTTGAAATGAACAGTTAACCATACAAACTTGGTCACTCTCTTCCTGCTTGCTTTCAGACAGGGTCTCTCTCTGAGCTTAGAGCTAGGCTGGTCACCAGCAGGTTCCACTGATGGCTCCCTGTCCTGCTCGCTCGCCACAGTGCTGGGTCAGGGGCATGTGAACAGTCCTGCCTGGCTTTTCATGAGGGTTCTGAGATCTAAACTCAGATCCTCATGCTTACACAAGGTCTTCTAACCTCTGAGCCATCTCTCCAGCCCTTTTCTCCTATTTCTATTCTCCATCCTTTAAAACAAACCCAGAAACTACTGTTCTTAATCAAATAGCATGGAAGAGATTATCTGTCCTGTCTGTGTTGTTGGCGTGCTTTTAACCCTTTGCCTGGTTTTGAAAAATCTTGACTATTTTAGAATTCTTCAGGTTAGAGTGTTTTCCTGAGGTGTGAGAATACACAAGGTAGGGTGACATGGTCAACACAGTTACAGAGCTCGCCTGGGAGTCTGTGGAGGTCAGGCATTTGGGTAATAACCTGAGAAGTATCGCCTCTGTAGCCCAGTTAAACTGTATGCTGGAATTTAAACTCTCAGAAATGGCAACTGATGCTGGGTAGATGGTGGTAGCTCATGCCTTTAATCCCAGCAGAGGCAGGTGAATATGTGAGTTTTAGGCCAGCCTGGTTTATGGATCAAGTTCTAGGACAGCCAGGGCTACACAGAGAACCCTTTCTCAAAAAACCAAACCACCAACGCCCCCCAAAAAACCCAAACCCAACAACAACAACAACAAGAAACCAAACAACCAACCCCCCACCCCCTCCAAAAAAAAAAAAAAAAGAAAAGAAAGGATGGCAGCTGGCAGCTTTCTCTGATGTGTTTTTGATAACAATATGTACCAGTTGGGTAAGAATGGTTGTGGAGTGTAGAATTGAGGCGAGAAGGGTGAAGGGACTTTGAAAAAGTGTCTCTATGGATATCCCCAGAAGGCAGTGCCCAGTGTTCCTGGAGATGGCTGCTCTTGGTTCGGAGGCAAGAAGGGACGGGAACCTAGGCACACAGGGTGTAGTTTCTAGGGTAAACTTTTACACCCCTCCTCCCGCCCCCCCCAGTAGGTGCTCTTAGTAGCTACAGTTTTAACATGGTGTGTCATGTCTTGCTCCATTCTGCTAATGACCACACATCTAACACAAAGTCATATAGGAAAGAAGGACTCGTGGGAAGGACTTTAATAGTGGGAGAGGCTGTGCTCGTGAGTGGCTCTCAGTACAAAGACCACTTGAGAACGGAAAGCCAGCGTTACTTCTTCCTTATTCTTTTTAAGTCTTTGAATAAACATAATGGAAGAAGCTGAAAATCGCTTTAAGGAAGTACCACTACCATGTGCCTTGATGATGTGTATTCATTAGTATTCATTCTGTAAAGCAGCCTTAGTATTCATTCTGTAAAGCCAGGAGTTTCTTTCTGCTCTGAGCTCACTCTTTTGAGACAGGGCCTTGCAGTATTGTTTAAGGGTAGCCTTGAACTTGTGATCTTCCTCAGTTTATAGAAATGCTGGGGTTACAGGTGTGTTCCTACCGCACCCACTCATAAATCCTAATTTTAAAAGGTTTATTTATTTCATGGCTGTTTTGCCTGCCTGCATGTACATGAACCGTGTGCATGCCTGCATGTACATGAGCCGTGTGCATGCCTGCTGCCAGCACAGGCCGGAAGAGTCGGGTCTCCGGAGGCAGGTAGCTGTGGGGTGCAGTGTCAGTGCTGGGAACCGAACCCTGCTCTCCTACAAGAGCAGCTAATGCTCGTAACTGCTAAGTCATCTTCCAGCCCCTCTTAATTACTAAAAAAATTTAAAACATCTGTCTGTGTGTCTGCCTGCCTGCCTGCCTGCCTGCCTGTCTGTCTGTCTCTGCTGAGGAAGGTATGTGCTTGCTATATCTTATGTGTGTAGGTCAAAGGACAGGAAGAGGGAGTTGATTCTCTTTTTCCACTATGTGGGTCCCTGGGGTTGAAGTCAGGCTGTTTAGCTTAGAGATCAGTGCATTTTCTCACTGAGACATCTCATGGGCTCCTGATTTGGTCATGTCGGTATAAAGCTCTTAACTGTTAAACCATGAAGTTTTGTTTTTGTTTTTTTCTTTTGAACAGGTAGTCCATTTGTTTCTGTTCTGAACATTCAACACTCTCCTGTGATTATTATTATCACTAATTTTCACTTACAATATTTTCCAGCTGTTGTAGGGGTTTGCCTGGGTCCCACAGAGTTTGAGTTGGAATCCGCTGTGTCCTGTGCTGTGAGATCAGAGATACCTGCCTTCTGTGTCATGGATCTCCCCAGTCCTCCCCCCCCCCCCCCCGCCTCTTAGACTTACCAGATTATTCCCTTTCCACGATCTTTTTCCTTTTTAGCATTTGAGCACATGTGTAGTGCACATGCGTTTGAGGGCCACAGGTCGACACTGTTTGTTTCCGTCCATAGCTGTGCATCTTAGTTTTTGAGACAGGGTCTTTTCCCAGATCTGGGAGCTTGCTCATTGGCTGGTCAGCCGGCACTCCCATTGCTAGGGTTGCAGCTGTCCATCAGATGCTTGGCTCTTCTGTGGGTGCTGGAGATCTCAGTCTAGGCCTTCTGCTTGTGCGTCAGGCACTTTTCTAACCGAGCCATCTCCCTAGCTCTCTAACATCCTTTCTTTAAAAAAAAAAAAAAAATGTGTGTGTCTGCACTCTGCTCATGGCTGGTGCTCACAGAGGCCAGAAGCGGGTGGAGGATCGCCTGGAACTGCAGGACAGAAAGGGTTATGAGCTGCTATGTGGGTGCTTGCGAATTGAGCTCAGGTCTGGAAGAGTAGCCAGTATTCTCTAACCACTGACCCATCCCTCCAGCCCCAGGTTCCTTTCTTAAATCACTCTGTATTCTCTCCGCAGTAGCTAATGGACTGTGCCTCCTCTTATCCCATGCCAGCAGTGGAATTTGCCTCTGGAGGCCGTGCCCTGCGCTCACCCAGTTGTTCAGCCTTAAGAAACAAATCAACAGGGAAATGGATTCACCCAGTTGTTCAGCCTGCTTTTGGTGGACAGCCTGAGAAGGAGTCAAGGGCTGCGCCAGTGCAACTCAGGGTCTGGGGAAACAGCAAATCATTCTGAATTTTCTAGGTTTCCTTAATATTGACAATCTGCATCTTAGCTTTTTTATACTGCCATCCATGTAGCCAGCATGCTTTGGCTTTGCCCATTAACCAATAATTCTCAGAAATCTGTCACCATCTAAATAATAATAATCAAAATTGTGTGTGTGTGTGTGTGTGTGCACGCGTGCACTCAACTTTTGGAGTTGGTTCTCTCGTTTCTAACATGTGGGTTCTGGCAGTCAAATCTAGATTGTCAGACTTGGCAAATGTCTCTGCTTGTTCAGCCATCTCGCCAGTCCGCTAGTTAGAGTTTTAATTTTCAACTCCAGGCTATCTTTGTGTCTTTCTCCTGAGTTTAGTGTCAGTACCCCACATCAGTGCCAACCTGTGTGAAAATGATCTTCCTACACCTCAGATTAGTTCCCATAGCCTTCCTCTTGCTGTTAAAGGAAACTCAGTTGTTCTCCTTGCTCGGACTTTGGATGTACACAGACCTGGTTGCCGCTTCTTTGAACATAGCAAAAGCCAGCCATTTCTCTTACCCAAGGCAGCCTCCCTATAACGCCTTTGGTCAGTACTTCTCAATCTTTGTAATGCTGTGACCCTTTAATACAGTTCCTCATATTGTGACCCCCAACCTTAAAATTATTTGGTTGCTACTTCATAATTGTAACTTTGCTATGGCTATGAATTGTAATGTAAATATCTGATATACAGGAAATCTGATATCTGACCCCTGTGAAAGGGTCATTGGACCCCCAAAGGAGTTGAGACCCAAAGTTTGAGAATCACTGCTTTAGAGGTTACTGCCATACCTAAATCCCTTCTTTTCACTCTTGACCCCTCCCTCTAGACCCTAGTCCTAGTATGCTTCTGGTTGCTCTGATAAACAGAAAAACCAAACAAAGCAAGCCACTCGGACAGAAAACAGTTTAGGGGAGGAAAGAGTTGCATTTCCTGATACCCATTTGTCTCTGAGGCTGTCATTGCAGGAACTCAAGGCAGGAGCCTGAAGCAGAAACCATGGGGGAACAGTGTTCACTGGCTTGTTCTCTGCCCCTGCTCAGCAATCTTTCTTACATATATATCCCTAGCGCTGTGACGGTGCCGTTCACCGTGGGCTTTCTCTTCCACATCAGTACAAGCAGGCTCACAGACATGGCCACCGGCCAGTCCGAGTTAGGCGTTTCTTCTTTTGAGGTCCCTTGGGTGATTCTAGGTTTGTCAAGTTGACAAACCTAACCTGCCCAGGTGTCTTCATGGGGCAGGGGTGGCTTTTGAAAAATGTAGACTGAAGCCTTTGTTACTCTGTTTCTCTGGCTGTGGGACTGTGGGGCTGGGTGGGCACTGCAGCTGGCTCTGCCTGTGCCTTCTCCGGGAGCCTCCTCTCAACCATCTAGCCTTTGTACAGATCTCAGTTTCCACTTACTGTCCTTGATCCTATTCTCCGGCTTTCTCCCTGTCTCACCTACCTTGTCCTGTAGCATGCTACCTACCCAGTTTTTTGACTTGCCATACTTTTTGTGTCCGCCTCGCACAGACTGCAAAAATCTTTGCTTTATTCATTGATAGTTTACAAGTACACTTAAAAAACATTGACTTTAGGAATGAGTGCATAATACAGTGTTTTTTGTTTTTGTTTTTGTTTTTTCAAAGGAACTGCCCTTTTAGAAGTGGGGCAGGGGGGAGAAGAACAGATCCATGTGTGGGATGCTTGCTGCTGTTCTTCGTACCACATATGTGTGTGGATCTCAGGAGATTTACTGTGGTGCTTTGGTTTTTAAAAACTGATTTATTTTTTATGTGTATGTATGTACCATATGCATGCCTGGTGCCTAGGGACAGTGATGGAAGAGGGTGTCAGATCCCCTGGAACTGAAGTTACAGCTGTTTAAGAACCAGTATGTGTGTTCTGGGACCTGAACCCACGCCCTCTGCAAGAACAACATGTACTCTTAAACTCGAAGCTGTCTCTCCAGCCCGTTTTTTTTTTTTTGACCCTATTTTTTTGAAGTATAATTTATATTCTGTAAAATATGTGTAATCCAATGATTTGTAGTAAATGTCCTGAGTTATGCATGTATCACTTCACAAATTCCCCTTGCGTCCATATAGTTAGCAATTCTTGGCTCTCACATCACATTCCTAATTCTGACAAATTCTATGCCTCCACCTCTCAAAGGAACAGTTCATATCCAATACTTAAAGTCTCATGTTCTTAAACACCATAAATATAGGGGCTGGAGACTTGGCTCAGCAGCTAAGAGCGTGCGCTGCCCTGGCAGAGGACTGGAGTTGGGTTCCCAGTCCCCACCCTGGTGGCTGACAACTCTCTGTGACTCTAGAGAAGAGGCAGTGTCCTCTTCTTGCTTCCACGGACAACCACCCAACACACAGATGGATATTCATATCCATAAAAAGAAAACAAAGCTTTTCTTTAAAAAAAGAAAAGAAAAATGGTCCATCTGAACATGAGGTTAACCTCTTTGACGCTGGAAGTGGTAGAGAGCAGTCAGGTCGGCTGTGCCTTGATACACAATGTGTCACTCATTGCCTCCTACCCACCTCAGTCTCTTCATCTTTGAAATGGGCTAATTATGGTAATTAGCTTACAGAGTTGTTGTGACGATTATAAATAACGAGAGCGTACCATTATCTGCAAGAGCTGCCGCTGTGTGTCGAGAACTTCAGTTAATATGATGAATCTCTTTCTAGTGTAGGCCCAAAATACATGGGCTGAGCAAAGAGAGCATGTTTAAATCAGATTCTGCATCTGAAGTTTGCTTAAAGTAGTTTGTCAACAAACACCCTCCCTCTCTGCCCCTCTCTCCCCTCCCCACTTTATATAACATGTATGCATGGGTAGGACTGTACGTTGATTATAAAAGCAAGTGGATTTCCAGCAGAGATCTTTTGCAGCATCTTTATATTTAGAGAGCTCGCTCTGTTAAGCCATTTTCCCTGAATCTTCATCGTTTATATTTGACAGGTCTTTGACACCAGGGAGATAATTACCCACTTTTTTTTTCCGTAGAAACCACAGTGTCCGTAGGAAAGTGCTCCGAGTTGAGTTGCGTCTTACTCTCGCTTGAGGACAGCCGCCTTCTAAATGCTCCGGGGAGGGTGGCAGGCATTCGGTTGGTCTGTAGCTTGACAAGCCAGAACTGAATTATCCTTTAATGAGAGCGTTGTCTTCTCTTTTTGTTCTTTTGTCTGTGTACAGATGTACAAAGCAGGGTCATCAGAAGCCCCTCGATTCAAAAGACGAGAATCCTGAGAAACATTGCCCACTGACGGTGAACCCCTGGCACATGAAGAAAGCCTTTAAAGTCATGAATGAACTCAGAAGGTAAAGTCACTCTAGTGCACACGCACCCATTAGTCTTCCTTTGATTTCTCTTTGTCCATAGAGCCCCCTCCCCTCCCCCATTGTTGCTCGAATACAGGGAACATCAAAAGCTTTTCTGTGAGGATTTTAGGAGAAGCGAGGCTATCGAGGCTATCGGAAGCGTAGGTGCTAGAGAGTTCCTCTGTCGAGCAGCGGCAAGTCAAGCACAGCGAGTGAGTTCAGGCTTTCTCTAAGAAAAGTCTACCGTGGCTTTCCAGGGAAGATCGTGCACTTCTCTTTCTTTCCTTTGAGAGAAGGTCCTGTGTAGTCCAGGTTGGGGATGATCTTGAACTCCTGACCCTCCCTTTGCTGTCCAAGTACTGGATGACAGGCGTGTTCTACCACTGTGCTTCTGCTAATAAAATAGGTTTTTAATCTTTAACATACAGATTGTATGTTAAACATATCAGATATTCTGCCTATTCATTTGCTCATTTGTGTGTGTGTGTGTGTATGTGTGTGTGTGTGTGTTATGTGTGACACGCACACGGTGCACATGTGTGGGCACATGTGACAGTTAAGGAAAGCCTGTGGGAATCGCTTCTCTTCTACCACTGTGTTCGGGTATTTGAACTCACATCTTTAGCTTTGATGGCAAATGCTTTTATCCTCTGAGCCTGGGGACTCAGGGATTTTAAATGGAATATTGTATTGAAATTAATCTTGTTTATTTTTAACTTTTTAACGTGACTTCTGGAAAAATCGCTACTTGCATTGTATTTCCATTCATTAATGCTGAGGACAGGCTTCTGATTCCAGCCATAAAGAATGCGGAGAGATACTTTTAGACAGGGAAACATGTAACTTGTTTTGGTGATGACAGTTGTGGTTGTTGGGGACAGTACCTGCCTGTTGCTAAGGTGATTCTCGTGCATGTTAAGGGTCATTGCCACACACTGAGCCTTCCTGTGACACACTTGAAGTCCTAGCACTCAACAGGCTGAGGCCGGAAGAGCTCACGTTCAAGCCACTGTCAACTATATAAAGAGATCTGGTTCAAAAAGCTTTGGGGATGCACGCCTTTAATCCCAGCACTTGGGAGGCAGAGGCAGGCAGATTTCTGAGTTCCAGGACAGCCAGGGATACACAGAGAAACCCTGTCTTGAAAAACTCAAAAAAAAAAAAAAAAAAAAAGCTTTGGGGATAACGGTGACACTAAAAGCTGATTAAATAGGGTCTGGAGAGATTGCTCAGCAGTTAAAAGCTCTGGATGCTCTTGCAGAAGACCCAGGTTTCGTTCCCAGCACTCACACTGTGCCTCGAACATAACTTCAGTTCCGGGAGATCCAAGGCCGGCTTTCAACCTTTTTGGTTGGTTCAGACATGCAAAGCCAAACCAACTGGCTTTTAGCAGGCACCGCTCCCCCACCTCTCCCACTCCTCCTCCCCCACCCCTCACTTCTCCTCCCCCACCCCACCCCCTCCCCCTTGCTCCTGTTGGACACTATAGCTTTGGCTTCCGTATTTTACCTTGGTCTCTGATTGACCTGGACACGATTCATTACACCATAGGAACGCAATACCGACTGCTCCTTCCCCTGAGGCAAATGATTGCATTTTGAGCCACACTTGACTTTGAGTCTCTGTTTTATCCCAGGATTGTTTAGCCCTGGCCATCCCCAACCTGGTGTGGGTGTGGGCTACACGGCTTGTTCATTGTTTTGCACTACTTCATGAGCCAGAGTCACCGGCCAGTGGTTCATGCTGATCGTCAAACAAAGGAGAGCTTTGAGAGTAGTTGCAGGTGGCTGCTGCTCTGAAACCAGGCTTGCTCTAACGATGTCACTAGCCGGTAGTATTTTTAAAATGTACTGTCAGGCTGGCTCAGTGGGTAATGTGCTTACTGTGCAAGAATGAGGACCTGCATTTGGAACCTCAGAACGCACATCAGTAGCCTGGAGCACTAGCATAGGTCTGTCTTCTCAGGGAGACAGGAGGCAGAGACAGGAGCATCCCTAGGGCTTCCGGGCCAACAAGTTTAGCCAGTCACCAAGCTCCATTGAGAGACCCAGTAAGGGAGAGCAACTGAGGAAGAGGCTCAAGACCAGCCTTTGGCCTCCATACATTTGCACATACGCGCACAGGCAGGCACATAGACCAGCACACATGCGTATATACACCAACACGGAGTGAATTAACTTCACAGCTGGGAAATGGATGAACTGTGGATAAAGCAGATTAAGGCTTTTATTCCGAAGAATAAAAGAAAGTAGACAAGGCTGAGAAGCAAGAAGACAGACTTGTGTTTTGGAAATGCCGTTTTCGAGCAGTGTGACACTGCATGATTTAATACCTATACTGGGTAGAGGTCAGAGGCAGGAGGACATCTGAGGTTAAGGTCTACATAGTAAGTACTAGGGCTGCGTAGTGAGTCTGAGTCTCCAAAACAATTCACCTTTAATTCTTACCTTTTGTATAATTCTTTTAAAAATACAAACGGAACTTGAAGAAGCTTTTTTTATTGTACAGCTGAAAGTCACTAATGACTTCCTGTCCTTGCATCAGCTTCCTATTGCCAGAAAAGGGTAGCCCAGGGTGGTTTCCCGACTTCTGGGAAGGGAGCACTTCCCTGTTCTCACGACTGTGCTTGGCATCCATTGGCCTCTAGCCCTGTGGCTCTAAGTCTCAATGTGGCAGTGGTGGGAGGCGGAGTAAGGGGGCCTCACCGCCGTGCACTAGGGATGGCTTTGGTGAATTTTTATTTTGCTGGTGAGAACAAAGTCCCTTTCATGAATCACTTTGTAAGGTATGGTTGCCCACATGTCTCTCCCCAGTTAGAGGTAGGAGGGCAGGAGAGCTGTGAGAGAGGTTTATCTGAAGACGGACCACACATCCCGATGTGGGCAGCACCATCCACGGAAAAAGCCCTCTGAGTGCCAGTATCCCTTCTCTCTGCAGCCTGACCTACCCAGATATGACTAAGCCCTTACCATCATTCTGTTCCACCTCGACGGACCGGACTCTCAAACTGTTACCCAAATAAACCCCTTCTCTCCCGAGTCCCAGGATTCACACACAGCAGTCTTTTCTGGTTTAACTTAGTTGCACAGCTGGGAAAGGACGGACCTAAGATGAGGTAAAGCTCTGTGCTGGCACTGTGTAGATGAGGTGCGAAGTCAGAAGGACAGCATCCTGCTAGGCTAGAAGACTGTATGGGTTTCACTGAGTCTTCTGTGCAGTGTTATTCACTGATGGTTTCTGAGAATCCAAGTAACAGGGTGACATGAGGGATTTGGCAGGCTGGCTCTAGTACAGCACTGACTCTCTGGTAGTTTAACTTCACTTTTCTCAGTGGGAGGGGGGTTAGTTTAAAACGTGAGCGTGTCAGAATCAAACAATGGACCCTTAACTCCCCACTCTGAGAACTGGCTCAGCGTTTTCGCTCAGTATATCTTTTCAAGGCAAAACTTACCTGAACAGTGTGTTTTTAGACTCATGTTTACTATGTGCTACACAGGGATGAGTATAGGAGGGGATGAAGAAGCAGGGAACATCACAGGTACCTTTTTTAAAATTTTGATTCAGGGTCTCACTTCGTATCTATTCTGATCAGGCTGGCCTCTATCTCAGCCAAGCCCCTGCCTCTACCTCCCAAGTTCCCAAGTGCTGGCATTAAGGCCACTGTTACCTGCCCAGCTTTTTTTTTTTTTTTCAGGGTTGAATAGGTCTTAATGTACCCGTGGTCTCCTTGAAACGACGTAGCCAAGGATAATTGTGAACTGTTTAGCCTGCACCTTCCAAGTACTGCCCCAGCATACCCAGCTCTCAGAACTGTTAGTGAGAAACTGAGATGGCCAGCTTTGTGGACATTAAAAAAACGGTAGCAAAAAAAGGGGCAGCCTTTTCTCTTCAGAGAAATTAAAGAAACACTGCTTGTTTCTAGGATATGTGATTCTATCTGAGCTTGTTGCTGCAATTCTTACTGAGGGTGTGGGCGGTGGGCAGTCTCTTAGTTTTATTAGAAGGAATGTAATTTTTGGCCCTTAAATTAAATCTAGGGGCCAAAAACGTTCTGTAAGAATGAACTGTGATTCACCTGTATGTCTTATATAATCCATACATACTCTGTTTTTCACTAGTAGTAGTGGTTTTTACATTGTACAGAAACAAAAAACTGCAATCTTTCCCTTAAAGGAATGAGTGTCACTCCCATCCCCCACTGTACCCAAGGATTGACAGAGGGGGAACCCAGTTTCCTCCTGGGATTCTGTTATCTGTCCTATGTGGCTGTTCATACTTGGCTACTTAGAGGTCAGGGCAAGTGGCTTGAACAGTGAACTCAGGTAAGGCTGCCTTGGTTTTGATCCCTTTGTGTCAGGATTTTTAAAAGAGATTTTAGAAGAATCACATAGGGCGCGACTGTTTCTGTTCCAGTATTTTTGATATGGAAGAATGCTGTCAGGACCTTTTAGTTTTGTGCACTACAGTGGAATACAAGATCTTCCTTGAAGGACAGGAAGCCCTTCAGTTCTTCCAGATGTATTTATGTAAGAAGGATTGAGAGACAGCCTGGAGTATGAGCAGAGTTAACCAGCAGTAGTCTGCAGGGTCTCATAAGCACTGGTGGTTGATTTCTTTTTAATGGTCTTTATTGAGCAGGGAGAGGATCATTAAACTCTTCTAGAATGTGGAGAAGGGACAGTTTAAAATGACTTCACTAAAACAGCCTTCTCTCCTCCTTCTCCCTGAGATGCTGCAACCCCGAGAGGCATGGAGTACCCACTGCCCCACCTCAGTTTGCCCTGGGTAGCCTCAAAACCAGAAGTCAGAGTCTCACCCCACCCAGCCTCTTTCCGTTCAGTCTCAGCTGTTATGCCATCTCTCTGTTACGCCATCTCTCCGACACACAGATTCATTTGTTTGCTTTATTACGGATTTGCATGTGTGCCTGTGTGGATTTATGTGCACTGCATGTGTGGCAGTGCCCGTGGGGGCCAGAAGAGGGCGTTAGATCTTTGGAACTGAAGGTAACAGACAGTTGTGAGTGTTTGATGTGGATATTTGGGATAGAATCTATACCTATTATAGTAGCAGTAAGCCAATAAGTACTCTTAACTGCTGAGCCATCTCTCTAGTACCCCCAACTCCCTATAAAGACAGATTTTGCTGTGCTAGTCTGGAAACTCCTGCCTCAGTTTCCCAAGTGCTAGGATTACAGGGTTGCAGTGCCATCTTGTAGCAAGGTGTCCTGTGTGTGTAGTGCGGGCTCTTCCCTGTAGCTAGTCTCACCCACATAATCCTCCCCCCTACCCACCCAGCGTGACTGTTTCCCCCTCAGAGAGGCAGCATCCCCCACTTCTCTCTACTCTTCACCTTTCCCATACTTTTTTCTTTCCCTCGTATTTCCTTTTACTTTATCCATAAGTAAATTCTCTTCTTTTCAGAGCAATGAAATGTTTTTGCAAGTCCCCAGAGCTGCAGACGTCCCTTCTCTACGGACAGGGAGTGCATACGTTCTCCAGGGACTCCTGGTGGCTCTCTGTTCTGTCCCTTTTCATTCCTGTTCAGCTGTCTGAAGTCTATCTGAAAGGGATGATAGACTCTGCCCTGGGAGCCGTTACTAGTGTAAAGCAGTTACTAAATGGTTGACAGTACCTGGCTTTCCTCTAAGTTCCCTGGTGGACTGACTGTCGCGCTGGCTGTAACTGGTTTTCCTCTGAGTTTATCAGGGGCCTGTCCCTCTTCCTGTGTGTTTGCAAGTCTGAGGCACTGTAAATCTCAGGGGTGGAGCGCCTCCACAGCTCTCCCCACTCAGCTGAGTCTTGTCACGCCCAAGACTTAGGTTTTTCTTATGTTTAGCTGCTACAGGAATTCACAGATGTCACCCACGAGCACGGCTTTGAGAAGAAAAGGGAAGATAACGGTGATGTGTGGTCCAGGCTTCTGTTCTTTGAGATCCTTGGCATTTTACCTAGAATGTATCTGTTTTTTTAATAAAGGACATTGTCAGTCTTCGGTGTGGTTTAATCTGACTCACTGAAATCAGCGAGTGGATGCTCTCTGCCCTGTAAAGCAGCTTTAACTGAGTCTGGAGAAAGAGTTCAGTCAGCCAAGTGCCATCGAGCCCCAGCACCCATACATTTGAAAGGCTGGGCAGTGGTGGCACACACCGTTAATCCCAGCTCCCGACAGACAGCAGCAAGTGGATCTGCGTTCAAGGCCAGCCTGCCTTATAGAGCAAGTTCTAGGATAGCCAGAACTATACAGAGAAACCTTTGTCTTAAAACACCAAAAAACCAAACTAACTCAAAAAGCCAGGTGTGTGCTTGTAATCCCAGACTGGGGAGGCATGGACAAGTGGGTCCTTGAAGCTTGCTGGCTACACACACACACACACACACACACACACACACACACACACACACGCGACAGCCCGTGCAGACATATACAAGCGGCTTACCTACATGCTCCAGCTCCCTAGTGCCTAGGAGCCAACAGTGGGTGACAGGGCCACGTCCTGATAGGAGCCCACCCTGGCTCACCCTCGGCCTTACTTCCTGACAGGTTTTTTTTTTTTAAATCTCCTTGGCTTTCTTTCTTTCACCTGATGCTGCTCTCTGGTCCGAAGCTCTCCAGGCTTTGTCGTGCAGGGATTTTCACTGACAGCTTTGCCCATGAGCCTGGCCCCCGCAGGGCTGGTGCTGCCTTGCGCCTGAGGCAGGAGGTGCTCCAGACCATCTCTGGCACCTTCGGGGAGGGGGCAGACTCTTGTCCTTTTCCTGCTGCCACCACTTCCAGTCACAAGTAAAGCTTTTTTTTTTTTTTTTTTTTCATATGACAACTAATTATCTCTGACATCTCCGAGTTGGATGGCACATTTACTTTAAGAAGACACACTGCATTTTAATAGCAGTGGTAGGTTGTTCTGCTCTTAGGAATTCATTTATTTTATATCACAAAATTAAACATTGCCTTAATATATTCAGGCAGATTTTATCATTTTCAAGGTTTTTTGTCTTTTTTTTTCCCCCCTAAGAAAGACATTTTTATTAAATTGTTTCATCCGGAACAGTGTTTCTCAACCTTCCCCCTTTAAAATTATTTTGTTGCTACTTCATAAGTATAGTTTTGCCACTGTTACGAATTGTAATATAAATATACGATATGCAGGATATCCTGGGGGCGGGGCGGGGGTCAAGGCCCACTGGTTGAAAACCACTGATTTAGAAGATAAATTTTCCCCTCCCCAGTGTTATGTGCGGCTTACATACACTCTGTAATCTCCATATTCTCTTTCTAAGGTTGACTTGTTTTCTGAAGTTTTTTCAGAGTTGGGCTTAGGCCCTTTCTTCCTAGACAACCCAGGCCTTCTGTTAACAGCTCTGGCTCTGTCTCTGTCTCTTGGCGTCTCCTGTGTTTTGTGGCAAGGTCTGGCAGTCCTGTCCTTGCACTGACCTTGCGATCCTCTGCCTCCACCTTCCAGTGCTGGGGTTACAGGCGTGAGTCACCATGTAGGCACTCGTGGGTTCTTTTATTGTGATCCATTTCCTGGGTGCCTCCCCACTCACCTGTAAAAGCCCTTGCTGTCATGACACTGTCTTTCTTGTGGTAAGCTGTCAGCTCATGGCGCCTAGTAGGCACCCTTGGAGTGACTGAAGAAAGAATGGATGTGGTTTATGCTCAATAACAATTTTGTTTTATTATTTTGAAGGCCTTTTCTGTCTGTAGTCTATTTTCTTTTAAGCCCAGAAGTTGACTGTAAAAGACAGGATGTGAGCTACTCACAATGCCTTATTTTTAATCCCTTGATTTTCCCTTCTCGGTTCTGTACGTCCCAGTCATTCAGCTTGTAAGAAAACACCTTTTAAGAGGAGTGTGGGGCTGCAGAGATGGATGCCTCGGTGTTAAGGTGTTCCTGAGTCTTACACAAGAGCCCTTTGGTTCCCAGCACTCACAGAGGCAGTTCACAACTTCTCTAACTCCAGATCTAGGGCATCTGATGCGTTCTTCTGACCTCCACAGGCACCTGAATGTCTGTGACATACAATCACACAGATACATACACACATATATACATATAAATATAGTAGTCATACACTCACAGACATGTATACACACATGTGCACATATAGACAGGCATACATTCACACGGATATATATACACATATGCACATATAAACACAGGAGGCATATACCTGCTCAGATATATACACACATATGCACATGTAGACATAGGAGGCATATACTCACATACACACATGTACGCACACACACAAGGCATACCTTCACACAGTTACGCGGACACAAGGCATATACTTAACATTTATTACACACGCACATACAAATATTAAAAATTGAAAAACAGAGAAAGGGTTGACTAGCTGTGAATGCTGATGTATATTTAGTGCCCACTCAACACAACAGTACAGAGCAAGAGGTTGGCCAGGTCTTTGTTTTAAAATATGCTATTGCTTGACCCAAAAGGATGAGACACAGGTCTAAAAGCAAGCATGTCCATGACTTCTAACAAGGCCCTCGGACTTCCTGCAACCTCACCCAGGGTGTGCCTGTGTAATATTTTGTTAATGTTTTAGCCTTATTAGTTAACTGACATCAACTAATAAGCCAGTGAGGCCAAGCTAATTATGCAGCAACCAGCAGGTGCTGTGCTAGAAGGTTTGGATCAATGAGTAATTATAATTGAAGCGGAGTGTAATTAATTGCATGATTTTTGAGGTATTCAAGTGTAATGCTACTTAAGATCCATCTTTAAATGAGAGTGGTAGGAGGGATTGCTGACACCAGGAAACCATGGCCAAGATGCCCTTGCCTTGGTTTTGCCTGGAGTCCACATTCCCACTCACTATGGGAGAGCCAGCCCTGCTGCTTTAGGAAGAGACACGTCACCTTGCCGACGCCAGCTCACTCATGTTCACCCTCTGCCCAGGGCATACTTACTTTATTATTTTATTTTTTCTGTTTAGGATGGCCTTCCTCCTTCCTGAGGGAGCCAGCTCTTGCTAGTTTATCCGTTGGCAGTCTCACTGTGTTGCTCAAGAGGCTGGCCTGGAGCTTGTCACCCTCCTGCTCTTGAGTCAAGTGTGGGTTACAGATGTGAGCTACCCCATCTCCCATGACATCTCTATGGTGGTGCTTTGCAGTCCGTCTGATAATGCCTGTCCTTTGCTAGTCACCATAAGGGCAGGGATGGCCTAGGAGTGCTTTTCTGAATGAGTGTGCAAACTTTATTTGATTTTTTTTTTTTGGTCAATATTTTGTAGAGATAGTTCAGTTGAGCCTTTGATCAGTTCTATGTAACACTTAATAATTTCATCACTGGGGTGTAGTGGTGTGCATCTATAACCCCAGGACTTGGGAAGCCAAAGCACGGTCATTACAAATTCAAGGCCAGATGGGGCTATGTAGTGATTTTGGTTCCAGCCTGGGCTATGTAAGAGTTCAAAACCAGTTTGTTTGGTATGAACTTTAAGAAACTTTGTCATTACCCTGCTTAGGTGTTTGTGTAATGGGGTTTGAATATTGCTGTCATTACTGGGGGGGATGAGTGGTATGGGCAGGTTAGCCCTATGTGTGTGGGGTTGAGGATGGACCCCTAGATCTCATACATACTAGGTAGTCTTTCATTACTGAGCTACACCCGAAGCCCGGGCTGTTCACTTTTAACCTTGGTTTCTCCAAATGTACATTTCAGGGGAACTAAACAATATGTACCTTGCTGACTGAAGTGTGCCATGCGGGAGAAGGTCTTCCTCAGTTCTCCACCCTTGTCATGCTGGCTAATGTGTGAGCCCTGCCATTCGTGGAGTGCAGAGTGTTTTCATCCCCTGTGCTGATGGTAGACTTTGTCACTGTGCACCCGATCTGGAGGAATTCAAATGAGTGTCTCCTTTAATGACTCTAACATGGGACCTTCCTGGTGCCTCACTCTGTATCATGAGCCCTTAAGTCAGCGCCACCCACAAGCACGCCTCAGTGGAAATGGCACAGCAGGCCGGCCTATCGGGAATTAGGTCATGGAACACTGTCATATCTGGAGTTGGGCTTCTCGTTTTGCTCATAGTTTTGCCTCAGCTAAGGAGAGAAGTAGACTTCCCAGGAAGCTTTGATGTGAGCCCCCAGGAACTAGTTCATAAACAAGTGGAACACTGCAGGGGCCTGGCTACGTTCCCAATGCATGTGAGCTGCCGGCAGGCTCTCCTTGAAGGAGAGAGGCAGGGGACTGAGAGCGAAGTGTGTACCCTATACACACAGGAGCTCGGGACTCACATATTTATTGATAGGAGGCGTGCCTGTACACTGTGTGTCTCTGTCTTTCACAAGATGACTGCCTGCAAACATTTGGGCTTTGAAGCCTTCTGGCTAGTTCCAGAATATCTGCCAAGAACTTATTAATTACCCAAAGGATGTAGTATCATGTAAGCACCTAAATAGTGCTCACCACACATGCTAAAGGGAACTAAAGTGGGTGTTTTAGAATTATAAGGATAATTGTAGCTGGAAGAACATTTGCTGTAAGGTTACAAGTTGTTTTTAAGTTTTGTTACTGGTAGTTCGGCCTCAAGGAATAATACATTTTATGTTGGTAAAGTGCTCTAGGTTATGGTTTTCAAGACCAAATGTTTTATAAGCAGCTCGTGCTATTGAATATAATGTTATCTTTGTGTTGGGTCCCAGGGACATTTTGAATATCTTTTCTAATTTGGCAGGAGGGTTAATTTTGGCTCAGTTTGCCTGTCTGCATCATCACTTCGTACTACTGTGTGCGTTTCTGCTGGCGCTGGACTTCCTGAGCTGTCTCCTTTTGGGAGTCATTGCTAGTCTGCCTCCCTGACTACCTGTAGGGCAAGAGGCCAGTGATCAAGTGTGGCTAGATTTCTGTGACAAGGCCAGGTCTTTATTTAGCTTATAGTTTTATGTGTCCTTATGTTTAGGCATCACGTTAGAAGGGAAGGGATTTCCTTAAAGAAGACAAGACTTCCAAAACAAACCAACAAACAAAAAAAAATTGGGTTTTTACTGCAACAGTTTTGCATAGACCATTGAGTACGGTTATTATTGGAGGCATTTACATTTTCCTTTTCTCCCTGGGAACAGTCAAAATCTGCTGTGTGACGTCACGATTGTGGCAGAAGACATGGAGATCCCCGCTCATCGCGTGGTGCTGGCGGCCTGCAGTCCATACTTCCACGCCATGTTTACAGGTAGGAGAGATCTCCGCTTCGAAGGTTTATTCAGACCTGAGACCCTTCCGTGGTAACCTTTGTTGTCAGCGTTTTGGTTTTATGAAGTGAAGAACTATAAAGGGAGAGCCTCAAGAGTTGGTCCCCTATCCCCCTGCATTTTCCCCAGAGTCTCTACTTTAGGCCTGCCTATCCTAGACCTTGCCATGTGAACCAGGCCAGAGTCTGTCAACTGTTCCCCAGCATCCGCACACCTATACCTTGCTTGGTTGTCCTCCATAAACGTGTTGCACACTGTGACCTTGGTGTCAGCTCAGCCTTGCTACTGCGGGGCACATTCCCATATGTCCCCTCAGTTTGCAGCATTTTGGGCTCTTAAATTAGTATTGGTTTGTTTTTGTGTATGCAGAAGGAAAGGCATCTTTTGCTGTTTTATATTTTTCTCCAAGTGGGTTTTCCCATTTGCCCTTTCCAGTGTTTATAGTAAACTAACGCATTGTCTTAGATGATTTATTTTGGAAATCTGAGAAGAAGGCTGATGTAGCCATCCATAAGCTTAGGTTTTACTTTGGAATGCATGAACGTGTGTGGCGTGCTCTTAGCACTTTTGGAAAAAGAACTAACATATGTCAATGATGCCTGAAGTCTCAAAAAAAAAAATACAAAAAACAACTTGGGGGGGGCAGTGGTGCAGTGCATATCTAGTGTGCTCAGGCCCTGGGTTCAGTCCTCAGCATGGCCAGAAGGATAAAGAGAAGAGAGGAAAGGAGAAGAGAGAAGGGTAGGGTAAGGTAGGGGACGGAAGGGGAAGACACAAATAGTCCTCTTACAATGACACCCAAAATTGTGGATAGGTCCAAACCCTATCTATATAAACTGAATATTTTTATATACACATATGTCCCTATACAGTTTAACTTATAAATTAGGCTAAGAGGAGCAGCCTTGTCTAAGAGTAAATTGGGATCATAAAAAATATGCTATGGTAAAATAGCCAGTGTCATTAGTTTTGTGGTTAGGAGGAGGTATTATTCAATAAAATAAGGATCACATGGGCATACCCTTGGCAATACCGCGACTGTCGGTTGATACTCCAGCTAGCTACTAGTGACTGACGGGTAGCATGTACCTACCGTGTAGCTAAGCTGAGCAGAGAGATGCTTCGTGCCCCAGGTGTGGCAAAAGCAGGATGTCTCTGAGAGCAGGGTCCAGTTTAACACTTAGGAGCGTTATTTCTAGAACTTGCCATTTAACATGCTGGGACTGTGGTTGACTTTGAGTCACGGAAGCTGCCACAAGTACAACTGAGAAGGGACCACTAGCTGCACTGTTGCACAAGGAAATGGTTCATCATGTGATCAGTGAGTTTAGTCTTCATCTCTTGCTGCAGCAAATACAAAGTATGTGGTAGGCATGCCAGAAGATAAACAGAGACAGTTGTAGCTAGGCATGGTGGCATGTGCCTTTAATCCCAGCAAGCAGAGGCAGGGGGTTATTTCTGTGAGTTGGAGGCTAGCCTGGTTGACATGGTAAATTCTAGGATAGTCAGGGCTAATGTAGAGTCTGGGGGAAAAAATGCTGGTGACAGTTGGCAGACTCTTCCTGTGCCTAACATATTACCAGTCCGTGAAGGAAGATACGAAAGGTATAAGTCCACTTCCTGCTTCAGTGGTTCATTGTGTGGCTGAGGAGATGAGAGGCATCTAATTTTAAATGAGGGTGTAGAAACCTGGGACCACACAGTGAGCCAGTTGGCAGGGCTTCATTGAAAGGAGGGGGTCCAACCTTTCCTATGAATGCAGAGGGTCTAGCCCGGTGGACCTGGGTCATGTAAGGGGAGTGGGGCCAGGGAAAACATCCCTGCAAGAGGAAGAGACTGGAGTTTGTTGCTTTGCTCGTTCTGTGCAGTGTTTAGTCATCAGGAATGGAGGGAGGTCAGCAAAGGGGTTGAGCCAGGTCAGGGAAGCTAGGGGAGATGTGTCAGTCACGGACAGCAAGTGAGGGTGGCCACATTTCCGTGAGCTATCATACTTCTTATCTTGGATGCTTTTCTGGAGACCGCCTTGGCTTATGAGAGTTCTCCTCTGGACTGTTGGTCTGGAGATGCTCTAGGAAAGAGCACAACCTCAAGGGAACTACTGGGTCTTTGGACGCTGACTGTAATAATCTGGGCTTCACTTCCACCATATGGAAAGCAGGTAACATAAAATGACACTATTGCTCACATTCTGGATTTTTGTAAAGATTGGATAACGTCATGTATGTGAATTTCTTAGCACTCCTCTTGGCCATTCGAAGAAAATGCTCAGTCTAGTTGGGTGTGGTGATGCACACCTGTAATCCCAGCAACTGGAAGGTAGAGGTACTTAGTGAATTTCAGGCCAGCCTGGGATACAGGGCATCTTGTTTTTAAAGAACAAAAGTTTCGAGTGAGCATGAGTGCCTCTGTGCCTGTGTGTGTGTGTGTGTGTGTGTGTGTGTGTGTGTGTGTGAGTTTGTTTGCAGTAATTGAAGAAGTGGTCTGAATTTGCGAAGGAATGGAGGGACAGGAGAATGGAGAGTTTGGAGTAGGAGGGGAAATGATGCAAATACAGTACTTGTGTATGAAATTCTCAAAGATAATTTTTGAAAAGTTAAAGATAAACTAAAAACCAAGAGAAACTGCTCAGTTAGTGCTGGCAGCAAGTATCATGGCCATCTCAACCCAAATTTTGTTTATATTGTATAAGAATAGGACATTGAGCAAATCTTAGGCTAGACAGCTACAGTTTTCTTTTTCCTTAAAAGCCTCTTAGTATGTATTAATTTTATAAAATAACTTGTCTCATTGAGACATTTCACATATACAGGTGACATACATGACCATATGCACTCTTTGATGCATATCTTATCTCCCCTCCTCCTGACTCCACATGCCTTCTGTACTAACTCCCTTTCTACTTCCATAGCCCGGTTCCTCTCTCCTCCCCTTCCTCCTCCTTTCTCTTCCCTGTCCCCCTCCCCCACTCCCCTTTTCTCTCCTCTCTCATCCTTGCCTTTCTTTGGAGACTTTGTCTCATATAGCACAATCTGGCTTTGAACACATCCTGTAGCCCAGGATTCATAGATATTTTCTTTGCAACATTTTTTATTTTCCACAGAGTAACAAAAATGTAGTTGTTACAACTTAGCTTTACCAGCTGTGCACAGTGGAATGGTCCATTAGTCCCAGCTACATGAAGCCTGTGCCTAGGAGTTTGAGATAGCACTGCCACCATAGTAAGGTTCTGCTTGAGGGGATAAAGTTATATATATTTAGTTTTGATTTTATTTATGTGTGTGAGCCTGTGTGAGTTTCTGTACATGGTATGTGTATAGGAACTGGCAGAGCCCAAAGAGCAGGTTCCATCTCCTGGAGTTACAGATGGATGTGAACCACCTGACACGGGTCCTAGAACCTGCATTTGGTCCTGTGCAGGAGCAGTGAGCACTTTTAACCACCCAGCCCATTCTCCAGCCCAGCCCCTTATTTTAATATCCCATAAACTGTAGGTGAAAAATCCATTCAAATTTTATGATGTAAAAAAGAATTCTGTTACTCCATGTAGTTTCAAGTATTGAATAGAGAAAGAGGTGATAAATAATTCCATGTTGTAGTTGCAGGTTTCCATCTTGTGAAATCTGGGACTATTTAGAGCCAGGGCAGGTGGTTAACTATGACTTGAGAAAGAACATAGCAAATTGGGTTCCTGTGATTTTAGACTGTTTGCTAAGAACGTAATCTTTAAAACACTTTTACTTAAAAAACTCATTTAGTTTTATTTGGTGGTATCGGTTAAAATTCTTTTTAAGTTTTATTTTTGTTTTTTAATTATGTGTGTGTGTGTGTATTTGCACATGAGTGATGCTACCCATGGAGGTCAGAGGTGAGAGCTGTTAGACACAGGCAATTATAAGCCGGGTTCTAAGACTTGCACTCAAGCCCTCTGGAAAACAGCAAGTGTACCTATCCAGTGAGCCATCCCTCCAGCCCCACAGGTTAAATTCTTAAACACTAGCCAGAAGTACTGAGTACTATGTACTTTTTGGGAGTAAATACTTTTTGATAACTTTCTATGCCATAGCAAATATAAAGTAGCACTGGGTGTGGTGGCACACGCCTTTAATCCTAGCACTGGGGAGGCAGAGGCAGGCGGATTTCTGAGTTCGAGGCCAGCCTGGTCTACAGAGTGAGTTCCAGGACAGCCAGGGCTATACAGAGAAACCCTGTCTCGAAAAACCAAAAAAAAAAAAAAAAAAAAAGTAGCAAAAATAAAAAATCCAACAGATTATTAGTTGATGGATTAAAGAATGTAAATGTTGGAAATTATATTCACAGCTCTATTTGTCTAGAGTTCCTGCTTTCTTGCATCAAGAAACTGAGCATCTTCCGTTTGTTGGACGTGATAGGCTTTGAGGATCAAGGCAGTGACAAGGCTGACGAGCGAGCTCTTGTTCTTCCGATGGGGAAAGGAGGCTAGGTTCGGAAGGGGCTAGAGAGGAGCACTAGCCATTCACGGTTGCTGTGAAGAAAGTGAAATGGGATGCTGCAGGCAGTAGGCCTGAGTTAGGAGGCCCCAGGCTTCCAGTAATAGAAAATGAGCTGGGCCAAGTAGTAAGAAGGAGGTACCAGGCACAGCTGAGCTGCCCCTGGAGAGCTGCGTTAGGAACCTGCTTCCTCTCACTCTTTGCCTCACACCATCAACAAATAGCCCAAACTAACGAGCAACAGTCGTCCATGATGAGTATTGTCAGTGACAAGTACAACTTGAAAAGCCACGGGACAAAATTAATTAAATATGATTTTTCAGCCTGTAAGTAATTTGTTTTCTGTCTTTGATTTCTTAGGTTCTCTGTGTAATCAAGGGTTTGGTGTTAAGTTTTTTTTTTTTTTTTAAGTATCCCTCGATTATAAGTAAAACAGAACTTAGGATAATGGGCTTTTTAAATGGACTAGGTTATATAGAGTTTAAACTTGTTCACCTTTTTCTTTTTAGGTTTTTCTTTTGCTTATTTCTTAAAATATGTTTTTATTGAAATAGAGTTACATCACACTTTCTCCCCTCCTTTTCCTCCTCCCACCCCCTCCCAGGTATCAGGGTTGGCCACTGCATTGGATGACAGAAAAGGGGGCTCATTCCTGGGAGAGGCTAACTCTCCTTCTCTCAGTAGTCACTGGTTGCCTTTAGTTCTTTGTCTAGGGATGGGACCCTACAGAAATTTCCCTTCCATACTAACGTGTTCATTGATATTTACACTGTTCTGGCATTATTTGTGCAGCCATTTCTAAGAGAGACTTTTTCACATCTCTTGGTATTCTAGCTCTCCTGTGGTGTTCTCTGAGCCATAGATGCAGGAGCTGTGATGTGCATGGATCTGCGGGGCCTGGACCCCTCATGATTCATTGAGCTCTGCATTGTGCCCTGTTGTGGTTTTCTGGGATGGTCTCCATTTGTTATAATGAGAGGTTTTGATGAAGGGAGGTAGCTAACACATCCAGGAAAGTTAGTTTCCCACATGTAGGTTTATTTTCATTTTAGTTTTGTGTACATATGTATCTATGTGTGGGTTTTCGGGGCATTCAGTCCCCCAAAACTGAGTTATGGACAGTTGTAAGCTGCCAGTGTGGGTGCTGGGAACTGAATCCTAAGTCATTTTGTAAAACTAGTTAGGTGCTCTTAACTTCTGAGCCCCCATTTACTTTTAACTTATCTCATTCAGAATGGATAAATGAAGTTGCCAGTTGGTGCAGGGCCTCAGGAGTCCTGGTTGAAAGATCTCGATGGGGACGTTTTTAGCCATAGGTACATCTTTGATCTTTTAAGACTTGGATGACTTAATTTATTTATTTATTTATTTTAAAGTAGATGATGTGCTATTTGCTGTGAATTTACGTAGCTCAGCTTGCAGTGTGGAGTGTATGCTCACTAAGTGTCGGTTGACTGAAATCCTTAATAGCATCCATGATCTAGATAAATATAACGCTATTATGCTAAGTAAAAAAGATGATTCCTTTTAAGCCGTCATGATTTTTATTTTTCATTTAGTTATTAATTCATGCAACCAGTGTTGGGTTTCTATCAGGAATTGTGGGGTGTAGGATTAAGAAAGCTGTCACCTGTGCCATTAGGAACCCCAGAAGAAGTAGGGAGAGAGTTGATTATGACAGAGTGAACATACATGAGGGTGAGAGCCCTGTCCAGCTCCTGTCCACCAGCAGATAATGCATCCTGGAGCGGTTCTAGAAGAATCCTGAAGAGTGTGTGGAGATTGGCCTGGGGAGTAGAGATAAGGTGTCTAGTATAGGACAAAGTTCAGCTCAGGTAGCAAGGTAAGAGATAGTTCAGTCTGTGTGGAAAACTACAAAGTGTTTCCTACTGGTGTATTTTATATCTGGGAGTGAGAGGGAGCATATATGAGATTAGGCAGTGAATTAGAGGCAGGCTATGGAAAAGTTTGTATACTTGGTCAAGGAGCAGCGGACCAATTTAGACCATAGTCATCCAGTGTGTCAAGTTAGCACCTGAGAAAGAATAGGCATTGAAGGATTGTTGAGTTTGATTCTCAGTGTCTAGGTTTGGTGACACTCAACTACCCATAACTCCAGCTCTAGGGAATCCAAAATCCTCTATGTGTGCACATACCAATAACAGACACATGCATATTCAATTGGGAAAAAACACGGTGGGATTGCTCCATAGGTCTCCCAAAGATAGTCAGACAGTGATGAGAGTGGGAGGTTGAATTGTAATCAGGCCTTAGTTCATTCTGCAGGCTTTTGTGAATGATGGATTGGTGGACAAGGAAGAGAACAGTACAAGGTGACCACTCCTCAGGGCGTTAGCATGGCATCTGTGTGGAGATTTTAATCCAGTTAATCTTATGTAACTTGGTTCATTGAGAGTGTGGAAAGTTCTAGGTGCTATAGGAAGAGGCACAGGATCATTAGATAGCGCTCCTGCCCGTGAAGATCTATTTGTTTTCTGAGTGAGTACTTGCCCACACATCTGTATATATATCACGTGCATGCCTGGTGCTGGAGGAGACCAAAAGGGGATGCTGGATTCTTCGGAGCCAGAGTTACAGATGGTTGTGAGCTACCATGTAAGAGCTAGGAACTGAAGGCAGGTCTCTGTAAGAGCAATAAATGTATTTGGCCTGAGAGTACATTAGTATAGACACAAGTGTGTCAAGCTGTGTGTGTGAGGTCAGGAACCATGTAGTTCCTGGGTATGCACCTCAGATCATTGCAAGCAGTTTCACCAATGAGCCATCTTGGCTGCATGTGATAGCTTTTAAAAATCCATTGTCAAATACAAATCTCAGAAAGCCATACTGTTTAACCATATGCTCTATAAATATAGCAAAGGGCAGTAACTAAGATACCGTGGAACACCTAGGATTGGCTATAAATAGCTCTTGCTTCTCCTTCCCTGTGCTTTGATGGTTGGAATTCTTAATCTGTTAATGCATTTGGTAGCAAGCTTTTGGTTTTGCTACTTTTTTTGTAAGTTAAGATGAAGAAATAAAGATCAAGTCATTTTAAGAGGAGTATATAATTGAGGTTGACTTTGTTGGAAGTAGATGAATTTTCTGGAGAGATAATCTTTTAAAAATGACATATAAGGAAAAGATATGATTTAGCAGAGTGCCTCTTTATAAAACTGCCTGACGCAGGACTATTTTTTTCCCTAGTCATATACATAAATTAAGAGACTTGGTTTTACCTAAGGCTTTGTCTACACCAACTCATGTTGAAATCTGGGAACTAGGTATACTATATTGCCCCAAGCTCTGAAGGACTTTGCAAATTCTAGGGGCACTGTGGATGAAGCAAGGTAAGGTGTTTATTTAAAATCTAATTTGGAGGGGCAATGGGAAGATTTCTTAGTTGGTAAAGTGCTTGCCCCATTACCCAGGTCAAAAAGCAAAGGGTAGGCTGTCAGAGTAAGAGGTTGGGAGGGTCAGAGCAAAACTGAGCTGATGCACTCAAGAACACCTGCAGTTCTCATTGTTTATATCTATTCTGTAGTCACTTGTATCAGCGTCCTATCATGAAATGGGAAGGGCTTCATGAACCCTCACCCCTAACTGAGAAGCCGTGGACAGTCAATGGATTCTGAGGGAGAGACAGTCAGTTTTCTTATGGACATGGCTCCTGATAGGTCCATCATGCCCCAGTGTGTGTTTATGGATAGTACAAATTGGAATTCATGAGTTATTAAATTTAAGAAAAAAAGAAAAAGAAAAAAAAAAGACAGTTGGGAGTAGTCAGGGTAGATCTGGGAATAGTTAGAGGGAAGAGGGGCCTGAAGATAATCCAGTGGGTTGGAGAGACAGTTCAGTGGTTAGCTGGCTGTATTGGAGGACCTTGGTTCAATTCTCAGCACCCACATGGTAGCTCACACTCAACTGCCTGGCTGGCCTCCAGTATTATCAGGCATGCACTGGGTGCAAAGGCTTGCGTACAGGCAAAACATCAATACTCAGAAAATAAATAAATTAATAAAAAATAAAATACAATGTATGAAATTCTCCAAGAATTAATAAGAATAAAAAAATCACCTCACTTGGTGACACATGCTTACAGTCTCGATACTGGAAAGACATAGGCAGGTGGATTCCTGGTGCATACTGGCCACCCAGCAGAGTCTAATGGGTGAGCTGCAGGCCAACAACATGCTTTGTTTAAAAGATGATGACATTCATAAGATGCCTAGGGATGATGCTGGAGGTTGCTCCCACCCCCACCCCCACTCCCACCCCACACGTGCGTGTGCGCGCGCGCACACACGTACACACACACGCACACGCATACACACACACACACACACACACATACAAGCTATAGGAATGAGTGCCTTAACTTTGGCAATTTAAAGGCCTTCAGATTGTATCAACCCCAGAGATGCATGAGGCAGGGAGAGGAGGGGTGCAAAGGGGAAGGTACTGTATATGCAGGTGACTTGATTTTCCCTATTCATCCATCCTTTTTAAAGGTGGCAGCACAGAAACAATGGGATTCCCTTCCTTCCTTCTTGAAAACTGTCCTCTTTTGTACTGCAGATGGATGTTTTCTCCTTGGGCAATGACAGGGCACAGTTTGACATAGTTCAGCCCTGAGGAGAACAGCTTCTTTGTGAGTTCTTGTCAGGCCCCCTCCAGGGGAGCACACAGTGATGTGTCCATTGCTGTGATTAGCACCGGCTCGCCACCCCCACTCAGGGCTTCTCTTTGCAAAGGGATCTTGTGAAATTGTGGATTCCTGTAGGCCTTCTGATAGTTTATGGTACAGACACCATATCGGACAACCATACTATGTCGGAGACAGAAATCTGGGCTCCATTGTTACTTTGGTGAGATGCAGGATTCGGGTAAAGGGGAGAGAGTATGGCACAACTTGCCAAGCTTTCCAGAGTTTATCCCTAAACCCTAGTGAATTCTAGAACGAAACCTTTCTGCTTAGGGTTGGTCCTTCTGGGCGTAGCCTTTTAGTTTATAACTGAAGGTGTGTGTGTGTGTGTGTGTCTGTGTGTAAGTCCAGTCTCTCTCTTTCAATACTGGAAGCTGAGGCTGGAGTCGGACACTTGCCAGAGAAGCACTCTACAACCGATCTATTCCTCTAGCCCCCTCTTACTATCTGAAATGTTGAAATGACTTGAGAATTAGGAGACTGCAGATGGTAAGTAAGAGCTGAGCTTACAGAGATGATCTCTGTAATCACCCTCTGCCATTGATTAACCTCAGCAGTTTGTGCACTTAGCTTTTTACTGTGTTTCTCCGTGAGAATTGTGACTTCTCACTAAGAGCCAGAGCGCTCGAGTCTGGCCAGGCCCTGTGCAGGTGACTGTTTGCTCTTTGCAGGAATGATGCTAAGTATATAAGTCCTTTCAACACGTGGTCCTTGCCATCAGCTAATGGTGATGGCATTGTTACTCTTACAGATATGATTAAATCTACGAAGGGGGGCTGGAGAGATGGCAGAGCAGTAAGCGTTGCATGCGATTCTTCTAAAGGACCTGTGTTCTGGACACACACACACACACACACACACACACACACACACGCGCGCGCACACACACAAAGTCATTGAAAAAAAGTTAAAAATCAAACCATAGCCAGATACACCTTTAATCCCAGCACAGAGGCAGAGACAGCAGCCTCCTGTTGTGACTTCACCTTACTCTTCGGTGTTTCAGGTGAGATGAGCGAGAGCAGAGCAAAGAGAGTTCGAATAAAGGAGGTGGACGGCTGGACCCTGAGGATGCTGGTCGATTATGTTTACACGGCAGAGATTCAGGTCACAGAGGAGAACGTGCAGGTAAGGGCCCACACTTGAGGCCACTCGGACTTGATGTAGCATCTTATTTTCTGTAGAGAACAAATGTTTTATAGACCCTTGTTAAATAAACGTTTAAATGTGTTAGGTGGCATAGAAGGATGTTGCAGGCAAACAAAAAAAAAAGGAAAGTCTCTTCCTAAACCAGCCTCTGCTTGGCTGAGTGAGAATGGTCCCTCCCCATAGGCTCATGTAGATGAATGCTTGGTCTCAGGTGGGTGGAACTGTTTGAAAAGATTAGAAGGGTTAGGAGGTGTGGCCTTGTTGGAGGAAGTGTATCCTTGGCATTCTCTCAGCCTGAGGATCAGGATGTAGGTCTCAGCTACGTCTCCAGCACTGTGTCTGCCTTCACATCATCCCCATCATGATGATAGATAATGGGCTAAACTGCTGAACCTGTGCGCAAGCCCCAGTTAAATGATCTCTTCTATAACAGTTGGCATGCTCATGCTGTCTCCTCCCAGCAACAGAAAAGAGACTAGTGCAGACCCTTCTCTGTGATTCCCCTCCCCCATCCATCTTCTCTTTCCTGAGAAGGATAGCTGCTGTTGTTTGAGACAGGTCCTTTTAGTCCATCACCCATTCATTGATTCAAGTAAATGAGCTCGCACAGAATTGAAATTTTGAGTATTTTTTTTCTATATTTGTTCGGAAACTTTGCTTTTTTTTTTTTTTCCTCACTGAACAGAATGGCTTGTTCTTTTGTGTGGTGTCTCATATGGTACTGGGCATGCATAATGCTCCATTTTCTGGATTGCTGCAGTGAATGGGCATCTTAATCTTTGTGTGCAAGAGTTGTACAGGCTGGACTCCTGAAAGTGGAATTGGTTGAACAAAGAATATATGCATCTTTTAATTCTGGGTGGTGATGTCCTGTCAACATTTAAATGATGGTATTTATTTATAGTCCTTTCAGAAGGGTTACTGTGTTTTAAGGGAAACAAAGAGAACTTAAAGCCTTTTCATAAAACATTTAATTTATCATCATTGTTAGTGTGAGTCTGTGCCACGAGTTTATGTTCCAGTGCTTGTGGTCCCTGGAGCTGGACTTCCAGGTGCTCGTGAGGTACTCAGCACGGGTGTCAAGAACCAAGCTTTGCTTCTGTGAGGCAAAAGACTATCAATAAGACGAAAAGGCCACCAACAGATTGGGAAAGGATCTTTACCAATCCTAAATCAGATAGGGAACTAATATCCAATATATACAAAGAACTCAAGAAGCTGGACTCCAGAAAATCAAATAACCCCCTTAAAAAATAGGGTACAGAGCTAAATAAAGAATTCCCAACTGAGGAATACTGAATGGTTGAGAAGCACCTGAAAAAATGTTCAACATCCTTAATCATCAGGGAAATGCAAATCAAAACAACCTTGAAATTCCACCTCACTCTAGTCAGAATGGCTAAGATCAAAAATTCAGGTGATAGCAGATGCTGGCAAGGACGTGGAGAAAGAGGAACACTCCTCCATTGCTAGTGGGATTGCAAGCTTGTACAACCACTCTGGAAGTCAGTCTGAAGGTTCCTCAGAAAATACTACATAATACTACCAGAAGATCCAGCAATTCCTCTCCTGGGCATATACCCAGAAGAAGTTCCAACTGGTAAGAAGAACACATGCTCTACTATGTTCATAGCAGCCTTATTTATAATAGCCAGAAGCTGGAAAGAACCCAGATGCCCCTCAACAGAGGAATGGATACAGAAAATGTGGTACATTTACACAACGGAGTATTACTCAGCTATTAAAAACAATGAATTTATAAAATTCTTGGACAAATGGATGTATCTGGAGGATATCATCCTTAGTGAGGTAACCTAATCACAAAAGAAGTCATTAGATATGCACTCACTGATAAGTAGATATTAGCCCAGAAACATAGAACACCCAAGATACAATTTGCAAAACACAAGAAAATCAAGAAGAGGGAAGACCAACGTGTGGATACTTCATTCCTCCTTAGAATAGGGAACAAAATACCCATAAAAGGAGTTACAGAGACAAAGTTTGGAGCTAAGACGAAAGGATGGACTATCCAGAGACTACCCCATTCGGGGATCCACCCCATAATCAGCCACCAAACCCAGATACAATTGCATATGCCAGCAAGATTTTGCTGAAGGGACCCTGATATGGCTGTCTCTTATGAGGCTATGCCAGTGCCTGGCAAATACAGAAGTGGATGCTCACAGTCATCTATAAGATGGAACACAGGGCCCCCAATGGAGAAGCTAGAGAAAGCACCCAAGGAGCTGAAGGGGTCTGCAACTCTATAGGTAGAACAACAATATGAACTAACCAGTACTCCCAGAGCTCGTGTCTCTAGTTGCATATGTAGCAGAAGATGGCCTAGTTGGCCATCACTGGGAAGAGAAGCCCCATGGTCTTGCAAACTTTATATGCCCCAGTACAGGGGAATGCCAGGGCCAAGAAGCAGAAGTGGGTGGGTAGGGGAGCAGGGCAGGGGGAGGGTATAGGGAACTTTCGGGATAGCATTTGAAATGTATATAAAGAAAATATCTAATAAAAAATTTTAAAAAGACACCTTTTAAAAAAAAAAAGAAGAACCAAGCTTTGTTTTCAGAAGAATAAGCAAGCACTCTTAACTGACGCCATCTCTTCAGCCCCTAGAACCAAACGCTTAAGAAACAGCTTCTATATTCTACTTGTACAAATAAGATATGAGTTTCATGTTTTACACCTCTGAGAAGCTGAAATGTGCTACCTCATGTTCGAGTGGAGACTGAAGAACTGCTGTTGTAGCATGTCACATGCTATCTCTTTACTGTGAAATGTCAGCTGGAGGATGCTAAGCCTCCTGGGGGCCCTTTTAACTCTCCTTTTAACTTTGCTGGAACTTAATTTATGGGGTAGGAAAATCCACCAACAATTTTAGAGTTGTGACTAAAGGTAATTGGATCATATGTTTACTGAACATTATCTATCTGTCTGTCTGTCTATCTATCATATGTCTGTCTGTCTATCTATCTATCTATCTATCTATCTATCTATCTATCTATCATATGTCTGTCTGTCTGTTTATCTATCTATCTATCTATCATATGTCTGTCTATCATCTATCTATCTATCATATGTCTGTCTATCTATTATCTATCTATCATATGTCTGTCTGTCTATCTATCTATCTATCATGTCTGTCTATCATCTATCTATCTATCATCTATCTATCTATCTATCATCTATCAGTCTGCGTATGTATGTATTATGCATGTATGTATGTATCTATCATATGTCTGTCTATCTATCATCTATCTATCTATCTATCATGTCTGTCTATCATCTATCTATCTATCTATCTATCTATCTATCTATCTATCATCTATCAGTCTGCGTATGTATGTATTATGCATGTATGTATGTATCTATCATATGTCTGTCTATCTATCATCTTATCTATCTATCTATCATGTCTGTCTATCATCTATCTATCTATCTATCTATCTATCTATCTATCTATCTATCATCTATCAGTCTGCGTATGTATGTATTATGCATGTATGTATGTATCTATCATATGTCTGTCTATCTATCATCTATCTATCACCTATCAGTCTGTGTGTGTATGTATGTATGTATCTATCTATGTATCTATCATATGTCTATCTATCTATCTATCATCTATCTACCTATCTATCTATGTTTCTATTATCTAGCAATCTGTGTGTGTATGTATGTATGTATGTATGTATCTGTCTGCGTGTGGGGAGCATACATGCCATAGTAAACATATAGAGATCAGAGGACAGCCTTGAGCATCATTTCTTGCCTTCCATTTGGTTCAACATTATCTAAGGTTAACTGGCCAGCAAATTTCTAGGGAGTCTCCTGTCTCTGCTGTAGGGACTCAGAGATTACAAAAGCATACTACTATACCTGGCTTTATGTGGGTTCTGGAGATTTGAGCCCAAGTCTTTATGTTTGCATAGCCACCACCTGACCTGCTAAGCCACCCTCCAAAGTTCACATGAGTCCTCATTTTAGTATGAAGGACTGTGTTATATCAGGAAATGAGAGAAGATCGCAATATGTCATCTCCTTTTAGACTCTTCTGTATACTTAAGCTGTTGTTGGGCTCTGGAGGTGGTGTTTTCAGTAAGAAAGAACCTGTGTTGTTGTTGTTGGGCTTTTTCTTTATTGATGTGCATGATGTCATTATACTCTATGCCTAGTAAATAGATTACAGATTTCTCTTGACACATAATGGCCACCTGGAGGGAAACTGCTAAAGATGTACAGGCCTGAGAGCTAAACATGAGTCTAGTCCTTCCTGTCATTTGTAGCAGTTCTTACAGTGGGAACATTGCCTGCTAGGAGTGAGGATACCTCTAAGGGCCCCTTTTAATAACTGTCATATTCCAGTCTTAATACATTAGTCGCGGACTTTGAGGAGAGCCCCTTGTCATGGTGGCTTGCCTTTTGAGTGCATTGCTCAGGTGCTACAGCACACTTAGGAGTTGCACTGGGAGGCCTGGTTCCATTCCAGAAAGGGGAAGGGGTATCTCTTTATCATAGGGGTACGCTGGTTTATAAAATCCTTAGAGCCCATGGAGAAGGCCGTGTTTTGGAAGGACATTTGGAAATAAAACTCAGAAAAGCAAGCCTCCTTTTTGTAACCAGTAGTTTTCAGTGAACTCTGGAATAAGGCTTTATAGATGAACATGTGTCAAACTTGTCTTTACTGTGTTTTGATTGTTCCAGTGTGTTCTAAGGAGAGGGGCAGTGCAGTGGGGGTGTCTGGTGGCCTCAGGATGGTCACACTGATGGAGGAAGTGTTACTTGGTGAGACTGATCTGAGCACTGTGTTCTTCTGGTGAGGAGAAGCCTAGTGTCTCGGATTGTGTGAAGCTTCACTGAAGACTCTCACTGCTTTAGGAGAGTCGGCTGCCTTCCAGTCAGCTAGGGACAGAACAAGACTTCTTACTCAGTTTCTCCTGACTTCTAGCTTGAGTTCCCTTCCCCACTGTCTCCTTATTGCACACACTTAAGGCACTATGACAGCTATTTGAGGTGAAGGTTGTTAACTGAGTCAGAGTGAGGGAATGAGTAATTTGAAGATTTCACTCCAAAGAAGGAAGAATCTCTTCTGTATTATATAAGCAATAAAGCTATTTCAAGTTTCCTTGATTTTGATTTTTCCCTCGCTTGGTATTGCTGTGGGTTTTTTGTTTTTGTTTTTGTTAGATATTTTAAAACTTTAGTTTGTCTGTTTTGTTTCATTATATTTCAAAGTTGGTGAATAATTTGAGCTAAACAAACTTACAGATATTTGAGTTCTTAAGGCGAAATAAAAGGGAAATACATCTTGCTTTAGTTTCTGTCTTCTTTCTAAGTAGCTGAAATGTGCTACCACATGTCTGGTTTTGGAGATCCGTTCTTTAGCACAGTTCATATTATAAATCTAGGGAATAGAGAAAACAAACCTGCGGCCTGCTAGGTGGCTCTTAAACATCTGTGAGTCACAGACACCTCGGAGCCCCCACGCTTCTAAGGGCAGGTGCAGAGGACATGCAGGAACTTTTGTGTACTTTCAGAAGGTCTGTGGAGGCTTTGCTCCCTCCTCACTGCTTTAAGAACTCTCAGCAAGCCAGGCATCATGGTGCATGCCTGTGGCTACATAGGATACAGGGCTACTGTACTAGTGCAGCAGTTCTTAACCTTCCTAACTGCTGGGACCCTTCGATACAGTTCCCAATGATGTGCGGACCCCCCCAGCCATAAGATTATTTTGTTACTATTATGAATTGTAATGTAAATATCTGATATGCAAGATATTTGATGTGCAACTCACAGGTTAAGACCTGTTCCACGAGGAAGGCTAAATGGGAGGGTCATGAGTTCAAGGCTTCTGAGAGGTCAGGGGGACCCTGTGGGTGTCAGTGTGGACAGTGATCAGAAGAAGAGATGAGAAGGAAATCATTGCTCAGGTTGACTCCGTCAGCTTGAATCAGACTTCAGGGAGTCTGATGCTCTTTGAAGTTTACTGTCAGCATAGTTAAAACACAGTACAACATGGGAAACAGATTCCAGGCAACAGTCATTCCTGTTCCAGGTGTACAAAAAAGCTTAAGGTGTGACATCAACTTAGAAACTCCTGTACAAAGTTCATGTGACCATGCAGGTGGGCTCTATAGCTAAAAGATGTAGACTCTGATGTGGTTTTGATTAGGATATCATAGAGGTCAGCAGGCCATAAACAACATGTGAGTTTAACTGGGAGCTAAAATAAAGATAATGATCTAAGAAGTGTTGGGGTTCAGGAGTCACCCACAAACCACATAAACACCAATCACAGTCATTCAGGGATGGTTTAGTGAATGCACACCCTAAGACTAACGATCAGGGCCGAAGCTCAGAATCTGGGGGCTGAGGCTAAAGCCCCAAACATTTCTCAGGGCTAGCTTATGAGGGAAAAAAAAGAACTGACAATGAACTCATGCAGGTGCAGGAAGTGCTGCTGGGTGGTCAGCTCTGACTCAACCAATTTTGGCTAGCTAGAGAAAATAGCTCTAACTGATCTTTATTCTGATTGGTCCTTGGTGGAGCTTTTGGTTGTTGAATTTCTTAAGCTTAACAAACCTCAACATACAGAATATAAGAGGGTGTGTAGTCAGCACGAACCTACTCTGAGCCAAGTAATCTTTCTGTGTCAATGTCTGGAAGGCATATTATGGTAACAATATGAACTGGCTGGTGGGCATGGAACGAAATGGCTGCAGCTGTGCTAGGGGTGCAAGGCTCAACAGGGAGGAAGAGTCTGGGCTAGCATTCTAGGGAATTTCGGCCTGCCTCCACAGATACCAAAAAGGTCACCAGCTCCTAAACAATACCCACTCCCACCTTCTGGATGGGAAAACAGGTATCCTCTCCTCTACTGAGGAGAGCCACCCTCAACTTCCCACCTGATGTTTACCATTACTGGTTGGTTTCACAAGTGATCTGTTGGCATGACTTATGTGATTCCAATGGGGAGGGGCATAGTAAGATCCTATCTCAAAAATAAAAAAATTAAAAAAAAAACCTATATGATTGTGTATATGTGATTATTAGTGCAGAAATTTTAATCAGGTATATCTTCAGTAATGTACTACACATTGTATATGCTTATCTCATTTGATGGTTTCAGTGTTACATAATACTTGCATTAATCTATTTTGCAATTGAAAAAAAATAGGCTCAGAAAGCTAAAATAATTTGCTCTACACCAACCTGCATATAGAGATTTTATTTTATTTGTGCCTGTACGCATGTATATGTACACTTTGTGTCTGTGTGTGCGCCAGTCGTCAGTGTTGGTTGGTGTTGTCTTTGTCTTCGGATCGTGTGTGTGTGTGTGTGTGTGTGTGTGTGTGTGTGTGTGAGTGTGTACACATAGACCAGAAGCAGGCATTGAATATCTTTGTATATCACTCTCTACCTTGCGTGGTCTCTTCCTGCAACCTGGAACTTGCATTTTTTGTTTAGTCTGGGATCCAGCGATCCACTCCCCTACCCTTCTCAGTGCTAGTGTTAGAGAAATACGTGGGGCATTCCTGTCTTCCTACTTGGGCCTTGGGATCTAAACTCTGCTCCTCATGCTTGCACATCAAGAATTCTTAGCAGCTGACAGAGCCTCTCATTGAACCTGGAGCTTACTGACCAGAGAGCCCCAGGGGTCATTTTGGCATTGCTTCTCTAGTGCTGGAATTAAACATGGATTATGCTATACCCACATCTAGATGACTCACCCTTTCGGTCTGTCTGTTGGTCTTTTTTTTTTTTTTTTTTTTTTCTTTTCTCCTTCCCCCCTCCCTCCTTCCTTTTTTCTTTTCCCATGGATGCTAGGGATCAAACAGGTCCTTATATTTGTGCAGTAAATGTTTTCCCTATTGAGTCATTTCCCTAGTCCCTATAAAGATATTTTTATAAATTGAAACAAATATTGACTGGGGATATATAATCCCATTGTAGAACTCTTGCCTAGAATGTGCAAGACCCTGGATTAGATCTGGGTATCACCAAAGGGAAAAGAACCTATCTTCATAACAGAAAAGAAGATTTCTCATATTCCAAAGTTACCAGACACAGGTATGAGCATTTTTCGGAGACTAAAACATTTCAAGTTCTTTCACCATTTCTTCCTTTGTTAAATTTGTAATTTTGTTCCATACATTTTGACTTTTCAGCTTTGGGTTTGTTTGGCTTGCTAAAAGTAGGTGTTTTTCACCTAATGTAAGTGTGAAAATCAAAAATAAAAACGAAGTGTGAAAAACAAAGGATGATAATAAATAGTGCTGGTATAAACAAGTGCTCATTCACACACTGATGCTGTGAGCATTCATCTACAGTCTCCATTTATATTGGAATGCTCTCACTGCGGGGAGGGATTTAAAGAGCTGCCTGATGGCTTCAAATGGACGAATCTTAAGCAATTCATGAAACTTACATGTTGCATCAGCAGGAATTGTCTGGGATGAGAATATCTGATTTCTTCAAGAAATGGAGCAGAAATCAAAATGAGCGTTTTTCACGAGAGCTTTAAAATCAGTTCTTGGTAATAAACACATTAACGTTCAGCGGGATCTCAGTGCTGTAGAAAGGTCACCGTGAAGTGCCTATCTCACTGCTATAGAGTAGATTGTATTTGAAGTGCTACAAATTTGTTTTACAAGGGGTCAGAAGTGGGGGGTGGGTGGATAGAAGGACTCATGTCCTACCAGGTCTGTTGGCAGTTGAAACACTGAGGGAATAGAGAAATAGTTTAGCCTTAAGAACACTGTTGTCTGGTTCTCTGTACCATCGAGGCGACTCACGGTTTATATACACAACTCTAGTTCCAGGGCATCTGATAGTCTCTTCTGGTCCCTGTGGGCACCAGGTAGGCCTGTGGTGCACACATACACATGCCAGCAAACACGCAAACATGAAAATAAATCTTTAAAAACATTTTAAAAATATTTTAAGTAAGTTGCTTAAATCAATAAAAGGCCATTAAAGTCAAGACATTACAACACACATTGATCTCACATTGATCACACATTGATCACACATTGATTTTATTTTATTTCAAGGAAAATGTGTAGATATAGGATTGAATATTAGTCTTTTTAAAAAAAAACAAAACAAAAACTAATGTGATCACCAGATTGGAGACCTCACATTTTGCTGCATAGCCACAGCAGGAACAGCACCAACTGTAATTAAATATTTACAGCTTAAATATTGTCTTTACTCTTGAGAATTCCTCTCATGTGTACAATGAAAATGATCACTTCCGTTCTCACCCCTGCCTGTTAAGTCCGCTCCTATTCCTTCAGTGTGGCCTCCTCCTGACTTCACATCTCTTGTAGTCAGTGTGAGAACTGGAGTGTTTACAAGCTCCGCGCAGTCATGAGTTACTCAGTTCCTGTGCTCGGGCATCTGATTTGATTACTTTCTTCATCCTCACATGTCGAGCTAGTCACTCTGAGTCAGTCGAGATGGTTTTTGTAGAAACTGTGCTTTTTATGTTCACATGTCTCTTGATTATATGTATATATTTAAGTTATGTTATTTCAGTTGTTGTAAACAGGGGAGCAAACCCAACAGGTATGAGCTGGCAAAGTGCAGCTTAGCTGGAGGAACAGAAGTGTTTAACCATACACAGGGTGTGCTGTACTGAGGGCCCCGGAAGTCTTGGTTAGTCGGTAAATAGATCTTGAAGTTTGGTAAGGATGCTTTTGTTTTGTAAGTTTCTTATATGCATAAACATTGAAATAAAATTCTCATTAGGTGGATGTTTGTTTTAATAATGAACTGTTATTTTTTTGAGACAGAATCATATTATGTAGCCTTTGTTGTCCTTAAACTCCTAGAGATCCACCTGAGTCTCCCTTCCGAGTGCTAGAAATAAAAGACATGCTTCTCCATGCACAGTCATTAAAAATGGACATTTCAGACCCCATTGTTAAAGGCTGGAGAGGTGGCTCAGAGGTTAGGAGCACTGCCTGTTTCTTCAGAGGACTGGGTTCTGTTCCTGACACCCACATGGCAGCTAAAACCATCTGTAACTCCAGCCCTAGGGGGATCTGACACTTTCTTCTGGCCTCCACGGGCACTGCCCACACATGGTGCACAGGCATATGTGCAGACAAAACACCCATACACATATGTTATTTTTTTTTAATCTTAAAAATTTTAAACAGGAACACAACCCCCAGTCATTTCAGCAGACATTGATGGATATGCTAAGCACACAGTCCTGGAGCTATGAAAAACGAACAAAGAACAAACGTAGCAGTGTTTCATTCCCTTTGCTGGGATTTAACTGTCCTGTGGCCAGCTTCCTTCACTGTCTAGGCCTTAGTTTTGGGGGGGATAATGCTATTCTTCTCCCTGTAAGAGCTTGTGAAACTTGCTGGATGACTTGTTTATGTAGACAGGAGACTAGTAAAAAATTTGTCCAGATCAACCGGGACAGAAGTGACTAGGGGAGGAGTTGGAACGCTGACTTAGGGAACTTGTGTTTACACCTCCGACAACATGTAGTCTAAAGCTAAAATAAGGAGTAACTGGCAAATTCAGACTTAAATGGCGTATTACAAGCGGCATGGTATTATGAGTTTTGTGGTAATGATAATGATAGTATTAGGAATCTTGTGATAATGATGATGGTAGAAAAAGTGGTGTGGAGATGGTGGGTGATGTGTTGATGGGTGGTGATGGTGGTGATCAAGGTGATGGTGGTGATGGTGGTGGATGATAATTGAAATGGCAGTGGCGATGATTGTGGCGGCGGAGGAGGTAATACTGATAATGGTGTTGCTAGAGGAGGTGATGTTTGTGGTGGTGATGGTAGTGGTGGTGGAGACAGTGGTGATGATGGAGGAGTGATATTGCTAATAGTGTTGGTGATGTAGGGAAGGTGATATTGATCATGGTGTTAGTAGAGGAGGTGGTATTGATGGCGATGATAGTGGAGATTGTGTTGGTAGTGATAGAAAGGACTATGATGATGGTGACGATGATGATAGTGGTGATGCTGCTGCTGCTGGTGGCGCCCTTAGTTGTCATGGTAGAAATGGAAGTGGTGGTTGAGGAGGTGAACATGGAGGTAGTAAAGGTGGAGGCGGTGGTAATGCTAGAAGTGACGGTGGATGTGGAAATGGGAGAGGAGGTAGTGTGGATTTGGTGACATGATTATACCCCTCAGGCAGATGGTGGTTTCTGGTCCTTGATGGAGTACTGTTGTGTGAATATGGCTTCAATCCTATAGTGTCTATATTGTAGTTTATCTGTAAGGAGGTTTGGTTAAGGGATCGGTGATTTCCATGAAAAGTCAAGTGTGTTTGGGATTGTGAAGTGCCTATGCCTATACGGGGCGTGGAAATCAAGCCCAAGATCTGGGACATAGCATGTGAGGCTACCATAGTGTCTTAGGGGAGCACACTCATGTGTAGGACAGCTGCGTTCATGACAGACCAGACTGTACACACTGGCCTTTAGTTAACTTGGCAATCTTGGGGGGAATTGGTTGCTGGCTAAATAGGACTTCAGTTCCTCGAAGACATGAGGGCTTTAGGATTTGACTGTGGAGGAGCAAGTTATCTGTGGGTTAGGGTTGGTAACTCCCACTGTCTCCTGCACATGGCTTGCCTTTCTGAAGTCTGAGCTGTTGACCTTGCACATTGGTTTTTCCACTTCCTGTATTGATTCCTGTATTGATGAATCCCAGTTTTCAGTTGATCATTTATTAAACATTCTTGGACTCTTTGTTATGTGCTGAACAGTTTTATTTCCGCCCTGTCAGACTGGGAGACAAGGTCTGGAAAGCCTTTATGTTGTAGAAGAGGGGCGGGGCAAGGCAAACAATAAGCCCTCAGATGAACCAGGTAGTTTTTACATTACTACAGAGCTCTGAGGAGGGCTCCACTTGAACCGGAAGCAGAGTCAAGAGAAGTAAGGAGTTACACAGATGTGTGGGCAGAGACTATCTCCAGCAGAAGGAACATCAGGTACAGCGATGCATGCTGGGAAGGAGCTTGTAGGTTTAAGGTGATTAATTTTTTGTTTGTTTTGTTTACTTGTTTATTTTGTGTTTTTTTGGGGTGGGGGGCAGAGTCTTTTTACATAGCTGTTGGCTGTTTCAGAATTCACTGTGTAAACCAGGCTGGCATCTGCCTCTGAGTGTTGGGACTAAAGGTGTGTACCACCATGCCCAACATAAGGAGATTATTGTTTGAGGAGAATTTATTATAGAAAGAGTGGAGAAAGATGATACTGGAAAGGAAAATTGATCCAGATGAAGTGACTCCACTTTAGTGAGGAGGGAGGACTTGTTTCATTTGTAGGATGTTAGACATTACTGCCTTCTTTCAGTTGTTACATGGAACATGGATTGTAGGTGTCTACGTCAAAGTTGGGAGGTAATTTATTTTTATTTTCTAAAATGTATTTATTTTTATTTATGTATTTAAGTGTTTGTATGCGTGTATGTCTGTGACCTACATGCATGCCTGGTGCTCAAGGAGGACAGAAGAGAGTGTTTGGACGCACTCTAGAGTTATGGATGGTTGTAGTTCACCATGTGGGAAGAGTCCCATCTCCAGCCCAGGAGATCATTTAAATATCTGCTGAGGTAGGCCAACTGAAAGAAGAGGGCTTCACACAAAGTGCTGAATCAGGGTTAGATTTGGGAGATGTTTGGAGGTAGGGCCAATGCTATTGGTGTTTGCCTCGAGGGTGATAAAGATTTACTAGGAATAGTGTGGCAGTGGAGCAGACCATCAGATGGGGGTACATTTTGAGGTAGTAGAGATTGGAGATAGTAGTGCATTTTTTGGTAATGTTCAGTTTGACTGCTGAAGTGTTGTTGAGTGATGTTGATCAGGGATTGATTCTGTGCTGGGAAGGGACCGTATTTCACATATTGAACTCCTAGGTGCAATGTAAGTCACTGCATAGGGGATGGAAGAACAGAAAAGAATCAAAGACAACCAGCAGCCGGCCATCTGGAGTATCCTATAGTTTGTATGAACAGGTGAGTAGCCAGGTATAGAGGGAAGCTAGGTGCATGCTAGCTGGCTTTAGTGAAGCGAGTTCTTTGAGGAGGGACACAGGGTGTTTGTTACAGGCCAGGAGCTTGGAGAGTGAACTGATGTTGAGTGGGGTAGCATGCTCAGGGTGAGTGTTATTACTGTGCAGTTTAGCTTGCACAGTCTCAGTTTATGCTGATTCTCTGGTGTCTTGTCTGATTTGTGCTTACTGTACTCAGAATGTTCTGGGGGGGGGGGGCAGGGATGGTGAACAACGGGTCATACTAGTTAGAATGACCCTGAAAAGCTTGTTGGATGTGGCGTTAAGAATGAGAGCTTGATTGGAGTGGGTTGAGAAGCTTGCGGAGATCACAGGCTGCTCAGCTAAAGTGTGTTGCTCCGGAATTCAAGAGAAATGTGCCGCCGGTTGAAGGGACGAGGCGTGTAATGGAGAGGGTGTTTCTTCAATGTCAGTGCTGTGGAGCAAGTTTCTGTGACAGTCAGAGGGACCTGTAGAGAATCAGAGGGAGGTGAAAACAGGAGAGCAAGTGAGGAAAGGGAGTGATCGGACTTACAAAGCTAAGAAAATTTAAGATCTGAAACAAAGAACACGGATTATCTGGGATGGGACAGGGAAAGTTGTTCCACCATTGAACCAGAGGGAATGCAGACATGCTCATAGGTTTAAGGTTAGTGGCTTAGATGGTGGTTAGATCCAAGGCTAGATGCCCTGTCAGCCTGCCCGAGTTTATGAAGATGGGGGTTACCAGGCCAGATGAAGACAGGAAAGTGACAGAGACTAGCAATGCTAAGTCATCATCGTGGAAAGGACAGTAAGTAGAAACACCATGTTGAGAGCTCACTGGAGATTTGCAGTCATAGTGACCAGCTAGAACAGTGGTGTGATTTGCTTTAGTCACAGTTAGCCATTTCCGTGTAGAGATGGTGCTTATACTTATTGCCATAAAATGTGGCAGAATCAACAGGTTTGAGTCACCTAGGCTGGGCTGAGTAGTTAGACATGTCCCATGTTTCTGCCATTCTTCCAGATTATTGCAGAAGGAGCTTAGATAATGGAGAGAAAATTGAGAGAAACAGGGAGGACTTGATTGTGCGATCTCCAGTTGCAGTGGCCTGCTTTAGAAATGCTATTTGATTGTGTTTCACTCTGTCTGGATCTGTATGCCTTCAAACCCCGTCAGAAGCTGTGTTGTAGAGGAGAATCGTGATTTAGGTTTTAAAAAACCCATTGGTAGATGAGTAGCAGTGACTTATGTCATGGATAATCCCACAAGAGCGTGAGAGGATGAGATTCAAGGAAACTGGGTATAGGAGGAAGGAAGTACTGATGGGGATTAAACAGCTGCCTGTCATGCAATACTGCTGTCTTTTATGTGTGGATGGTAACCAATTAGTGAGATAATTTCAGTAAGTTCATAAGAAACCAAGTTCTAGTCACCTGAAGACTATCTCAAGTCTATTAAGTAGATTGGGAAATAGGTTCTAGAAAGTTTCCATGTTCCATGAAACTTTTGAATTGTAAATTGTAATGTAAAAGTCCTACATGGAGTGTGGGCTTATCCGGGGTATGGGAAGAAAACTTTAATCAATAGTAGTGTATCTGTGACTGAAGTTTTGCTAACCCTGCATAAACACATTGTTCTTTGGGTGTATTTTCTGATAACTTTTTGTAAAATCCCAGACTGCATTATTGTATTATTGTTTATTGTGTGTATGTGTATATGTATGAGTGTGCATGTATATATGTGTGAGTGTGCATGTGTATATGTGTGAGTGTGCATGTGTATATGTGTGAGTGTGCATGTGTATATGTGTGAGTGTGCATGTGGGATTTGTGGATATAGATTGCTAACTCTACCAGCTATGGTGGATCACTAAGGTAGTGATTTTCAACTAGGGGGCCCTGGAGTTTTGAGTTTTTTCTGATATTCCTTGTGGAGATTTAAGAATGTGGAGATTTAAACTATTAAAAACACCATAAACTTGATTATGGGCTGGCCTCCCCCTTACTTATGCTGGGGATTGAGTCCTCAGCCTCGGGAGCATATTAGGCAAGCACTTAGGATTGAACCATGTCTCCAAACTCTTGGTTATGTTTTGTGCTTACTGAAAAGTCCCCTTCCAGTTCTGCTCCCCTACCAGGACCCTTTGGTCATCTCAATAGGGTGACCTTCCTTCCTCCACAGTAGGGTTAAGTTTAGAAGTTGCTCAAGTACCACTGGAGTGGAAATTCAGTTCTAGGTGAACATGAGCATCTACTGAGCAGTTTTGTTTAGTGGCCTCAGTGGCCTCATAGGGAGTATAATGCTGTGTGTTTAAATGACAGTTGAGCAACTCTGAAAATAATAATAAGCCCTTAGAGTGGCTCTCTGCGAGAAAACTCCATCAGCCAATGGACCCTGGCTAATTATCATATGATCATTTACAGCGTAAGTCCTGAATTACCATTAGCTTCGAGAATAGATTTGAGTAGGGCATTAACCTTTCTGTCTCCTCAGCCATTAAGTGAAGCCAGTAATGTCTTGCCACATCACGGCAATACTGTGAAACGCATTAGTTAAAGCTTGCGAAAATATTAAAAAAGCTCCATGACTGTTGAGCAGAAGTAAATCAATAAAGGCCATCAATAAAAGACAAGACGGAGGAAGATGAGGAGCTCACTGCCATCGCCTGTGTCACCGGGTGGAAAATGGCCTTTCTGACATCTTCTATTCTGAATAAGTTATTGTTTTTGTTTTATTTATTGTTGTCCTCGTTGTTAATTTGCTGTAGAGGTATTTCCAAACAGTCAGTGTTTTTGAGTTTGGCTTAGTGTTGAGATAAAACTCTGAGTGGTTGCTGTACCAGGATGTATATTTGATTTATAACAACCTATTCCTTTGATTTGGCACATAATGACTGGAGAAAAAGTAGTATTTCTCCCAGCACAGCGTGTGGAGGGCTATTGTCTTCCCCTTAGGTTCTGTTTTACTGTGTGACAGAAAATACATCCCTTGTTGGATGATGTGCCTAGAAAGCATAATTGAACACTTGAAAGAAAAAAAAATCGTACATAAAAATCCCTTGGAAGAAACCCTCAGAGCTAATGCTTGCCGGCACTCAGCTGTTCCAGCTGCTCTGCAATGAGGGTGCGTCATTGATATGGCTTACCTGCCATTCCAGTACTCAGTAATCCATTGTATCAAGATGGCGCACATGTGCTTTTAGTATTCTCCAAAGGCAGAAAAGCTTAAATGATTTATAATTAATTTGTTCTGATGTTGTGTCTTACTCTGAGGAAGTTTGATGTGGGTTGAATGTTTGTGCAGCTAGAGCATGCTTTTTCCTGTCATTCCCGGGAAGTTGGGTTTGGTCTGGAAAGGCTGTTGTCATGGGCTAGTAGGAGGAACTTGCAGCTTTAGCGTAATAACATCTTAGAGAACTCAGTGGGTTTAAGCCTTGCTGTATGCTAGGTGTTTGGGACCCAGATAGGTATTGTGAATTAACTTTCTTGTGGCTTTGTATCTTTAAAGCACACAATCTTTCAAGATGTCCACGTGGCTGAATCATTGTGAGACTAATGTTTTCAATAGCTTCATGTGGTACATAGAAGACATTTCTCTCAGGGGACAAAAGTGGCTTTACCCTGACTAAGAAAGACATTGAAACAATATAACAAAATTGCAAAAATGATAACAACCTTATAATCATTTGAACAATAATGAAAATATAGCAGTAAAAAGCCTCAGCAGACAGAGCCTTTCATGGTCTTTGATACTGGCTTTTTGTTGTCTAGGTGTGGAGCCTGTGTATAGCCACATTTGTACTAATGTAGGTGCCTTTACCCACAGTTTGTCTCTCCAAACAGGCTTGGTGGAACTGGCATATTGAGTTTGAGATTGAACAAATTTTTGTAAAGCCTGGCATTATTGCTGTACACATTTTAAAATTAGTCTGACCTTTCAGATCTTGATGTCTTAGACCCATTGGGAGGTCAAGAGAATTCCTATGCTTTAGATAATCTTATCTGTTTGATTCTGGAATCTGGATTGTGAAAACCTGTATTTATGATGTTAGTGGTCTGGGGTGGGGGGGATGTGTATGTGGTGTGTGTGTGGGGAGGGTGGTGTGTGTGTGTGTGTGGGGTGTGTGTGTATGGTGTGTGTGTGTGTGCGTGTATAGTATATGTGCATGTGGTGTGTGTAGAGGTCAAAGGTTGACAGTGAGGTCTTGCTTTATGGCTTTTTATAGAATAGGGTTTCTTATTGAACCTGGTGTTCACCAATTGGCCAGACTGCCTGGCTAACCCCTAAGATCTTTCTGCCTCTACTTCCCAATGCTTAGATCATCGGTTATACCCAGCTCATTATTGTGGATGCTGTGGATCTGAATTCAGCTCTTCATGTTTGCATAGTAAGCATTTTACCAAGTGAGTCATCTTTCCAACCCCAATTAGTGTTTTAAATGACGTTTGTGAATACTAGGGTGAAATTTTTGTTACATAACTACATTTGATGTTTTTGTTTTGATTTATTTTTATATTTTGGATTCTACCAGACAGGGTCACTATTTTCCATTAAAAATAAATCAGATAGTATAGCTTATGAATGCCACCTATTAACTTCTGGCTAATCTCCAGTGTGTCCTTTCTGTTTTGTTTTTTGATGGTGATGAGGGGCCTACTGTATGCAGCTATACCACTGAGCGACCTCCTCATATCTTAGTGTGGATTTTAAGGGCTAATGGTCCTTCCCTTAGTGAGGCATGATTCAGAGTTTAGCGCTGTAGTTTGCAGAGTTTTAATAAGTACAGATACTTATGACCCATGATGACATTGAACATGCAGAACCTCGGGCATCTTTCCAATAAAGGTCCCACCCGATCCCAGTCCACAGATATGATTTCTGTGAGAATAGTTTTAGCTGCTTTGAACTTTGTGTAAGCAGAAGCCTCTAGGATGTGGTTGATGGGGGTGGAGGGGTGTGGCGGGGTGTGGAGGGTGTGTGTGGGGGTGCCTTCTAACCCACACTGGAGAGTTTGTGAGCTTCATTTAGGTGGTGTTTCCACAATCTGTTTCTTCTTTCTTGCTAAATGAACCTTTATGTGTTTCTACTATGATATGGTGTGCTGATAAGCACACATGTTAACAGTTTGGGGTGTTATAAAAAGACCTAAAGAGCTATGATGGGCCACGCTGAGCTTAACAAATGCCTGCGGTTAATCCCGTGTTCGGGTCAGCCAAGCTTTCAGTAAGATGGGTGGATTTAATTTCCTATAAAGTACAGTCTTATTTGATTTTTTCCCCTTAGGTGCTTTGCTATGTATCTTTCTTTCTGTTTTTTTTTTTTTTTTTTTTTTTTTTTTGATTTTATGCCTCACATTAGCTTTGAGATACAAAGCTGGGAGGAGGTTGTCTGAATATTTAATGTAGAGAGGGTTTGGGGGACAGACGTAATTTCTTATGAAAAACAACATGCAGCTGTCAAGTAGCTATTTCTCTTCCTTTAAAAAAAAGTGTGTGTGTGTGTGTGAGAGAGAGAGAGAGACAGACAGACAGAGAGACAGAGAGAGACAGAGACGGAGAGACAGTCAGTGTGGAAGCTCTGGAGCATGAATCCGTGGAGGCCAACAGACTACCTCATGTCAGCCTTAGGAACACCATCTGTCTCCTCTGTGAGACAAATTGTCTCATTGGCCTGGAGCTAATCAGTTAGAATAGACAGGCCAGGAGAGCTGGCTGTTGAGTCCCAGGCATCCTCCTGTCTCAGCCTTCCCATCCGCTCTGGGATGATGAGAGTGTGCTGAGCCTGGCATTCTTTTTCTGTTTGTTTTGCTCTTTTAAGACAGGATCTCTCTATGTAGTCCTGATTGTCCTGGAACTTACTATGTAGATCAGGCTGACCAGAGATCCACCTGTCTCTGCCTCCTGAGTGCAGGCCTTAAAAGCATGCCAGGCAGTGGTGGCACACACCTTTAATCCCGGCACTTGGGAGGCAAAGGCAGGCAGATTTCTGAGTTGGAGACCAGCCTGGTCTACAGAGTGAGTTCCAGGACAGCCAGGGCTACACAGAGAAACCCTGTCTTGAAAAACAAACAAACAAACAAACAAACAAACAAACAAACAAAGCGTGCACCGCCATTCCTGGCTTTGGCATTTTGATGTGAGTTCTGGGGGATGAACTCAGCCCTGATGCTTACCAGGTAAGAACTTTACCAGCCCTGAAAATAGTTCTTCAAGGGTTAAGATTATATTGTATGTGTGTATCTGTGTACCCGTTTTGAGTTAGTATTGTTTCTAAGGATATAAAACAACAAGAAAGATTAGCCCTCTCTAAAACTTACAAGATTCCTGTTAGAAAAAAACTGTGTGATTTAGAAAGGAGATGAAGCCAGGCATGGTGTTGCAGGTTTGCACCAGCACTCAGTGGGCTGGGCAGATCCCTGAGTAGAAGGCGTTCCAAAAAGAAAGAAAAAGGAGGAGGAGGAAGATGGGGAGGAAGAGGAGGAGGAGAGGGAGGAAGAGGGGGAGGGGGAAAGGGAGAAGGAAGAGAATGCAGGTGTAGGAGAAAGGTCAAGGAGAAGGGAAAGAGAAGGAAGATCAGGAAGAGAAAAGGACAAATGTAATAAAGCAATCAGTGCTCCCAAGGAACTCTCTGAATTACTTCCCCCGGTGTAGAGAATGATTGCTACAGAGCGAGGCCATGGAGATAAATTATTCTGACAATTATATTTGGCATTTAATTTGGCAGTTGTTACCCACAGTTCTAAAGGTGCTGGTGCTCCACCTTTGAGAGTAAGGGCATCCTTAGTTCTTCATCTGAGGACACATCTTACTAGTGCCCTTTGAGCAACTTGAACATGCCTTTTAAGATTTTAATGTTTTAAAGGCAACTTTTGAGGTCTCCTGAGGGTACATACTGCTTTCTACTTCCCATCTTAGACACTGAATTGGTTCTTGAGTTTGCCAGTCTCATTGAACCAGTCTCATGTTGTTGGTGAATTGGTGGCAGGCTGGCTTTGGACTCGCCATGTAGTTTAAGATAGCCTTTAACCTCTCACCCTCCTGCTCCTTCTCCCTAAGGGATGTGCACCACCTCACCCAGTTTTATGTGGTGCTGGGGATCAAACTCCAAGCCTTTACGAACAGCTACTTTTAAAGCCCTACTCTTGGAAAGGTGGATAGGAACTTAGTGGTAATCTAGTTTTTAGTCATTTGAGAGATTCTAAATATACAGAAAGGAAGACTTTTGAAGAATCTAATGCAGACACAGAAGGCAGATTTGATTGTGGGGGCACACAGCTGTGTTCCTAGTGTGCTGGAAGCAGAGGCCAGAGGCAGAGGCAGAGGCTCAGAGGCTCAGTGTGGGCAGACAGCATGACCCTGTCTCAAAAACAAAAGCAATATAAACAAACAAACCAAAGCAAGGCACATGGAGCTTTAGAGGCTTTTTCAATATTTGTTTCCAGGTAAGACTGTTGTTACTCAGGCCGATCTCAAACATGTGATCCTCCTGTTTCAGCTCCTGAGCGCTAGGATTATCAATGTTTACATTTTCTCCTTTGTAGTGAGAACGTATGGAGGCAGCACTAATGTCAATGAGACAAAAGTACAGCAATTTCCAGAAGGGATAATAGGATAAAAGACTTGTTTTACAGCAAGAGGCTGCCTGGATTCCATATCTCAGCCGCTTGATCAAGAACAGACTGCATTGAGTGAGTTTTTACAATGTTCTGGACAGTGGACTATTTTACAAATGAGAAAATTGTGGCACAGGAGGACTCAGGTTTTCCAGGACCACGTAGCTGCTGTGGAATTACTCTAGATTCAAGGCCAAAGTGCTCTGGGTAAACTGTGGCATGGCGTCCATTCTGTATTCTTCTCAGCTCACGTTCCTGAAGCTTTTAGGAACAGTGTGACAATCTGGTGTTAATATCTACACCTCCTCACTCCCAGCCTCAGTCTGTCCATGGCTGTGGAGTTTGGGGTTTGAAGACCTCTTGGCAGGCAGTAGTACTGGGGTGAATGGAGAGCTGTGCGTGTCCCCACTGGATCGATGGAAGACAATAAAATAACGCAATCCATGTTAGCATTGGAACTCCAGGGTGGCTGGCGGTTTTGTCTCTTCGTTTCATTTCTGTATCTCTAGAATCTAGATTACAAATTAGTACAGAGGTGGGTATCCATTACGAATTTGTTAAATGAATGATAAGTCATTATTAAATGAATAAATGCTCAGAGTTCTTGAGAGTGACTAGAAGTTAAGCCACCAGGTCATCCTGAGCACATGAAATGGAAGAAGCCTGAACTGAAGCATCTCTCATTCCCCCGCTATGACCCTTGGGCAGAACCTGCAGAGTGTGAGAAGGTGGGACAGGAGAAGGAGCCTGGTTAGAGGTTGTGATGGGAGGGGGCTTGCTACTAACATAAATTAATTATGGGTAATGATGGGTTTCGTTTTAAGAATATTTGGCCAGAAAAGAAAGTCTAAATGGCATGAAACAATCTCATCTTGTGAATGAAGAGAACGGATCCTAGTGCTTCTTTGTCATGAGATTGAATTCCCTGTTCCAGGAAACAGAAAAACCTTGGATTAGAGGCAGTGCTAGTGATCAAGGGCCAGGCTCTGTGTAAAGTGGTGGATATGTCTTCAGCAGTGCTGCAAGCAAGGTAGTTGTTGTCTGCATTGTGTGCTTGGGCCACTATCAGGGAAGTCTTAGGTTACAAAAGATGGAAATAGCAGCTATAAAAAGGATACTTGGGGTGGGGAGGGGCTTTCAGACGGCCTGATGACTACTCTGCCACTCAGGTTTTCTTCCCAGTTCCTGATTATACCACTGGGAAGTCCATCAGCCACTGGCATATTCTGTTAAAGAGTCTGTCTCTCTTAAAACTTTGTCTCTGGAAAAACTTGGTCTGGAGGTGTTTGTAAGATTAGCTGTGATGTGAACTAGTTGAAAAAGAGTTTTGGGCTCTGCTACTGGTAAATATCTCAAGTGATGGAGCTTGGGTAAGGGTGTATTGGATGGAGGGAATCAAGATAGGTGTGTTTAGGGGTGGCAAGTTATGGGTGGGTGCTTAGAGCAGAGGGCTGCTTTCTGGTTGCCAGGCTGCAGTTTTGAGAGGAAGAAGTGTGACTAAGATGCTGGCAGGGTGCCATAGACAAACGTTTCCTGTTTGTAAACTGCAAGGTGGGTGTAGTCCTGCATCCCCCAAGAGAGGAAGGACAGGCTTCCTGTTTCTTCCCTGTATCCACTGAAGTCTCCGCTGCCAGGTGGTGGTGCTACTCAGTGGTGCTGCTGCTTAGAACCATCCTGAGTCTGTAAATGAGCAGCGAGTTGAGAAATAGCCCCTCTGAGTATTACTTAGAGTCTGGGAGCTGGGTGCTGCTGAAAAGTGCTGATTTTTATTTTGCAATGAGGTCTTTTGTGTGTGTGTGTGTGTGTGTGTGTGTGTGTGTGTCCATGTATGCAAATCTATGAGCACCTATATAGAAATCAAAACTCAACATGTTGAGTGTCATTTTTCTTCTTATTTATTTATCTAGTTGTTTATTTGAGACAGTCTTTCACTGACCCTTGAGCTCACCAACTCAACTAAACTAGTCAACAAACTCTAGGAGATTCCTGTCCCTGCCTCCCCAGGGCTGAGATGAGAGGTGCATGTAGCTGCTTGTGATGGTTTGTATATTCTTGGACCAGGGAGTGCCACCATCTAGAGGTGTGGCCTTGTTGGAATAGGTGTGACCTGGTTGGAATGGGTGTGTCACTGTGGGTGTGGGCATAAGATCCTCACCCTAGTTGCCTGGAAGTCAGTCTTCCACTAGCAGCCTTTGGATGAAGACGTAGAACTCTCAGCTCTACCTGCACCATGCCTGCCTGGATACTGCCATGCTCCTACCTTGATGATAATGGACTGAACCTCTGAATCTGTAAGGCAGCCCCAATTAAATGTTGTCTTATTAAGACTTGCCTTGGTCATGGTGTCTGTTCACAGCAGTAAAACCCTAACTAAGACACTGCTCTTGGTTTTGGTTTGTTTGTCTTTTAAATTGTGGGCTCTTGGGAATTAAACTCAAGTCCTCATGAAAATTACAGAAAGTTCTTTATCCACTGAGTTATTATTTTTCTAAATCCCCTCAATGAGAGTCTTACAACATCTTCATGTGTGGTGATAATGTCATCTCTCTGTGCATGCCCTTGGGCAGCTATTTCCTTGTTTGCTTTCAGGTCATTGTTTCTGAGATAAACTTAAAAGTGTTGGAATATTAATATAAAGCCTATACTTTGGTAGTACATTTGTGAGTTTACAGTGGCTGAGCTGAGCTGTCAATTTCACGTTCATGGTTTCTTAGGCATTGGACTATATCTATAGCTATATCTAAGACTCTATCTATTATATACTTACTATATAAATATACTATATATGTATGGTATATAGATACTATATAAAAGGTACCCAGAACCTTTTGTAGTTTCTTCTTCATAAACAGACTGCCAAGGATCTTGTTGGCTAGTTTAGTTAAGTTGGCTAAGGATCTAAAAGACATACTATTTAAATGATTTCCCCCATGGAGTGAATGCCCTAGCTGAAAATGCACTACAGAGTCCAATAGTCAGCCAGAAGTGTGCTTGTATGAGCAAAGCATTGCGCGTGAAATTTGGCTTGTCAGTGTGAGCTGGTCTGAAAGCATCTTACTTTAAAGTGTGCAGCTGGGGAAAGTGGCAGAGGGATGCTCATTGTTTGCTTGGGCTTCCTTGTCTAGCCTTCTACTTGTCTTTGCTAATCAGTGCTCCCCTGCCCCCCTCGTTCTTTATTCATTATGGTATGTTACTCCTGAAGTATATAGGCAACCATAGCCTTTAATTTGTCTTGCTGCGTTTGAAATTATCATATCTAAGTGAAAAAAAGTTATTTCTCAAATGATAGCATTTTAAGTTAGGCTTATTTAATTAGCTACCATGGTCTTCTACTTCATCTTTCTCCAAACATGCTGCTGATTGCAAGAGCACCAGAGAGAAAGAGGATCCTCTACAGAACGCAAGTGGTGATCTGAGTAAAAAAGCCTCCCACAAGCCCATTAGGAGTCGTGGCCTTGGGGAAGGTGGAGCTTTGTTGGAGGAGGTGTGTGACTCAATGGTGGACTCAAGCCTTCCTGATGCCTGCCTATCCCTACATAGAACTCTCAGCTCCTTCTCCAGCACCTTGTCTGCCAGCATGCTGCCATGTTTCTCACCATGATAATTGGCTAAGCCTCTGAAACTGTAAGCCCATCCCAGTTAAATGTTTTCTTTTACAAGAGTTGCAGTGGTCCTGGTATCCCTTTACAAAAATAGAAATGCTAACTAAGACACTGCCCTATGGTGGAAGGCCAAAGAGGGCAGTCTGATGAGGGTGTGGCCAAAGTTGGGGGGGGGGTGCACTTCATTGGGGCTCTCCGTACTCACTGCTTGTTGGCTAGTGTTCTCAAGGTAGAGAAAGGGCGTTCTTTCACTTACTTCTCTGCCTTTTTAAAAAGTAATACATGACTATTCAAATGCATAGCTATTAGAACAGGAAGAAAGCTTTACAAATAAATAGAAAACTTTTATACTGCCACTAACTGGGGATAGTCTTCAAAAATAGTTGTGGTAATTCCTTCTTGACCATCTTTGTGTTTACACACACACACACACACACACACACACACACACACAGAGGGAAAAGGCAGGACCTAAAGAAATAGCTCTGTGCCGGGCGTGGTGGCGCATGCCTTTAATCCCAGCACTCGGGAGGCAGAGGCAGGCGGATTTCTGAGTTCGAGGCCAGCCTGGTCTACAAAGTGAGTTCCAGGACAACCAGGGCTACACAGAGAAACCCTGTCTCGAAAAACCAAAAAAAAAAAAAAAAAAAAGAAAGAAATAGCTCTGTGGCTAAGCATTTGCTGCTTTTCCAGAGGACACAAGTTCAATTCCCAGTACTGGTGTAATGTGGCTAACACCCTCTTCTGGTCTCCACACACATGCAGTTACACTTGCATACCCTGTATACCCACACATAAGCATGCACATACACATAATTAAAAAGAACAAAATTCCAGGCCTATTGGCTCACTCAGGCAGTTAAGCCAATATGAGATCAATGGCTGTTAGTTCAAGACCAACATTATCTAAATCGTGAGCTCCAGGCAACCAGGACTACACAGTAAAACCCTGTCTCAAAAAATAAGTTAAAAAAAAAAAAAAAAACCAAACCCAGGATACCATATTGTATATTCTGCTTAGGAATTAGTTTATTCTGGTATGTTGGGTAGGAGTGTGGCAGAGGCTCGTGGTAGGGTGCTCTGTGGTATCTTCATGAAGGCAGTCAATGAGTTCTAGAGCTAGTCATTATGGTGGTGGCTGAAATAAGAGGTCAGGCTGAAAGGATTTTGAAATAGGACCAAAGAAATGTCACATGCAAATATGTTATTTCCCCAAGTAGTGAGTGTAGTTCTGTTTAAGAAGCATTCCAAATTGTATCTGTTTTAAAACACAGTGACAAATTGATTTCCATTCTGGTAGATTGACTTCTGGGCTACCTGGGTATTCATTCATCTAGGACCTGAGAGTCCAGCATGGATAAACCTGATTTGATCTTACCACCATAGAATTTACACTCCTTAGGGAGATAGACAGCCAACACAGGGACCAATGCATAAGAATAATTTGGTTCGTGTTGTATAAATGCTCTTTGTAACTGTGAAGGACTGAGCTGGCGGTGACAGTGCCAGGGCTCAAGTGGAGGGATTCAGGGACTCAGTACTGACAGAACGGAGCAGAAGGAGAAGCTGTAGGAAGGGCCGGTCTTTGCTCATTCCACACACCCAAGAGGGATGTCTCTGCTTGGAGAGCATGGCCTTCCTCTGGATACACCGCATGAGATGTAGTCACTCTCTCTGTCCTGTCACTCAGATCTGTGGGAAGTCACAGTTGCTCTCTTTGATGTTGCAGAGTATACCAAGGATCTTAGGATGCTTTCAGGTTATTTTTCTCAGTCTCAGGGCTAATACCACCAAAGTAGGAGTAAATGGAAAATTTCTGTTAGATAACCGAGAGATGTCTGGGAGGTTATTGTATCATTGTAATTCCACTTTCGTATGAGGTACGACGGGCTGGCCATCTGGCTCAGTAGAGCATTTCCTAGCATGGGTGAGGTTTTCCATTTAAGCCCACTTCTCCCTCCTCAACCAAACTAAACCAAACCAAACCAAACCAAACCAAACCGAAACAACAACAACAAAAACCAAACCATTGTTCCACTGCATCTTAATTCTAGGACAGTGGTTCTCAACCTGTGGATCACGACCTCTTTGAGGGTCAAATATCAGCTCTTGTGCTTATCAGATACTTAATTATGATTTATAATAGTAGCAAAGTTATAGTTATGAAGTAGCAACAAAATAATTTTATGGTTGGGGGTCAGCATAACATGAGGGACTGTATTAAAGGGCCACAGTATTAGGAAGGCTGAGAAGGTTAAGAACAAATTTTAGAAACATTGATCTATTTGTTGGATCTTTTAGTAAGTTTTGTGCATTTTCTTGGAGATAGTGTCTCACAGTGTAGCTCTGGCTGGCCTGGAAATCAGAGATCTGCCAGTTACCTCTACCAGTTACCCAGTGTTGGGATTAGAGGTATCTGAACCGTGCCTGGCCATGACTAGATATTTTTATCTGAGATTACTTCTTAGGTATTGAAGGTGCCACACACTTGGGATCTTACCTCTAGGGACATAAGGAAGACAAGTTTGGGGTTGCTATGGTGTAGTGAGATCCTGCATCAACGATAAGGAAAGAAACCTCCTTTTTCACTTCTGGGTGCTTCCTTCCTTTTCCTGACACAGAAGAAGATAAGCCCCAGAGTTATGACAGCCCATGTGCCCTTTTATTGACATGTAAAATCACATGAATATTGAAAACATGAGACAGGAAATTTTGTCTCAGAAGTTAGCCTTTTCCAAAATACATGCCATTTCAGGATTCTGCCATGTTCAGCATTATGAATCCTAATAAATTTTTAAATTTCTTTCTTTACCATGGCTTAATCTTGCTTAAATGGACTTATCTAAGAGTGCTTATATAATTCAAATAAATAGAAGTAACCTTTAGATGTACTCCTATTAGTTTACATTTTTAATATAATAGCTTATTGATTCTTTGAGAAGTTCATACAGTGTATCTTGACCATATTTCCTATATTGTGCCTAACTAACTCGTAGATCCAATCCCACTTCCTAGGCCCTCTGTATCCAGTTTTTTAATTCAGTAAATCATTGAGCCACAACATTGGTCCACAACATTGTTTTAAGTTTTAAGGATTTTGTGCACTCATGTGTGTGTGTGCATGTGTGTGGACAAGGCATGTGCACGTGCCTACATGAGTGTCCACAGAGGCCAGAAAAGTGTTGGATCCCTGGAACCATGGTGGACTACCCGCTGAATTCCAGTCATCTAGAAGAGCAAGCATTTTTAACCACTGAGCCTTCTCTCCAGTTCCTGATTTACAGTGAGCCATGAACACAGAATGTCTATGCTATCTGAAATAGTTTCCCCATTTTGGTTAATACTATTCACATGTCAGGCTTGTCTTACATGTCTTCTCCAAGGCTCTGGATTAACTTCTACATAATGAGGATAATTAGGTGTTCTTGGCCACCAGCTCTCTGCCTGTCCTGGTACTCCATTAAATACGGAAGCTACTCTGAGAATGATTTTATCGAGTGGTTGTGTTTAGCACTGTGATGGAAAGGATAGTGTGGGATATTTAGAAGTCATCTAGAGATGGGATTGAGAGTCTTGGAATTGTAAACTGTAGTCTATCTCCAGCTTCCCATGGCATGACCATGTGACTTAGACATCATCTTTAACCCCTCTTGAGTTTGAATTCTTTGTGAGGCAGATTGGAACCTAAGGTACATGGCCCCAGGGTCTCTGTGAACTGAGTGGCTATGGTAATGGGGTGTGGTTCGTTTGATATCTTTTATTTTGTTTTGTTTTAACCAGCTGTTTAATTGATTCAAAAGTAGGTTTTGATGTGGCCATAGCTACTTTTACTGTTGATATCATGAGTGACTGGTTGTCACTAGATGTCATGTTGACAAGCTAGGATAATATTTTTTTGTTTGTTTTGAGGCTGTGCATAATTAATTACATAATTATGAGTTCTTTCAGTTTGGTCATTGTAAAGTTACATCACAAAACTAAGTAAGGATTTACTAGTAAGATAAAAATAGCAATAAATATTTTATACAGTTGACACACATGTTCAACATATGTTTTTCAAGCCTATAAAAACAATGAACTCATTGTTCAATCCATAAAAAAAATCTAGGTAGTCTATTCTCAAAAGAACCTTTCTACCTTTGCTTTTAAACACTTGTGTAGACTTACACATTTATAATTTTAATAATTTTTTAATCTTCTAATGTACTTCTTAATGAATTACATTAAAACCAGTAAAGTAGATAAATGGGTCTGGAGAGAGGGCTCAGCAGTTGTGAAAGGTTTGTTGTGCATTCATGCATATGGGAGGACAGATTCCAGTACTCACAGAACAAGCCAACATCTGTAACCCTGACCTGAAGGACGGTGGCAGAGAGAGGTGTGTACAGACTTGATAGCTTCTAGATTAACCAAGAAAGTGAGAGCCTCAGATTTAGGAAGAGACCCTGATCCAAAGTAACAGGAGAATACTTGTACCCTCTTGTGGCCACTGTGCACATGCACACACACACACACACACACACACACACACACACACACACTTCTAATTTTTTTTAAAGCCTGCATTGCTTTCTTGGATATATATAGTTTATTTTGTGCAAGGTGTTCCACTGAGGGATGGTAACAGTTATTAGTTACTTAATCAGTGCCCCTGTGATTCAGGTCCACCTCCAACTTCCACTTTTGCCCATATTCACACTGAGGTGGGCCTCTGTTACAGAGGAGCCTGTGAACTTGTTAGCCAGTCAGGGGACTCAGTTGCTGAGTCAGAGGATATGTGCCCTGGCAGTTTTGGCTGAAATAAACAAACTGTTCTTCGAATCCATTTCCCGGGTCTGTACCCCCACTGGTGTGTGAGCAAGCTGGTTTCTTTCTTCTCAGCCGCTTTTTCCTCTCGTCTGCTGTGTTATCAGTACCGTGGAACCTACAGAAAAACACCGTGTCATTGCTGGGGAAAAGCCGATTAGATGGGTGATCATTACAGTTTATTTGTATAAATTCCAAAGAATGAATATTACACCAAAGACCACTTCCTAAACTACGTATGTTTGCTAAATTAAATAGCTGTGTTGTTATGTGCCTTGGAACGTATTTTACATTGCTTCAGAGCACAATTAGAGCAAGCATAGAAAATCCTTTCAATGTGAACGTGATCAACCAATTAAAGCCTTCCACGGAGAGTCATTCTCTTAATGCAGCGAAGTACACTTTGCACGCTATGCAGAAGGTTTGGCTGTAACCACCTCATGCATCTCTGTGCTCTTCACATGCTGGTTTTCTTCTGTTATCTTTAGATGTCCTTCCTGTGTGTCAGGGAGAATGGACGACTAAATGTCTTCGACTTTAGTTTTGATAGTTGCTACTGCTCGTGTATAGCATCTGTGTACACGTGCATATGCACACAGCCTCAATCAGTGTACATGTGCATGCACACACAGCCTCAGCATCCTGGAATGGGATACTCCATGCTTCATGTCGGAAAGCGGGGTAACTTGTGATCCCCGTCCCCCAAAGAAACATGTTCTTTTTCTCCACATTCGTCTTATTACCTAGACATGGAAAGTCACTAGAGATATAAGTTGTTTTTGTCTTGGGCTGCAGTGTAAGGCATATTAAAGTAATACTGTTTTTTTTTCCCCCATACATTCTACACTGAGCTACATCCCAGTCTTTCCAAAGCCCCTCAAGGAATTTAGAAGGTTGTTTTTCATGCTAATGTACTCTCATCTAAAAATGTTTATTCTAGTAGTTGACTTGGGGGACAGGGAGATGGCCTTCATAAGAACAGCGGGAATTTCATGACTTTTTAAATAATTTTTTTCTCCTTATTTTGACTTTCAAATGTGGTGTTTAAAATGGCAGCATCCTAATTCATTTGCAGAGAAAAATGTTTGCACTTTTGACCTATTTGAGATGTCCAGAAATGATGGTGGTTGTACTACAACCTTTATATTTAACTTGTTACTAATGTTAAATTGCTTGGAGTTACTTAAACACAAATACACATTTAAACATTATCAGGCAGTTACCTTTTATGTATTACTTCTTAGCGTACATAGTACATTCTAGAGAAATTGTCTGCTTTTAGCTTGAGACTTATGCTGAATTTGAAATTGTTTGGTGCGTATCCACTCGCCTCCTCTGTCTCCCAGGCAAAGTAGGTTGTTACATTAGTCAAGCAGTAGAACTTTGAGCCTTCTCGAAATGTAGTTTCCTTGTGTTATGTATCTTTGGGCCCATCCCTTTGCCAATCCTGGAAGTCAGTGATGCCGTACACTAAGGGAACAAAGCTTTTTTTGTTCTTGTTATTGTCGAACCATAGCACCCCCTAGCGTTGTAATAATCTGTGTTTTAAAAATTGCAAGAGGGCTGGAGAGATGGCTGACCATGTAAAGATGCTTGCCTGGCAAGCCATACTACTGAAATTCTATCCCTGGATTCCATGTAAAGGTGGACGAGAGAAGTGACCAACATACAATGGCTGTGGCACATGCGATCCTAACCCATATCACACACTACCAAGTAAAAGCTTAAAAATTCAAGCGAACGTTTTATGTTATACAATGAACCATTAAGAGAATCCAGTGTGATGTCCGTACGTGACCAGGGAGACCTGTGAGAGATTCTATGGAAATGATGGAGAATGGAAGACTCGTCACCATTTTTGCAATAATTAATTTCATTTGTTTGTGTGGAATATGTGGCTGTAGATTCGAGCTATCGTCTGTGGCTGGACCTACTGCGCGCGCGTGTAGAGGTGACAAAGGGAAGGGCAGCTGCCCACCGATACCTAAGTGTTTCACTTGTGTGTTGCAGGTCCTCCTCCCAGCAGCTGGCCTGCTACAGTTACAGGATGTGAAGAAGACATGCTGTGAATTTTTAGAATCCCAGCTTCACCCTGTCAACTGCTTAGGAATCCGGGCTTTTGCTGATATGCATGCATGCACAGACCTCCTGAATAAGGCCAACACGTATGCAGGCAAGTGTAACAGATCATGATGGGCTTTGAGACTGTGGGGAGTCAAGCCCCTGAGATCTCTGTGGCTCCATGGTGGACTGTGGAAAGTCACGTTGGTCTTCTGGGTCTGGGTGTTTTACAATTATGTTTAAGATTTCAGAATGATAGAACTGCAAAACTGAAATGAAACATCGTCTTAAAATTCTGAATTGAGATGCAGCTATAGGGGTGTGGTAGAATGCTTGCTTGCTTAGTAGGTGTGGAAGCTAGGGTTTGACTCTCTATTATCACATAAACTGGGACTGGGGATGGACATCTGTAACCCCAACCCTTGAGAGGCTGGGGAGGGAGGATCACACGTTTAAGGCCATCTTGTATGTACAGTTCAAGGCCAGCTTGGCATACTTGAGACCTAGTTTCAAAAAATAAAACAAAGTACAAGTTATTGGGGCTGAATGATAAAATAGTTTCTTTATATAAATATTGGATCCTTAAGTATTCTTTGCAGTGCATAGGTGTTTGAGAGAATGTACGCATGTATAATTATTTTGCCTTTGTGATGTTTTATACCTTTTCCACTGTATCCATGGAAACAATTTTATGGCCTAAAAATCTTCAAAGTAATGAGATCTTGATGTGTGGGGATAGACTGGAAAGGTGGGACCCAATTATGGGCTCTCTGTTTGCAGATGTGGGTGCCATGACTGCCTTTACTATCAGCAGAGGGATACCCGTGACTGCAGTGTGGTCTGCTCCCACCAGCCATCTGCATCTAGAGGAGAGACTGGTGTTAGGCTGTTGGACAGAGCTAAGGGTTACAGAGGGAGCTTGCGTTCTTCCTTTGAGTTTATACACATTTGGAAATGCATGTTAAAGTGATCATCAGGAAGCACCATAGCGCTTTAGACCAGGTTTCTGGAAACACAGTACCTACAGAAATGGTAATTCACTCTGCTCCACAGGAGGTGCCCCCAGAGCTTCAGCACACTCTTCCCTCTTTGTTTGAGACTGAGTCTACCCTCAAACCGCAGCCATTCTCCTGCTCCAGCTTCCAGAGTGCTGGGCTTACAAGTGTTTGGCACCACTTCTAGGTGACAAGTGCCTTTCATTGATTTTATGTTTTGATGTGTGGTGTCTTGCCTGCACATACATCTATGTACCGCACGTGTGCAGTGTGCAGTGCCAGTGAAGGCCAGCAGAATACATCAGATGCCCTGGAACTGGAGTCACAATGGGTTGTGAGCTGCAGCGTGTATGCCAGGAATTGAATCTGAGTCCTGGAAGAACAGCAAGTGCTCCTTACTCACTGATGATCCATCTCTCCAGCGCCCCCCCCCCTTCCTCCCAGGACTGGGAATTGAACCCAAGACCTTGTGCTAGTCACACAAGTTGACTCCCTAAGCCACACCCCGTTATTTTCACTTGTACTTAGGCAGTTTCATCGAGTTGGATAGGGATGCCTGTGCTCATGTAGTTCCAACCTGGGATGTCCTGCTTAGGATGCTTCTGCTTAAATGACACAGCAACTGAGGTCGCAGGCATAACTTTTGTGCATGTGCTTGGTCACCACTGCTTTACTGGCACGGCCGCCACCTGCATCCCTCACTTTAGTACAGACCAGACTGTTCTTGAGCTTCTGATCCCCACCCCAGAGTGCTAAGATTTCAGCTGAGAGCGACCATACCCTGCTCTACCACTACTTTCCAAAGTAGGGCTGATAGAATCAAGCCATATGGGGACACCTGCTGGCCTAACTGCCCATTATAAAATCAGAGTTCCAGGAAGCTGATTTGGGGATGAGCTTTTAAAACTAACGCAGAAGTAAATAGAGGATGATCCCTAACAGACCACCGATGGCCAGAAAACCTTTTCCATAATGCACTGCTTTGAATTCACCAATGTGTTCCTCGCGTAAGTACTGTTGTTCTCCAGCCAAATAGAAAATACTCCTTAGAAATGCAGTCTCCATTAGCTAGATGTGGTGTGTATGTTTTAAGTGATTTACATTAGGACTGCTGGGGCAGGGTTTTTTTTTTTTTTTTTAAATGTGTATAAAGCAATTATTATTTAGCATGTCTCCCCTGAGTTGCTTCTTGTTGACACTGCACTTGATAAATGTTGATTCTTAATGTGGAGGAGGGGAGCGTAGGGGAGTAAAGCAAAATGGATGCAAGAGATAAAAAATAGAGTGGAGACAGGGCCTGCGCTACATCAGAGCAGCCTGGCCTGCTCCAAGGGGGAAGACCAGCACACTGCTTAGCTGAGTTCTCAGGAGGCTCGGGGATTCTATTACGTTTTTCTCTTATTGAAAGTCGTAGATTTCTTTTGTCATACTACAGAACCTGAAAAAAAATTCTCTCAGACCTGAAACATCTATGTCTTTACTCGGTAGAGTCCTTCACAATTGGATAGATTTTTTTATTTTTTATTTTTGAATAGAAAAAAATGACATTTTCTGTAAAAGCATCCAGAAGCATGGATTCTTCATTTTTACCATGCTATGTTTTAATTCAGAGTCTCATCTCAAATATTATGTGGCTTTTATGTTTGCTTCTGAAGTTTATATTTGCTTGAGTATTTTAGGCTTATAGGCAACATGTTTTAAAACATCTTTTACTATGAAAAGATAAAAATAAAAAAAAAATAGAACAGTGCTTATAATCCAGTCAGAAGAGCTCTCAATTTGTAGAGAATCTTTCACCTGTAATCTTTTCTCCTCACACACACCCCTGCTTTTTTAAGATTTAATTATTTTATGTATATGAGCACACCACTGCACTCTTCAGACACTCCAGAAAAGGGCATCAGATTCCATTACAGATGGTTGTGAGCCACCATGTGGTTGCTGGGAATTGAACTCAGGACCTCTGGAAGAGCAGACAGTGCTCTTAACTGCTGAGCCATCTCTCCAGCCCACCCTTTCCTCCCCTTTTATGTAAACTCTATAAAGAGGTATACACATAGAAAAGTCAGGTTGTTTTGAAATAGTTATCATAGTTTATCCTTAACTACATAGGGAGTTCAAAGCCAGCCTTAACTCCATAAAAGATCCTGTCTCAAATAACAAGGAAAAGAATGGTGAGATGGCTCAGTGGGTAAGGGCACTTACCATCATGGCTGATGGAATCTAAGCCCCACGTGATAGAAATAGAGAACTGACTTCCCCAAGCTGTCCTCTGGTGTCCATGTGTGTTCTCAGCACCCCATACAATCAATCAATCAAATATTTTAAAAAGAGGTCATGGTAAAATCCAATAATTGATATAACTGATGAGGATTAATCATAATAATAAAATGTTTAAGTGAAGAATTTACCATGATCTTCACCTACTGACTTAGTAGGATTGTGCTGGCTAGAGGCAGTCTTTTCACGTGTTTTAGGTGATATGTATATTTTAAACATTTCCCAACTCAACTAGACCTTTGTCTTAAAGCTGCCTTTGAAAGCAAACCACAGATGCAAAGAAGCTGGAAAAGCAGCTTCTCGGCTTAGATGCATTTTAATAATTTTAGTGAAAAAGATATTTTGGAAATTGGATTTTAATTATAAATTGAAATACGGACTTTTTAAAGCCTTCGATGCTGGTAGTTGAATTTCATGATTTCACGCAAAAACAAGGGGGAGAAAGTCTTGGAGTCCTCATCCCATCTGTACCCCACCTGACTCACCACTCTGAAGATGAGCGAGGTACTTGGTTCTCCTTGTAACTGAACTGAAATGGAAAGTATCACTGAACGATTGGGGCTGCAGCTGCCGCCGTTCCAGGGTTGGTGAACCCTCGGCCTTGCAGTGTTGTCTGGGAGTGCTGCTCCTCAGCCCCCGAGCCAGTGCTCACCCGGGAGACTGGAGAGACACAAGAGGAAATTTTGTCTTCTTTAGTAAGGGCAAGCTCTTCCACATGTATACACTAAAGAAGATTGCATATGCATGTTGTGTAATGTATAGTGCAGTATATATATCTAAAATGTATTATATACTAATGGTGTAATCTATATAGTTGGAAAGTGTTCACTATAGCTATTATCTTATTGGCTCAGAGAGAAGAAAAAAAAAGCAACTTCATTATTAGATGCCCATAGGCTTTATTCAGTGGCCAGTGGTAAACTACTCCTGGCAGAGTAACTGCTGATGTCACAGTAAAGCTGTGTTGTGACTGGATAACATGTGAGTGAAAGGCTCTGAAGTGATGGGTAATAGCTTATGTTGGTAACAGAGTTACGAATGAGGGCCAAAAAACCAGAGCAACAATGACAAAAAACCCAGAGCTTTAAGAAAACATAGTACTTTAAGAAGTAATGTATTAGAGAGGCCCCTTGGTCTTGCAAACTTTATATGCCTCAGTACAGGGGAACGCCAGGGCCAAGAAATGGAAGTGGGTGGGTAGGGGATTGGGGGGGAGGGTCAGGTACATGTCTGCACGTGGGTGTGTACACATGGTTGCAGGTGCCTCCGGAGGCCAGGATCGCAGAGGTTTTGGATCCACAGGAGCTGAGATTATAGACAGTTGGGAACCACCTGAAAGGGGTGCTGGGAACCAAACTTGGGTCCCCTGGAAGGGCAGCAAGTGTTCTTAACCACTGAGCTATCTCTTCAGCTCTAAGACAAGCAAGGTTTGAATGAAGCAAGGTTGTGCGTATGAGCAGAAGAGCTCAAACCCTGAAACGACCTTTGGGTTTCTGTCCTGCGTTTGTGGGGGCTGCTTGAGTGTGCACGGTTATTGTTATTATGCAGTGGCTGCCAGTTTTTCCTCTTCCCTAGAGAGAAATGTGAAGAATGTCTTCCCTTTGTGACAGACACTGACCTTATGTTAGTCACATTAATCCAGTCACGTTTGGCCCTTAGTTGATAGTGTGTTCAGTAAGAGTCAGTAATTTACTGATGTGATAAATAGGTGCCGCATTCTGTTCTGCCCATCTGATCATAGCCATCATTTTAGATCAGTTCTTCATCGCTGTGACAAGACCCTGGAGAAGCTTTAAAGGAAGGCTTCATTTGGGCTCAGCTGCAGAGGGTTCAGGCCCACTGTCACCAGGCACATATGTGGTGGAGTAGGACATGGGGGCAGAAGGGCATGGGAGAGGAAAGCTGCTCTCTTTATTTTAGACAGAGAGTCACAGAGAAAGGCCCTCGGGACAAGATGACACCCTGTGGGGGCTGGAGAGACGTCTCAGTGTTGAGTACGGTCCTTCCAGAGAACCCATATTTAATTTCCAGAATTGCACATGGTGGTTTACACCCATCGTTACCTCTCTCTTCTGTCTTCCTGGGCACCAGGAATACATGTACACAGATATACATGTAGGCAAAACAGTCAACCCCTCCCCGTGACCTCCTTCCTCCAGCTGAACTCTGCTTCCTAAGGGTACTTTGCACTAATACAGATAATCCACTTATGACATTAGTGCTGTTATGGTCTATTCTCCTCTCAACAGCATCCTCAGAAGCAGAAACTTTATCACATGAGCTTTCAAGAACAAGTTTAGATAGAAACTGTAACAATTGTAACATCCAAGTTTCATGTTCCAAGAAAGTCTGGTAATTGAGGCCTAACATGGCCATTGTAGCAATGAAGACCTCCGACCTATTATTGTACAAGGAGATCCCCAAAATTGGGAGTCCTTAGACTAAGGAAAGAACATTTGGGAAAATGGAGTGCTCTCTGTGAACTTTTGACAAGGTTCGTAAGAGTTGCATTAATCTCGTTGTGTTGCATACGGCAGACAGAAGTAATCTTGCTGTTATGAGAGGCAGAAATATAGAATACCAAGAATTAATGGTTGAAGGCAGAGAAGTCACTCAGCAGTTAAGATTGCTTGCTGTGCCCATCCAAAGGACCAGAGTTCCATTCCTAGCACCCCTGTGGCTCAGCTCACAACTGCTTGTGTGTCTAGCTCCAGGTATCTCACTGCCTCTTCCGGCCCCCGAAGGCATCAGCACACACTTGAGTATATTCGCAAAATATGTTTGGCTGAGTATGGTAGTGCACACCTTTAATCCCAGTGTTTTGGAAGAAGAGGCAGGTAGATTTCTGTGAGTTTGAGGCCAGCCTGATCTACAATGAGAATTCTTTAGGCAAGTCAGGGCTAGTTTTTATATCATTGAAGAGGAGGGAGCCTCGATTGAGAAAATGCCTCCATAAGATCAGGCTGTAGGTAAGCCTGTAGGGCATTTTCTTAGTAACTGATTGGAGAAGCCCAGCCCATTGTATATTGTACCATTTTTAGGTTGCTGGTCCTGGGTTTTATTAGAAAGCTGGCCGACCAAGCCATGTTGAACAAACCAATAAGCAACACCCCTCCATGGCCTCTGAATTAGCTCCTGCCTCCAGGTTTTTTGCTGTTTGAGTTCCTGACCTGACTGCCTTAGATGAACTATGAAATAGAAGTATAAACAAACTACACTCTTTTCTCTCCAAAGTTGCATTTGGTCATGGTGCTTAATCACAGCAATAGTAATCCTAACTAAGACACCGTGTGTGTGTGTGTGTGTGTGTGTGTGTGTGTGTGTGTGCTTAATCACAGCAATAGTAACCCTAACTAAGACACCGTGTGTGTGTGTGTGTGTGTGTGTGCTTAATCACAGCAATAGTAACCCTAACTAAGACACCGTGTGTGTGTGTGTGTGTGTGTGCTTAATCACAGCAATAGTAATCCTAACTAAGACACCGTGTGTGCTTAATCACAGCAATAGGAACCCTAACTAAGACACTGTGTGTATGTGCGTGCTTAATCACAGCAATAGGAACCCTAACTAAGACACCGTGTGTGTGTGTGTGTGTGTGTGTGTGTGTGTGTGTGTGTGTGTGCTTAATCACAGCAATAGGAACCCTAACTAAGACACCGTGTGTGTGTGTGTGTGTGTGCTTAATCACAGCAATAGGAACCCTAACTAAGACACTGTGTGTGTGTGTGTGTATGTGTGTGTGTTTGTGTGTGTGTGCTTAATCACAGCAATAGTAACCCTAACTAAGACACCGTGTGTGTGTGTGTGTGTGTGTGTGTGTGTGTGCTTAATCACAGCAATAGTAACCCTAACTAAGACACTGTGTGTGTGTGCTTAATCACAGCAATAGTAACCCTAAGACACCGTGTGTGTGTGTGTGTGTGTGTGTGTGTGTGCTTAATCACAGCAATAGTAATCCTAACTAAGACACCGTGTGTGTGTGTGTGTGTGTGTGCTTAATCACAGCAATAGTAATCCTAACTAAGACACCGTGTTTGTGTGTGTGTTGGGGTGGAGGTGAGGGGCTAATTTGAAGGAACTTTCAGTAGTAGGCATTCCTGTCTTACCTTTTGTTTACAGCCTAATAGTGACTTATTATGAAAAACTTAAAGATTTCATATGTGTTAATGCAACTTGTTTCTGATGGCTTCCTAAAAAATTCCTTGTACTAGTCAATATTATATTGCTGAGCACTGCTGAGGAAAAAAATCAAGAATCAATAAGATTTGTAAATTCAAGCTAGGAGTTGGAGAGAAGGTGGGATGGGAGAGACATGCAGGGTCACTCATATATCTGCAGGATGAGGAAGTTCTAGGATGTATTTTACGTCAATGTGAGCTTGTGATATTACTGATCAGTACCTTAGAAGATAGTTAAAGTAGGACATTAATCACAATTAATTGTAAGGGGGTATGTGGGGAAGTGACCCACCTGCTAAAGCCCTTGCTGGGCAAACGTGACAACTTGAGTGGAGCCCTGGGACACATGTAAATTCTGTAGACAGAACTGACTCCATAAAGTTGTATACTCTGTGGCACACACACAGTGATAATAATTTCTTTTAAAAGAGAAAGAAAAAGAATAGTCAACTAATTTAGACTTGGCATCAGTGGAACCATCAAGACATGAACACAGGATATTGAACAGCTGGCTGTGGTTTGATTTCCATTTCTCTGCTGATGAGTTACACTATTGTCTTTTGGTAATGTTATTGGGCGTTTGTGTATGGTCTTTGGAGACATGTTAACCCTTATTCTTTAATCGTGTTTTATGATGTTTAGGTTGTTGTTCTAGATACAAACTCATTGCATATGTGATTTGCACATACTATTTCCGGTTACTTACCAGATTTTATTAGTTACTTTTATATCTTATGCATATTATCATATACATGTTTCTCATCTGTATATATGACATGTGTAACATTGTGTAGCTAGCATGTTATATATACTGAGCTATGCCTTATATTGTCTTATTTAGTTGTATTTCCTAAGGCTGTTTTTATATTGTGAGCTACCCTGTTAGCATGTATAGAATATTCCATTGCATGTCTCCAATGCTTACTGGTGAACTTTTAAATAATTGAAATCAGTGTTCCTCATATGTTCAAGTCTCCAGATTTGAGCCCAGTGCTGCCGTCTTCTGCATACACTGCTAGTGTGGCAGTGAATAACTTGGAGTATGTCATTTCCCACGTGGTCAAGTATGTGGGAGATTTGAGAGCTCCTCTCTGTGCCCTCTAACCTGCAGTGTGACACACACACACACACACACGCATACACACACACACATACTCACACACATGAACACTTATCATATACACTCACACACTCAAACACACATACAGTCATGTTCACATACTCGAACATACTCACATATACTCACAACATACACACTTACACACAGGCTCACAGTGGAGGTTTGTAAGCCACTTTGGGCTCCATGGTTTTGTGGATTGAAGCTGGAGAGGTTCAGTCACATCATTTTTATTTTATCTGTAGTAGTTGTAATATGAGACTGCTTCGAGTCTTGAGCTAAGCACCAGACAAATCATTTGGATCAAGAACACGTAAAGTAACTAACAGACGGCCAGTTACCTTCCTGCCTTCCTATGGTTTCTATCAGATGTGTTTTTATATTGTAGCATTGAGAAATTGCTATTATTAGATACATTGGATGTGTGTGTGTGTGTGTGTGTGTGTGTGTGTGTGTGTATGAATGAATATGAAGTAGCTTGGCCTATGGTGAGAGTCTCACATAAACTTTAAGTATGGTTTCATTTCAGGCAGAGCCGAGAAGGCCAAGCAGGTCCCTGAGAGATGTTTTGGGTATTGCATGTTTCCACAACAGCTCGCACAGCTCCCTTTTGCCCTCACACGTTTGATAGCGCTTGTTTTTCTTTAACAAATAAGAAATTAAACTTCTGTCCCTAGGTAAGACTGGCTTTATTTAAAGTATTTTATTTGGTGTTTCTCTGTTGTGTGATATCTGTAGGTGTGGGTGTGGTTGTGCCAGGGTATGCATGGGAGGGCAGGACGACTCTGGAATACTTTCTCCCCTGCACTTTTATGTGCGTTCTGGAAATTAGAAGCAGGCCTTCAGATTTGTGTAAAAACACTTTACCCACAGAGCAACCCTCTGGCCCCTACCTCTAAATTTTATTTATTTGTGTATGTGTGTAAGTGTATGTGCCCATGTATATGGGAGTGGGTGTGGTGCACATGAACATGCGTACAAACGGAAGGCTTTGTGCCCTCCTCTCTTGCTTTCCACTTGTAACTTTGAAGAGTCTGTCCCAGAACTCGGAGCTTATATTTTCTTGACTGGACTGGAAGCCAGCTAACCCCAGACCTAGGGTTAGAAATTCAAAGTCTGCTTGGCTTGTTATGTGGTCCATTGGACCGTAAGTATTGCTCTCACGGTCGCACAGCATGCTCTCTTAACTGATAAGCCACCTCTCTAGCCTCTTGCTTCACTTTCAGAGAGATTATGCATAGGTAGTTTCACACAAATTGTCTTTTTTCTGACCAAGATGTGTCCTACCTGTCCGCTGGCTGCATGCACCCAGAGATAACTACGGTTGAGACCTAGCTCAAACATCGTAAACTTACTTAAAACATTATGAGATTGTGTGTACATGTATGAATTGTTAAGAATTTTACTCTTATGTGAACTTTGTAGATGGCAATGTCAAGAGGTTAGACACTCCTGCAGGCATCCTGGGGCCCACACATGCATTGGGTAACATGGCTCACAGGCCCACTTGACTGTCTGTGGACTCAACTGTGGTTGTGTGACTGTATATGCAATATGCAACGATTCCTGATAATGGATCTTATCTACTGTGGGACATTGCTCTGTTTTTCTCAGGATTCTAACTCATAATAAAAAAAAGTAGGTTCGTTTTGTTTTATTGTTATGTTTTAGGCAGGTTCTCAGGATGTAGTCATGACATCAAAATCACCATCCTCCGTCTACCTTCTTAGTGTCAGGATTGAGTGTGCTTATCACCTTGCCTGGCACAAGTGGAGCTGTCCCACTCAGCTTAAAGTTGGAGGGTCACCACTGTGATACCAGCAAATCCCACTCGGATGAGTTCCCTCTTCAGACATGCTTTGCACCAGCCATTAATTGGGAGTATTTCATCAACTGTCAAGTGTTGTGGTATCCGCCTGCAATCCCAGAACACAGAGGGGTGTACAAAAAGGCGGGTCAGGAGACCAAGGTCATCCTTGGCTGCATAGTGAGCCTGAGGTGAGACCCTGTCTGAGACAAACACAAAGCAAAGAGACATTCCATTGCCAAGCCGTCATTGACACACTCCTTTATTTTCAGTTTCCAACAGTGCTTAGTGGAAGGTCATGCCAAGAACTTGCTCGTCATCAAACACTTTTCCGTTTTAATTTACCATACCGGGGTTGTAAAAGAAAAAAAAGAGAGACTGAGCCAGGTCTGGTGGTGAGTGCACACCCCGGCACCCAGGAGGCTGAGGCCAGCCTGGGCTACGAACTGAGACAGTCTCAGTTGAAACAGTCTCTCAAAAAATAAAACAAAGAAAGTTGATGGAAGGAGAAAGAGAAGAGGTAAGGGAGGAGGCTAGATCCAAGTGTCGTGAGCACATAGCTGGCCAAGCAGAAAGCCACTGTGGTCTGGGGCAGGGATGGTAGCCCTAGGATATGCAAGAGCCACACTGCTCTGTGTGGTTGAGGCAGCTCACACAAACTGGTTTGTAGGTCAGCGTGTAGAACCATGTGGTGCTGATAACCAGTGAATATTATGATCAATAACTTCTAATCTATATAACTGCTAAGGTGTTGCTTTGTTCTTTTTAACTTGCCAAGATTGTTTTTGAGTGAGTACAGTTTTTTTCCTGCTCATGAAGCAGACACAAGGAAAAGATGGCTTAGCAGGCAAGGATGCTGACCCCAGTCTCATCCCTTGTACCCACACATGAAAGGATAGAAGCAACTCATGCAAGTTCAGCTGCACACATTTGTGCACACACACACACACACAAACACACACACACACACTACATTCACACACCACATGTACACGCAGCCATACACCCCCACACATAAACATATATATATACACATACAATACATACACACGTCCCCCCCACCCCCGCACCCGGCGCGCGCTCGCGCGCGCGCGCACACACACACACACACACATGCATGCAAATGGATAATTTTTTAAAAAAAGAAAAACCTTCACATCTATCTGTCTATCTATTACATAAATGTCTGGTGAGATCCGAGAACTAGAGGATGGTGGTTTTAGATATAGAAAGGATCATAGTCTGTTCTTTAACCCCAGTCCCCACTGGGTGAGTGTTCCATACAACCATTCTCTAAACACTAAGACACATACCTACCCACCATTACAGAAAAGTTGCCCTGTTCTGAAAATCCTCCATTCAACCCCCACCGTTCCCGTATCAGACATGGGCACTACTGATCTCTTTCTCTCTAGTTTTGCCATTTCTAGAAGATCTTCTTGTAATTGTACAGTTTTATAGCTGTTCAGATTGTCTTCCTTTGTTTAGTAATACAGTCTTTTATTTTTTATGGTTCTCTAGCTGAGTAATAGTCTTTTGAATGAGCCAGGCCTGGTGATGCATGCCTGTGATCACAGCTATGTGGGAATTGCAATCTCAAGTCCAGCCTTGGCTACAAAGTGAGTTCAAGGCTGTTCTGGGCAACTTAGTGAGAGGCCGTTTGAAATTAAAAAGTGGAAAGGGGGCTGGGGATATGGCTGTTACTCTTCAGGAGCCCTGCATATCCTTTTGTCTCCATTTCTCCAGCACTGAGAAGCACAGCCAAAACCACACCTGACTTTCCATTTCCCCCATGGCTTCTGGGGATTGAACCCATACCTAAGCACTGTATCAGTTGTGCTCCCGCCCCCACCCCCAACTCCCAGGGTGGCTTTCCTAGGAATTGAACGTTATGTAAGTGGTTTGGCAGGAGGGCAGCATCTTGCAAGGTCTGTCCTCTTCTGACTGTCCCTTCTACCTGGCCGGCTACCACGGTTTGTAGGTAAGAGTTAGGATCTTGTAGGTTCACTTCAGCTCGTGTAGTTCTGTGTTGGGCTTGGTTTGGAAAAAGACATTGTCACTTGTTTTTTTTTTTTTTTTTTCCTGAGCCACCTTGATTTCAGTTTGGTTAACTAGATAGAAATAACTCCATTTTGTATGATACACTTTTTATAACTACTGTAAATCTTTGTTTTTTAGTTTAAAATTTTTAATTAGTGTACAAAGTAACCCATTTCGTTGTCAATTTCATAGTTCTAGCTTTGCCTGACTCCTCCCACTACCAGTGCCTTTGCCCATTTCTTTCCCCAATCCTGCTGTATCTTTCCACCACACCCATCCCTTTCAATTTCATAGCTCATGTATTTAACTACTCTTTCTGCCTCTTTCCCCTATCTCCTGGCTCCTTGCAGTTTTTTTCTTGGTGTTTACTCCTATTAATATTGTGTGTGTGTGTGTGTGTGTGTGTGTGTGTGTGTGTGTGTGTGTGTGAGATCCTGGGTGATTGCACTTAATAGAATGCACTTATTTTTAGGGCTAAATACAAAGGTATGGGGAAAAGCAACCCTTGTTCGTTGTTAGTGGGTGTATATACTAGCAGCCACTGTGCAGATCGGTATAGAGGCTTCTCAAGAATAGCCCTTCCGTGTGACCCGCTGTACCACTCCTGGGCATGTTCTCAAAGGACTCCATGCCTTACCAGAGGTGCTGCTTGTCTGTGCTCAACGCTGCTCTTTTCAGGATAGCCAGGAATGGAATCAGCCTGGATACCCATCAGCAGATGACTTAGAAATAGTGAAAACGTGGTTCATGTACACAGGGGAGGTTTATTCGGCAGCTGTCAATCACTGTGTGTGGGCTTTTATTATAGTACTATGGGGGCACGCTCTGCCATGGATGTATGGGGTGTCAGTTCTTTCTGGTTAGCTGGCCTGGGAGCCTTTGGGTGATTCTCCTGTCCCCACCTCCCATGGTGCCTTGGGTTTCCTGCTGTCACAGATGTGGGTTCTGGAGACCAGCGTCTGACCTCAGACTTGAGTGGCCAAGGCTGCTTCTCCCTGATGTCCCACGGGTTTGTTTTTTGTTTTTCCTTTCCCTTTCTGGAGGCAGAGTGACAAGGGCTCCTGTCACCCGTCTCTCATTTTCTCAGTGTTTTCAGGTTTTTGTTTAGAAGACCAGGTCTTGCTGTGTAGCCTCTGTGGCCTGAATTTTGCATTGTTCTAACAGATGTGCAGATCTGTAGGATGGTGTAGGTTGGTGATGGGACAAGATGATAGGTGTCTTTTGATGTGCTTGTTTTCTGCCTTTATGTAATCTTTGAGGAAGTGTTTATTCAGATCTCTCGCCCATTTGAAAAATGGGACTGTTTTTCTTGTTGAAATTTAAGAGTTCCATGTTTTATATAACAGTCTTTTGTAAGATAAATGTTTTAGAGAGTTTTCTCTTGAAAATTATGACATCTTTTTATTTCATAACACAAAGATCTAGTGTTAATGAAGTGCAACACACTAATTGTTTGCTTCATCCGACTTGCTTCCTGGGCTGTGTACAGGAAGTCATTACAGGCCAGAACCCACTAGGTCTTCTCTTGACATTTTGTGCTTCTAAGGCAATTGTGTGATCCATTTTGGGTTAATTTTTTTTTTTTCATTTACAAAAGAAAATCCATCTTCATGTTTATTTCAGTGTGATATCTTGCTTGCCTAACCCAGACACTGACTTTGAAAAGAGCTGTGTCTGTGGGATTTTTGTAAATCCAATCATTTTGTAATTACCCCACGAGTTGCTCATTATGTTTGAAGTCATCTGGTGAGCAGCCTTTTATAAAGTGAATAGGTATTCAGGAGGTTTGTGAAAGTGCACATTTTGTTTTTAAATATTTTAAATAGAACACTAATAATTTTCTTTAGGGTATCTTGAAATGCGTATTGAAAGGAAGCTTTTATTTCACCATAGAAAAGTTTTTTTAACCATACTGTAGGAGTATAGGCAACTGTGAAGGCCAAGTGGGAGATAATGTAGACTTTCTGGCATTCCTTTAGCATTTGGAGGTCACGGGGCTAACAGGCCCTGTTAGCATTCTTAACCTACTCCACACGTAGTTCCTTATGCTTTATAAAACATTATCATGTCATTATTATGTTAGGAACCTTTCTGAGCCTTTACAGGTGTGGAAGCCATGGCTTAGGGGATTATATAATCACCCCACATCATACAAGCCAGCACATGGTAGAGCTGAGATTCAAACTTGGTGTGCCTAATTGCAAAGCCCAGACCACAGTCTTCTATGTCTAGCTCACACTTTGTGAGCGGGAAGTGGGCTTGCAGTAAAAAGCTGTTTTGTACTGGATACATCCTTTATAAGCTTTTAAATCATTAATTATGTTATAAAATCATGTCATTATGTTGCTCCCTGACCCCCCTCAAAAATAAGAATCAAGGAGAGGATGTGAGAGTTTTAAGAATTACCAATTTTACCAGTTTCCTGGGAAGGACTTGAGGTATAAAATCAATCCTTTTGTTCCCAAATAAATTACTTATAGAATTTAGATCTACTGTAAACTTTTGCTTTTGCTTCATTGTAATGAACTAATTTTTTTAAATGCTGCCCACATGTTTATATTGGACAGTACTTAAGGCTTTTTGCTAAGTTTTCAAACAGTTTTCTCCCATTGTAATGTTCTAATGTTTTGCATACTATATTCAAGGATGTGAATTTACACTACCACGTGCTTTGCGTGACCCGAAGTTTTATAGATTTAAATATAGAATGCGCTGTGCTACAACATAGTTGTTTAGTGTACACCGTTTTAAGCCCTAACACTGTTTGTACATGAAGGCAGCCTTGGCATTGATTCTTGCCCAGAAGAGACGCCATTGGTTTCCTTCCTTTTGAGTTAAGAGATGTTTCCCTGTTGGCTGTGTGGTGATGAAATGATTAACGACTTCTCTCTCTGGTTCTCCAACAGAACAACATTTTGCAGATGTCGTACTTAGTGAAGAGTTTCTTAACCTCGGCATCGAGCAGGTGTGCAGCTTAATCTCAAGCGATAAACTCACCATTTCCTCAGAGGAGAAGGCAAGTGACATCTTTCCTCTTCCCCTTTGCCTCCTCTTCCCTCTACCATCTTCTCTCCACTTCCTTCTGTGGTGCTAGGTAGTTTCCTGTCTTTCTTTTTCTTTTGGGGTGGTCTCTGTATGTGTGTGTGTGTGTGTGTGTGTGTGTGTGTGTGAGGAAACATGTGTAGAACAGAGGACATGGTGTTGTCCATGTTGAGTTAGTCTCTCACTAGCCTGGGATTCTCCAGTAGGCTGGGCTAGCCAGCCAAGGATCTCTCTCTGCTGAGATAACAATGATGTACCACCATGTCTATTTTAACCTGGGTTCTAAGGATCCAAGTCCAGTTCTAATGCTTGCAAAGACATGACTCATATATCTCCCCAGCCCAATAGTTCCTTACTTTATTTCATGCCTTTCATAAGTTGTGCTCCTGTGTGTAGAAGCCTTGGGGGCCTAGAAGAAATGGACTTGACCACTACAGCAAAAGCTTATACACATCAAGGGATTTGAACCAAGAACCTTTGGGAGACTGGGTTCTTTCTACAGCTAGATGCCTATAAGTATTTGACATAAACACAAATAACAAAAAACTCATTAGTTTTGCTGTCTTGTGAGTTGAAAGACCTTTCTTTAAATTTTTTTAAAAAATTATTATTTTTATTTATGTATATGTGCATCTATGTGAGTGAATGCTGTGTGTGTGTGAGTGTGTGTGTGTGTGTACAAAAGGAGACCAGAAGTGGGAGTTGGATCCCCTGGAGCTGGAGTTATAGGCAGTTGTCCACCCAAGTTGGGTGCTAGGAACTGGTCTCAGATCTTCTGCCACAGAAAGTGCTCCTGACTGCAGAGCCATTTCTCCAGTCCCTAAGAGAACTAACTCACTGCATTGCATTCAGTAGTTCTAGATTGAAAACCATTGAATGGTATCATCCTTTTAAGTGGCTTTTTAAAACTTTTATGTCACCCTACAGTCAGCTAGCCTCCCTCCCTCCTCCCTCCCATTATGCACTTGCTTTATTTGACACCACATTCCTGAGCCTTTCATATGGCTGGAGACACAATCTTCTCCCAAACTGTTTTCTCTGGGCAGTTTGTAATTCTTGGGAATTGGGAGACCAATGCTTACAGAGCTAGGCATGATGCTACATAACTGTTCCCAGCCTTTGGGAGCAGAGCTCAGCATGCACAACTCTATTCCCAGCCTTTGGGAGCATGAGGCAGGAGGATCTTTGACCTGGCTGTCAAGAGACCCTGTCTCAAAACAACAAACCCAAAACAACAGCAATGAATAGAAACTCATAGAAATGGCGTGTGTGGTTTCAAGTTGTAGAGGCTCTGGTTCTATTTCTCAGGTTCTCATGTGAGAATGAAAAGAAGCATTCTCTCTATAATTTACAATGTGACAAAACTATGCAGAGTGGTGACGTGTGCAACCTTAGCCATTTACAGAAGGGTGACATTCCTGCTCATGTAATAGATGAGGACTGAGCACACCTGTCACTGTCTCAGGGCACTGGATTTGAGACTCACCAAGTAGACTCCTCTAGTCATAGAAGAGTGGGAAACTGGAGTCACTATGGGATTACAGAGCTCTGCATGGGGCACTGGCGGAGCGTTTTGTTTTGGGGTCAAGGGTGGTGCTTCAGCTTGGTTTACATGTAGGATCCACACCTTTAAAAATGGAGCTAGAGTTCATCAGAGAAATGGAAATGGTTTGGGATGGGAAAAGCACGTCAGGGCACGGGAACAGACAACACAGATGTAAAGGCTGTGAGAGTGCGGTTGCTTAGGGGTGGCTGGAGGTAGAATCCGGCTTCGAGAGTAGTGGGAAACGAAGTGGAAAGAGAACACCATGACTGTCTTCAGCTGGGTTACATCCCATGACCTTTCTTACGCTGTTGAAGAGCTGTTTCCAGGCTTTAATCGGGAGATGGATACCATTAGAGAAAGATCATGAAGACTGCTTTGGTTTTATACTGATACCTTAATGAGCCACCCTGGAATGTAATGGGACGCTCAATATCAAATACTTTTAGCATGTGTACAATTCAGTAGTTGAACTCCATGGAAGATGGAGTGGGACAGCCTGTTTCTGTGCCATAGCATCCAAGGCTTCAGTCAGACTAGTCCAGATAACAGATAACAATGTCTAACCTGATTCTATTGGAGCAGAGATGCAGGGCTTTCCTTCTTTATCATGGAGTGTCCTGTGAGTCTGGGATGTCTAGAGTAACTCCTTCCTAGACATGTCAGGCTCTGAGCTCTATCTCCACATCCCTGTCTGTCCTCTTCCTCTTTTGTTACTTGCTAGAGGTTTTCATGGTGTGGTAATCACTGCAGGTAACCATACATCTTAATGTTGTGTATATGGCAATTCAAGGGGCCAAGGTGAAAGTCGCTTGCCTCTCTGACCCTCCCACCTTCCAAAGCCACAGATTGGCTTCTTCTGTACACATTCTGTTGTTTGCATGGGGACAGTTTCGATTAATTATAGAATGCTATTGCACAATATTGTGAGTTCTTGGAGACAGGACTTACTGAGGGAGCAGCGTTTGAGCTAGCTTTCATGGTGATGGTGAGCTGGAGCCCTCCTGTGGCACGAAGGCCAAATAGGAAAATGTTGAGGCTATAGCCATGAGCAGGAGAACCTGATGTAAGGCCATGGAAGCAGGGCCGTGATGCCGACAGAACGGAGCTGCAGTGAATAGAATTGACAGACTGCCAGCTCCTCCTTCTTGTTGACACCTGGCACACAGAAAAATTTAATAAGTCCTGGTTGACAGGATAAATTAAAGGTGATAATTAGAGTGCTGTATCAAAATAACCTGTTTTTGTTTCCAGTAACCATTTGCATATTTCCATACATATCCTCAACCTTTTAAAGATTATCAGGAACTATACCCATCAATCCGGGAAGAGGTTATGTAGAAAGACACTGCCTTTTTCTTAGTGTATTGTTTCTCTCGGGAATATGTTGTATAGTGATACTCTTTCTGTTAAGTTTGTAAAGATGTTCAAAATACAACATTTAAGTGTGTTCTGTTGGGATAAAAGAGTGTTAACCCATTTTGTAGACCATTGATTTATAAGTGTATGATCCAAACTTTGTTCATAAAACTAAAGAGAATTTCAAAGATGAGTTATTCATAAGGGCGCATTTATTTGTTAGTTCTGTGTTGCAGTGACCACAACACTTGACAGAAACAACATAAAGGAGAAAAGATTTGTTCCGAATAGTGGTTTCAGACCACCCAGGGTCTCATAACCAGAGAGCGTGGTAGAACAAGTTTCCTGTCATGGGGGCTAAGAAGCAGAGAAAAGGAGACACTGGCCCCCTGCTGAATTTCTCCTTACTGCAGCTGGGTTGGATGGGTGGTTCCCCCTACACGTAGGTTGGGTTTTTTTGTTTTGTTTTGTCTGTTTGTGAAAACACCTTCATAGGCACACCCAGGAAAGATTCTGAAGCCAGCCACATAAACGGTGATTGATCAGTACATGATGTGATGGTTTGAATAAGTACGGCCCCCATAGATAGACCCATGTGTTTGAATACTTGCTCCTCAGTTGGTGGAATTGTCTGGCAAAGATTAGGAGGCGTGGCCTTGGTGGTGTCCCTGGAGGTGGGCTTTGAGGCTTCAAGAGCCATTCCCAGTTAGTCCTCTCTGCCTCTTACTTGGGGATGTGGATGTGATCTCTTGGCTGGCTCCAGCACCATTCTTCCCTGCCTGTCTCCTGCAATGCACCCTGACATCACGGTCTTGAACTCTTAACAGTGAGCCTCAAACTAAATACCTCCTTTTATACGTTGCCTTGGCTGTGGCGTTTTGTCATGGCGGTAGAAAAGAAACTAAGACACATGGTTTGGGGTGTCCCCGAGGGTGGTTTGTTTGTTCTAAACGAGCCTCAGTCTGTAATGAGAACTAAGTGCACAGCGAAGGAAGCTGTGAAAGCCATTTATCACTGCTAAGTTCAGTAAGAGTTATGATGACCTTAGTGATGCTTAGGAAATACAAAATGAAAAGTGATTATTGAGCAAGCCAAGATACTTACTTAATGGAATACTTCCAAACATCACATATCAAAATAAGGAGAAGAGAATGGAGTAAATAACCTTTGTGTGTTACAAGTCAAGACTTACAAAGCTTTGCTCCATAGAGTTGAGTTTAGCAAATCGGTGTGTACGATGTGTTTCATCAGATTGTGGATGTATGCAAGTAGACATACAGAAGCCATCTGTCTGGCATAAGGCTCATGTTTCTTTCTCCTTTGAAGGTATTTGAAGCAGTAATCGCCTGGGTAAACCACGATAAGGACGTAAGACAGGAGTTCATGGCTCGGCTCATGGAGCACGTCCGCTTACCTCTGCTTCCTCGGGAGTACTTGGTGCAGGTGAGTGCGCAGACATGTCACAGGCCCATCTCACAGTGGGAAGGGCTGCAGGATACCCATCTCTGGATGTAGGAACGAGGACAGTTAAGGCACGTGGCAGCTGCCCCAGCCCCCTGAGCCTATCTCCTGTTCATAGAAGTTGGCTTCCACCCCCTTGCTGATTCAGCCAAGTACCAGAGCTTCCTGAGGTAGAATTTGTGCCCCTCTGAGTGTGTGTAAATAAGTGTGCGTGAGTTTACCTCGCACTAACATCTTCCTTTCTTCCTTCCTATTATACAACAGGAATGGACTTGAGATCTGACCCAATTGCTATTTAGTTCTACCTCATAATTTCACAGGGACATATATGGTTTCTTTATTTCTAAGGTGAAGAAAAGCAGGGTATTTGAAGTAAGCAGAAATGAATGATTCTTAGTCATCCGTAGAGTATTTTAAATTTATTCTTTGCTGCTTATTAACAACCTTTCAGGATCATCTCCGCATTCGTTTCTAAAATTGAAACCATTTATAAGGAGACATTTTTGATTAACAAATTAGGTTTCAGCATTTTAAGGTTTGTGGGACCCTTGTTATTTAGCATGGTCTGTGTGGTCTCTGAATATTACAGTATTTAAAAAGGAAAAAAAAAAAAGGAGGAACAACAATATGAACTAACCAGTACCCCTCAGAGCTATGGCTCTAGCTGCACATGTAGCAGAGGATGGCCTAGTCGGCCATCAGTGGGAGGAGAGGCCCTTGGTATTGTGAAGATCATATATGCCCCAGGACAGGGGAACGCCAGGGCCAGGAAGCAGGAGTGGGTGGGTTGGGGAGCAGGGCATGGGGAGGGTATAAGGGGCTTTGGGGATAGCATTTGAAATGTAAATGAAGAAAATATCTAATAAAAAATGTCAAAAAAAAGAAAAGAAAAGAAAAGAAAAGAAAAGAAAAGAAAAGAAAAAGAACAGAAAGCTCAGTACCAAGGTCAAACATTGCCAGAGGGGAAGTTACTTAGGTATAATGCTTTAAAGTGTTCTGGGTCTCTTTTCATTTGCCCTTCTGTGTTGGAAGAGAGTATCATGAACTCATAGCCTTGCCTAGTTCATCACCAAGTTCACCAACCTAGTTAAAGACCCTGTTACCAGCACTTCAGAATAGCCCAGATCATAATCCCTGCGACTTCATACTCATTTAGGTTTGTGGGAGCATCGTGGAGGGGGGGGGGTGAATTCCAAGGCTAAGTCCCCAAATCCCCATGCCCCGCCTTCCCCACAAGTTTCCCTTTTTGTTTTTCTTTCCTTTCTCGTCAACTGTTTGGATTCTTTGAATGTAAGGAATGGATGGATGCGACTGTGGTCCACAGAGTTCATTTTTCTCTTGCTGAGAGTGAAGCTCATCGCTTTCATTGCTGGTTTTCTCTGTAGCCAAATGCGTGAGCAGAAGTCTGTGTGCACGGGGCAGTTACAGCTCATTCCTTTTCCCGGTTTCCATAGCTGTCTTCTTCTACACTAGATGTTCCCCGCTCACAGGGCTTGTCTGTTCTCTTCCCACAGAGGGTGGAAGAGGAAGCATTGGTGAAGAACAGCAGTGCATGCAAAGATTACCTCATTGAAGCCATGAAGTACCACTTGCTGCCGACAGAGCAGCGCATGTTAATGAAGAGCGTGCGGACCCGGCTGAGGACACCCATGAACCTTCCCAAAGTAGGACCTATTGTTCCCAGTTGTGCTTGCCCCATCTGAAGGCTCACAGCGAGCTGTTTAGTTTCCATGCCTCTTGTTGGAGATTTTCTGCAAGAGAAATGTGCCTAAGAATGCATCATAGACTATGTGAGCTAGTCTCCATTGGCACCACGTTAAGGATAGTGCCCAAGAATGCATCAAAGATCATATGGTTTAATTTCTGTTGCCTTCATGTTAAGATGTGGATTGTTCAATTCATTTAACCTTTTATAAAACATTTTCCAATTGTATCTATCTATCTATTTATTTATTTTGGTTTTTCGAGACAGGGTTTCTCTGTAAAGCCCTGGCTGTCCTGGAACTCACTCTGTAGACCAGGCTGGCCTTGAACTCAGAAATCTGCCTGCCTCTGCCTCCTGAGTGCTGGGATTAAAGCTGTGCGCCACCACACCCAGCTCCAATTGTTTTTAAGATTTATTTTATTATTTTATTTGTGTGGTATATATGCACACATGGAGGTCAGCAGGTGGTATTAGATTCCATGTGTTTGTGAGCCACCCAGAGTGGGTGCTGGGATCTGAATTGTGTATCTTTGAAAGAGCAGTAAGTACTCTTAATCGCTGAGCTATCTTTCCAGCCTAATTTATTTAATTGTGTGTGTGTGATATATGTATCTCATAGTCATGATATCTTTATCAAATAGAATAAAGCACAGTTGCAATGCTAAGGAAATTGCCATAATTATATTCATAATCCTACTATATTCCCACTGTAAGTGGGCTTCTTATGCTACTGATTGCACTCAGTAATTACACATCGACTTTTTAGTCTCACACATGACTGTTGTATTCTAGGTAAACTATGCAGAGATTCTGTGAGGCATCTTTATATTTGCATATCATAACAAGAAACTATATGACTTTTAGTTTGGTTTTTCTTTTTTTAGATTTATTTTATTTATATGAGTATACTGTAGTTGTCTTTAGACACACCAGAAGAGGGCATCGGATTCCATTACAGATGGTTATGAGCCACCATGTAGTTTTTGGGAATGGAACTCAGGACCTCTGGAAGAGCAGAGCGTGTGCTCTTAACCGCTGAGCCATCTATCTCTCCTGCCCTTTAGGTTTAATTTTTATTTTTCTTTATGTGTCTGTGTGTACATGTGTGTGTGCATACAGGTACACAGGGAATCCAGAGGAGAGCATTGGATTCTCTGGGGCTGGAGTCACAGGAACTTGTGAGCCACCCAGCCTGGGTGCAGGGACTTAAACTAGAACAGCGCAGACTCATAGCCGCTGAGCCATCTCCATCCCACTGTGTGTGCTCTGCTACTGTGCTCTGTTACCCCTCCCTGTTGGTAAATACATATTGATGTACTTCTGAGTGAAGGACGCCTCAGCAACCTGCATTTAGGATGAACTTACTTCTCTTTCTGCCTCTTGGTGTCCCCCAGTGTTACTACTGTTGACCGTAGTCTGTGATATGACAGCCCCTTTGCTGATTGCAACCCTCATGTTTCTCAGTGTCTTCTGCACTCGTCCTGCTCCCATGCCTCCCGTGCATCCTTCCTGCTTGTACACATTTCTATCCCACTTTGTCTTCTCGGAGAAGAAGATGGGTATGTTACCCTGTCCTCTGTAGTGACCTGCTTTCTCCTCTGTTCTCATTTCAGTGTGGAAATAATGATTTTCAGTTTGAGAATTAAGAAATCACTCAATCGGCATGCCAGCTGAGGATTTTAAAACCTTCTGGGGCTGGATAGATGGCTCAGTGGTCAAGACTGTACACTGCACTTGCAGAGGACCTGTGTTTGGTTCCTAGTACTCCCATCCTTTGGCTTCCGCAGGCACTGTACTCAGTGTGCACAAACCCACACTTAAGCACACACGTATGCACATAATTAAAGTTAAAACACAGTCTTTATGGTAACTACCTTCTGTTCTGAGGTTTGATATTTGAATTGGTCTTCATTAGATACATCATTGAAGATCCTTTTCACACTGTAATTGTCATTGTCAGCCCAAGCTCTGAGGTGTGAGCCCAGATCTCTAGGTATGGGGCTGAGCTTGGTGTGCCGTGCAAGACTGATTTTACAGTCTTTCTCCTACTGTTCTTACTGTTTGTTTGACCTTTTCGTAATAGGATGCAATGATTTTTCTTTAATTCTTCATATTTATTTGAAGTCAGAGCTAGAGGAATAGCCTGAAATATTCACACCATTGGTCTATGCTAAGCCTTAACGTGTCTAAGGGTTTTGGTTTTACCCGGTAACTAACATGTGCTATGTTTTCTTGAGACTTGAGGCTTGCTGAGAATCACACTCTCTGTGCACACCTTCCTGTAGTTTTAGGTACAGGTAGGTGATCATGCTGCCGGATCCACAGACCACACGTGTGTGAGCGTCTCCACATGGGGTGTGTTTTGAGTTTTTATTTTCAGTCTTCATCTCCCTTGTCATGGTCCTATCTTCCCCTCAAAGCCCTGCCGGTTCTTTACAGCTTTCCATTTAAGACCTCATAATCCTGACATCACCGTTTTTATCCCCCACTGCCAGAAAGTGCCCATGCGTACGGTAAAGGACAAACACGCAAGTTTCTCAGTCCTGTCCATCGTTGTCGAAGGTCTTTGCTCCAGCTCCTAAGGAAGCATTCTCTGAATTGTGGTCACTCTCCCTTTTCTGGTCTCCAATAGCAGTTACTGTCATATGAGTGTAGTTGCATATTGGTCTTGAATTCTATCCTGGGAGTTAGCTCCTTAGTGAGGTCTATAAGCTCTCAGTGGGTAGGAACCACACGTGCCTGTGTAGTCTCTAGCATACTTCGAGGCAGACGGAGATGTGGAGGTACTTGGTTAATCAGCTGTCAGGTTGACCTGAGGCTACTCCACAGCCCTCATTTATTTCTAGCAGTAGGCTGATAGTCATGTGGTCGTTGTGAGCTTGATGTCTCTGTTGAGTTCTGATGGTGGTTTATTTGTGGAGCATCAAGAGAGTTTGTGATTGTGTATTCTCATCTACTCCGGGTACTCTTTTTAAACCAATTTCTCCATCTACGAATCCTTTACTGTCCTTTTACCTGCCGCCTGGGAACACACTTTACTTCTGTCTCCTCCATCCTGGCAGCCTTGCCTCTGATCACTGCAGAACCAGGATGTTTTAGAGCAAGCCCTGTGACACTCTGTAGCCCTGCCAGTGCTGGCTCTCTACTGTTTTGCCTTAAATACTGCTTTTGCTTGAGAGGCCAGAAGCCTCCTTACACTTCTGAAAGCCGTATTTTAAACCAAATGTGCTAGATGACAGAGTTGCCTTTGTAACACGTGCCCCTTGCTGGCATCACTGACATATTGGTTAAGCAGGCATTTCCTTCCAGCTTACGGGGTGCGGTGCCCAGCACGTCTCTGGTCTGTGTCTCTGTAGGATACGATCAGTCTCTTGAGTAGGTGATATCATTGGTTCAAGCATTTCCGTTTGTTCCCTTTTAGTTGATGGTGGTGGTCGGGGGCCAGGCACCAAAGGCTATCCGAAGCGTGGAATGCTACGACTTCAAAGAGGAACGGTGGCACCAGGTGGCAGAGCTGCCTTCCAGGAGGTGCAGGGCAGGTGAGCATGGGGTTTTAGAGCCAGCTCTCTGTTGCTGGGTCTTTAGGAGCTCTCAAGTCTTATTTCAGGTGTTAGGAAAAATGCCTGTTAGAAAGCCAGGCATGGTAGTCTGTGCTTTTTATGCCAACTCTCCAGAGGTGGAGGCAGGAGGATGAGGAGCTGAGGGCCATCCTGAGGTACATGGTGAGGGGAAGCCAGCCTCCACCTCTGGACTATGTGAGAGAACTTTGTTTAGAGGAAAAAACAAAAACAAAACAAAACAGAAGGGTGTCCTTTAGAAGCCTGACTGAATCTATTCTGTGGAAAGGATAGCAGCTCTTTTTATTTTTATTTTATTTTATTTTATTTTTTGAAGACAGGATCTCTGTGTGTCTGTAGCCCAGGCTGGCCTTGAATTTCTTGTTCTCTGTTCCTGTTCTGCCTCTGCCTCCTAAGCGCTAGGATTACCTATGTCTTGCCTTATGCCTGGCCGCTGCCCTGTCCTCACCAGTGTCTTCAGCCATTGTTCTCATGGTGTAGGATAAACCCGCAGAGCTGGTGATTTGCTGCCTGATTTCCTAGTTACCTTAATGAAGTATCAAGAGCGAGAACTCTTAGACACTGGGCCTTTATTTGTAGGAAGTGTCCAGCTAAGCTAGAAGCAGCAGTGGCGTCTGTTCTGATGTTTGTCTCACAGGCGTGTTGAAGCAGATGTTCTGTAGCCAGAACTACTCCAGAGAAGCAGGTGCAAATCTTGAATCCCCACTGGAGCTGAACTATGAACCTGTTGTTCTCATCTCCCCTTATAAAAAGAGTTCTAAGTGTAGTGTAGTGTCTCTCCGTGGGTCTCACCCCAGCAGCGCATCCTAGGGATCTGCCAGCACACCCGGAGTCCCTTCATTCTGTAAGAGTGAAGAGCTAGGCGTATAGCACCTGCCTAGCATTGATGAGGGGCAGGATTCAATCTCTAGGAAAGTGTGCATGCACACACACATATACACAGTCTCTCTCACACAAACATATCCTCTCAGATACACTCCCACACACACATACACTCTCAGACACACACACATCAGAGTCTCACACCCACATACATATACACTCTCACATACACACTCCTCCCTCCCCCTTACCCTCCCCCTCCCCACTGCTACTCTTTTGTCATACTAGTTTTGTTTTTGAGTTGCAAGGCCAGGTGAGCACCTTACCACCGAAAGCTACCCCACTAGTTTTCAGCTGGACCTCAAACTTATTAATCATATCTTATAAGAATCTGTGCCGCTGTGGATTCCTAGTACACACCCCATGGTGCACTTCTGATTTTGTTTCTTACCAATGAAGAGAAATTTTCAAGACTGATTCAGTATTTAAAACTCTTACGAGTTTTGTGCTCCAACAGACACTGTAGGCTTTCTTGAGTGCAGTCTGCTTTGAGATCAGGGTATCTGTTGGATGGCATATTCACCCTGAATTGATTTCTTCCTTTGCAGGGATGGTCTATATGGCTGGGCTTGTCTTTGCTGTTGGTGGTTTCAATGGCTCACTAAGAGTTCGCACTGTAGATTCCTATGACCCTGTGAAAGACCAGTGGACCAGCGTGGCAAACATGCGAGACCGAAGAAGCACACTTGGAGCAGCGGTGCTGAATGGGCTGTTGTACGCCGTGGGGGGCTTTGATGGCAGCACAGGTAATTTCCTCTCTCCTACATGGCTGTGATATATGAGTGACGTGGTAGCCACATGTATGGTACAAATTATAGGAACATCAGCACAGACTTCAGTGTAGTTATTTTAGAGAAGTTTTAAAATGACACCAGAAGTTCCTTTTCTTTAAAGTCCAGTGAAGTGAAATTTGGGGACGGGAGGATCGTAAGTTTGAGGATAGCATTGGCTCAAGGGTGAGGGCTTGTCTCAAAACCTTAAATTCAAATTTTTCTTTAAGAGATGTGAGTGGAGGCTGGATAGATGTGGTTAAGAGTGTCTGCTGCTCTTTCTTTGAAAGCACCAGAATTTGATTTCCAGCACCCAGGCAGAGCAGATCCCAGTCCACTCGGACTCCAGCCCTGGGGTTCCCAGCATCCTCCTCTAGCCTGAAGTGGCACTGGACTAATGTGCACAAATTGATGCACACACACATAAATAACTTCGGAAGGGTCATAGAAACACCTAAATAACTATTTTAAAAAGATGTGACGGTGCAGATAATATGCACTTTGTTTCTGATGTATTCATATCCATCACTCTTCCATGTTTAAGAATCTTACAAATGGCAACAGCCTGAGTAGAAGCTTCTAGCAGAAAGCCACTCCTACCATGTAATCAGCATGTTCCCTCATGTTCTTCTACTAGAGAAGCCATGCCTATCTGTAGTTAGTACATTCTCTCATAGTCTTCTTTTAATTTTAGCCCAGTGTAAACTGCCTAACATTCTTTCCCCCAGTGATTATATATCAAAGAACAACAGTGTCTTTTTGGAAGAGGAAATGAAGGGTATTATCCTCTGTCACAGGTCTATCGTCTGTGGAAGCGTACAACATAAAATCTAATGAGTGGTTTCACGTCGCCCCAATGAACACAAGGAGGAGCAGTGTGGGTGTTGGCGTTGTTGGAGGTAGGTAGGTCTGGAAGTTCCAACAGGTGAACGCTTGCAGGTGCTTGGGGCTCCAGAGAGCGGTTCATCCGGAGATCTGGGCACCGGCTTATGAATGGATGGAGGAAAAGCAATGGTTATATAGTTTAATTGTTCTCTTTTTTAATGAGCTTATTTATATAAATTAAACTGTATAAGCAAGCCCTTTCTACATATGTTCCCCCCCCCTTCTCTTCCTCCCTGCCTCTCTGCATATGACTTATATAAGACGGTCAACTAATTTTTTTTTAACCTTACTGGGAATTGAACTGAGACACTAGACAAGCGGTACCCAACCTGTTCTTGTTGGAAAAACAATTCAGGTCATTACATGAGAGCTCTTTTACACACAGGAGGCAGTTAGTGGCTTTAGTTTCTATCTTTTTGCTCACAGCTGAAGGAAAACTGTGTGCTATTCACTGTTTTGTTTTGTTTTGTTTCCCTTTCAAATTTATGTTTTTCCATTTCTTCCTCACTGGTGGTAAAATTCTGTATGCCTTTTTTTTTTTTTTTTTTTTTTTTAAAAAGACAGAGTCTCACTACATAACCCTGGCTGGCTGCCCTGGAACTCACTATGTAAACAAGGCTACACTCAAACTCAAAGTTCCCCCTGCCTTCTACCTCCAGAGTGCCAGGGATAAAGTTGTATGCCACCAGATCTAACTTTCTGTATACTTTGAAAAGTAATTTTTGAGGGGCCAAAGAGATGTCTTAGCAGTTAACACCATATACTGTTTTTTTCCAGAGGCCCTGAGTTGGATTCCTAGCATCCACAGTAGGCTGCTCACAACTGCCTGTAGCTGCAGCTATAGGGACCTCTGGCTTCTGTGGGCATTCACATTCACAAATATACATTAATAAAAATAAATCTCTCTTTTTAAAAAAAAGTGGCTTTCATAAAACATAATTGAAATGTCATAAAAACTTCCTGTTTGACTCAAAGAATTCCATGTATATCTATCACCATAAGTCATTAAAGAACATTTTTTGTTTCCCAGTAAAACCATTCCTGCTTCCCTAGCTGTCCCCTCTCCTCCCCAGTTCCCAGTAACTGCCACTTCCTGTCACCATGTATATTCCTCTCTTCTAGACATTTTATGTAAATTAAATCATATTGTGTGCTTATGACTCTGGCTTGACTCATTTAGCATGTTGTTTTTAATGTCATTTCTGGTGTATATTACTACTTCGTCCATGATGTCGCATTAGTGCACCATAGCTTTTTCTCGTCAGATATTTCATTGCATTCTGTATTTCATTTGGTACTGCCCCCCTCTTTTTTTTTTAAATGTATATGGGTGTTTTGCCTTCATGTTTGTTTTCTGTTCCATGTGCATATATGTGCCCATGGATGCCAGAAGAGGGCATCATATCCCCTAGAACTGACGTCGGATATAGTTGTGAGCTGCCCTGTGGATGCTAGGAATTAAATATGGGTCCTGTAGAAGAGCAGGCAGTGCTCTAACTGTTGAGCCATCTGTCTAGCCTCTCAGCTATTGACCCTTGGTTTAACTCCCTTCCCCAACTGGTATTTCTGCCTTCTGAGATGTTATTCATGAATCAGCTAGTGTTATCTAAGGTCACAAGTATACTGTTCCTGCTGTCAGTCAGATCATTGATGGAAGTATAAGAAATGCGAAATGCATATCCTCTGTTCCATGCACTCTTTGTAATAGGATGTGATCATCCCACCTGCTAGCACTTGTCAAGACTAACACACATCATGAAAATTAGAAATACTTTAAGGGGAAGCATCGTTACCACAGAACAGCATATACTAATATCTTATGACGGGGAAAATAGGTTGTTTATTTGGCTTTCTTTTGTGGTTCCATGTCCAGGTTTGCTCTATGCCGTGGGGGGTTACGATGGAGCGTCGCGCCAGTGTCTTAGCACAGTGGAATGCTATAATGCTACTGCAAACGAGTGGACTTACATAGCAGAAATGAGCACCAGACGGAGCGGAGCAGGTAACTAGAAGCCCCAGCCAGCATCTGAGGTGGGCTGACTGATGGACATCTGCATATGGGTTTGAGAATGTGTGCTGCTTCTCCTGATTCTATTAAGTGGTCTGAGTGGCAGGAAGAAGTAGCGCTTTCATATGTTTTCACAGAGTAAAAGCCCCTCTGCTTTCCTTACATAATGTTGTCTTAGCATTCATTCAGTGAGACCGATTTCTCGTGGGCCTTCCTCTCCCATCACATGCCTTCACAGACTGAATGCTTCAGAGAATGTTGTTTGTGAAAGGAGTTTATTAAAGGCTTGGTGTTGGTTGCTTCTCCTTGACTCTCTTCTCCTGTTAGGATAGCTTCTTACCCAGGCCCAGCCAGGCCATTCCCTTCCATTTCGCAGTGCTGAGCCTCCCTGTCAGTGCCATTGAGTGAGAGTTAGGACTTGAGGTTTGCATCCCAAGGCATCTGCATCAGCTGCTCTGCACCGAAAGTTTCTTACCTACTTTGCTCTACTATAATTTGCTTGGTTGTGTTTTCTAGGTGTTGGTGTGTTAAACAACTTATTATATGCTGTAGGAGGTCATGATGGTCCTTTAGTACGAAAAAGTGTTGAAGTATATGACCCCACCACAAATGCCTGGAGACAGGTTGCAGATATGAACATGTGCAGAAGAAATGCAGGTATCTATTAAGTCCAAGATTATGCCGTCCATACTGCATTTAACAGGTGTTTTCCTAGTTTGTGTGTTTCCCTTGGTGTTTTGCTTTGCTTTTGTTTTTGTTGTTTATCTCATTTCTTGATAGACTTTGAGCACTTCCGGTGCAAAACTTATTTAAGAAGCCCTTAAAGTAAATACCGAGGGCTGGAGCACAGCTCAGAGACAGTGGTAGAGTGCTTGCCTCACATGCGAAAGACCTGGCCTTGATCCCCAGCCCCACCAACATAATTTTTTATGAATTTAACAAACTGAATATGATGGCTTATGCCTGCAATCCTAGCATTTGGGGTGCTGAGGCAGGAAGATTTTAATATGTTTGAAGCTACATAGAGGGTTCCAAGACAGTCTGGGCTACAGAATACAACTCTTATCTCAAAGCAAACACATCTAAGAGTCTATTTGCTAGAATGCTTGCCTAGCATTTGTGAGACCCAGGGTTCAATTAGGGCCATATAAGTCAGGCATGTAAATGCTTTTAATCTAAGTGTTCTGTTCGTGGAAGCGGAAGCAGGAGGATCGGAAGTTCAAGGTCATCTTTAGCTGTGTGTGTCTCTGTGTGTGTGTGTGAGAGAGAGACTGTATAGTCTACCAGCATTTGGTGACGGTTTGTAGACTGATTGCAGGTGGAGCCCTCTTTATTTGGTACTTGAATTCACTCACTTTTGAGTGCTCTGCTGGCTGGTTTTGTGTGTCAACTTAACACAGGTTAGAGAGGAAGGAGCCTCAGTTGAGAAAATGCTTCCATGAGTTCCAGCTGTAAGGCATTTTCTCAACGAGTGATCAGTGGGAGAGGGCCCAGCTCGTGGTGGGTGGGGCCATTCCTGGATTGGTGGTCCTGGGTTCTATAAGAAAGCAGGCCATGGGAACCAAGCCAGTAAATAGCACTCCTCCATGGCCTCTGCTTCAGCTCCTACCTCTAGCATCCTGAGTGTTTGAATTCCTGTCCTGACTTCCTTCAGTTATGAGCAGCAATATATTGGTGTGTAAGCTGAATAAACCCTTTCCTCCCCAACTTGCTTTTTGGTCATGGCGTTTTGTTGTAGCAATAGAAACCCTCACTAAGCCAAATGCCTACCATATAGCACCTACTAGTGAGCTCAGTTCTTAGTGAACTTGCCCAATTGGGTAAATATCAACACAGGTAAAGAAAGGTACTTGAGTCACTGGGAGTTATAGGCAAGAGAATCTTGGGTTCCAGCCAGTCTGAATTATATAACAAACCTTTTATAAACAAAGCAAATTATTATCTGAATCTGAAGTATGGTAAACTCTGATATCATAATTGGGCAAAAAAATCCAGACACAGTGACACACACCTGTAATCCCAGCTCTAAGGAGATGAAGGCAAACAGTCTTGCATCTCCAGGCTACTCTGAGTGACACAACAGGTTCTGGGCTAACCTGGACTACATACTGCTTAAAGAGATACTGCTCAAATACCAACAAAACAGAATGGAGAAAAGATGAAAATTATGGCATGGAGGATTGCTGAACATGGCTATAAGCAGCCCTGTAACACTTGGGGCACCTGGGAAAGGTTCTCAATACATGTTTGGTTACGATAAAGTAAACCAAACAGAGCAGACATGTCAAGTGCTTGAGGAAAGTCTATCCTTTTGGCAAAGTGGTTTGTTCCCAGCTGCCTAAAGGACTGGTGTGACTCAGGCCATTACTATACCGTTAATTATCACTAAATTAATCTAATTAGTTTTACATAACTTTGGAAAGGCTCTCTGCTCCTGTGGATGGGGAGCCAACCTCCTCTGCAGTAGGATGCCCGTCACCTGTGTGTCTGTCATAGACCTGTGTAGGAGCTGAGACAGCAAAGCCCTGACCTCACTAGGCCATCCAGGGCTTATTTGGTTTTCATACCATCACCTGTTTGCCAGTGAGTTAGGGTGGACCATGGTCACATTTGGGACCCTCGGGAGCTTGTATGGAGGCCTCTGCTCTTAGGAACTCCGAATTGATTGGAAACTCTGAGTTTGATTCTTGTAAAAAGACTACAGTAGTAAAATAGTTAAGAGACTGAGCAAAAGAGAAAGAAGGTTCGCTCCACTTTAGTGTAGTTCTGAATATACATTTTGAATAATTTTGAAAATGTCAGACATGTGCCAGTTTGAGACTGGGTCTCACTGTGGGGCAGGTTAGTCTCCATTTGCTCTTCTGCCACCCGCGTGCTAGGATTGGGTAGGTGTGTGCTGCCTTGTCCAGCTTAGGTCCTTTACTGAAAAGTCCTTTGCTGTTTTATATGTGTGAATGTTTTGCCTGCATGTATGCCTAGACACACAACTGTGGAAGCCAGAGGAGGGCATAAGGTCCCCTGGAACTGAAGTTTCTGGCTGCTGTTACCACAGCTGCCTTGTGGGTGCTGGCAATTGAACACCAGGTCCTCTAGAAGAGCAGCCAGTGTTCTCCGCTGCTGAGCTCTCTCTCCAGCCCTAAACAAAATGAAGTTGAAATGTAGTGTTTACCCCCCCCCAAATTTCTTTTAAAAAAAATCTATAATGAATAATTTTATGATATTCAAATATACAGGTGCTTTGTGTTCCTCATTTTAAATAACTACCAGTAAGAGAGGACTCGATAAACATGGTTTTATGTACACAGAAATGTATGCAGCCATTAAGATTTATGCAGGTCAATATTATTTTAGAGAAATATCTGATGTATAGTGTTTGTCATATTGAGGTCCAAAAAAATCCAAAACAACACCAAGCAGTCACAAGAGTATAGCAAAATAAAAACTTTGTTTGAATTCGGCAGCAAAAACTGACCAGTCAGAGACAGCAGCACAGACTTGGGAACTGACTGTTTTCCAACACTCATCTTAAGTGTCTAAGCAGATGGCAAAAACTCAGGTGGCTACTGATCGACACAGTCTGGGCCACAAACAGACTCGGGAGCCGAACTGAAACCCCAGAGCCAGGAATGTACAAAGTTGGTTTTTTGGGGGGGGAGGGGGGTGTCGAGACATTGTTTCTCTGTGTAGCCCTGGCTGTCCTGGAACTCACTCTGTAGACCAGGCTGGCCTCCAACTCAGAAATCCGCCTGCCTCTGCCTCCCAAGTGCTGGGATTAAAGGTGTGTACCACCGCTGCCCGGCTGGTACAGTTTTTAAGCCCAAAATTCCACAAACATTCATGCCAAGTTATAGGTTCATTTTCCCACCAATTAAGATTGAGGTATAGAGGACTTCCTTAGGAATATGTCTTTGTGGTATACTTACCCTGTTCCCATTGGTTGGGTTATTCAGTTGTGGTGGGGTCACTTGCCTAGCATTCATGTCTCAACTTGCCAATTAGGATGTCAGTTACCCAGGAGATTTTGGGAACTTAAACTTTATTTGACCCCTATTCAAAATGGAAGTTTTATTCAAAATGGCTTCAGTTTGGTTCCTTCTTACAGTTAGACTAAGTTGATTATGTAAGGCAGGTATGATGGCTCACAGGGCAGTCCCAGAACTCAGGATGGGGTTATCATGGCTAAGTTCAGTCTTTAGCTACAGAGTGAGACCTTATCTCAAAAAGAAAGAAAAAGGAGTTCGGTGTGATAGCACAGGCCTGTAATCCTATTACTTATAAGGTACAGACGAGAATCAGGAGTTAAAATCACTTGGCTACATAATGAGTTCCAGACAAAGTGAAGTCCTGCTCCAATAAAATATAATAAAATGAGTCTTCTCTGTTGGGGCTTAAGGAAAGTGTGTGCTGCTAATTAGTAGAGATCTATATTTTACAAGTTATTCTAGAAGTTTTTGTAAATAAGCAAAAAAAAATTTATTCTAGTAACCACCTATTTGTTTATTTATTTAAGAGCTAACATCTCCTTTTGTATGTTTCATTTAGATTTTTTTGTTTGTTTGTTTTTTTCCAGACAGGATTTCTCTGTGTAGCTCTGGCTGTCCTAAAACTTTGTGTAGACCAGGCTGGCCTCAAACTCAGAGATCCACCTGCCCGTCTCCTAAGTACTAGGATTAAAGGTGTGCCCCACCACTGTCTGGCCCCACTACATCTTTCAAGACAGGGATACAGTCCATTGCCTAGGTTGCCCTTCAACTCAGCATCTTCCTGCCTGTGCCTGTGAAGTGCTAGGATTACAGCATCAACCATTAAACCTAGAACCTCATAATGTGCTCAGCAAGTGCACTGCTGCTGAACTGCAATCCCAGCTCCCTTTAAAGAAACAAAACAGCTTAATCATCCTGTTTACTGTTGTTTCACCTTCCAGGCACCTGATCTATCATGGTGCTAGGTAGCTCCAGCCCTCGTTTCAACCTTCTGTTAATTATAAATGTTTTCTCATAATTCCCTAAAACTTTAACGTGTGAAATATTACCACTTTGACTGTTTTTTTCTTTTCTATTCTTCCTACCTTCCTTTTTTAAAATGAGAGTGGAAATACTGTCTAACCTATATGTAAAGTTGTGGTGACTAAGTGAATTAGTCGTCTCTAAAGCAGCTACTGCAGTCATGGCTCATGGTAGGAGCTTTGTACATGTACTACTGTACAGAAGAGGTCTTATATAGCATCTCTGCCTCTGTTGAGGCCTGTCCCACTAGCACAGCTGTAGCCATTTTGTTCCATGCCTGACAACTATTTTATATTGTTGCTGTAATATGCCTGCCAGACATTGACGCAGAAAAATAACTTGGCTCCGAGGAGGGTCTGGAGGTTGTAAGTAATCGTTTTCTCTATGCATAACTTTTAAAGGTGTCTGTGCAGTTAATGGTCTGTTGTATGTTGTCGGAGGAGATGACGGTTCCTGTAACTTGGCGTCGGTAGAGTATTATAACCCCACCACGGATAAATGGACAGTTGTGTCCTCTTGTATGAGCACGGGGAGAAGCTATGCAGGTAAGGCTACTTCATCCTATCTTCTGGCATATAGTGAAACTGATATGAGTTTCCTGTAAGAAGAAAGTTTTCTGTGCTGTATGCTTAAACAGTGTGCCTTGGGTGTGTGTATTCACAGAAGCACTGGCATTTTCATTGTGTAATACCTAAAATCCCTAGTCTACAGCTCAAATGTTCTTAATAAATTTTAATGACTAAATACCGTATATGATGGCGAGCTGTTCACTATGCTGTAAGGCTGTAATTTCTTAACTAAAGTGTAGCTCAGGGGCTCACGGAGGGCTCAGTGGGCAAAGGCTCTTGCCAAGCTTCGTGACCTGAGTTCAATCCCTGGGAGCTACCTGCTGAAAGGAGCCACATGACTCTCATGGGTGGTTTTCTTCCCTCTATGTGTGCTTTGTGACACATATGCCTTCTTTACCCCATTAAAAAGAACAAGTGTGACAAGCGCCATGCATTGCTCCTGACTCAGGGGAGGATGCTGTACTTTAGTACATCATTGGTTGAATTATGTGATTTCTGGCCCACTCTCTTATTCAATAAGAGTAATTATAATAATCTTTACTATAATGATGTCTTTAAGATGTCTTATAGGCTGGGTGTGCTGGTACATACCTTCAATCCCAGTACTCAGGAGGCAGAGACAGGCGGATCTCTGTGAGTTCAAGGCCAGACTGGTCTACAGTGAGTTCCAAGACAGCCAGAACTACACAGAGAAACCCTGTCTTGAAAAGCCAAAACTCAAAACAAAACAAACAATAAAACCCCTACATTTTTTTATATGTTAACTAATTCTGATGATGTTTTTGTTTTATATGATAGCTAATTATGATAATGTTTTAAGTATTAAAATGTTAATAGAGTTAATATAACATTGGGGGAAAGTTAATTTTTACTAATTAATCATTACTGCTGTTTCTCCATCTTCCAAAATGACACTTTCCAGAAAACTATATAGCAGGATCACAGAATAAAATTATGTGGATTTAGGAAAGAATTTTCCAACAACTTCATTGAGTCATAACTGACATGAAACAGCTACTGTGTATTTTAGTGTATCTTTCTATTGATATTTATACATGACCACAAGATGGTCACCATGACCACAAAATGGTCACCACAACATATCCTCCTCCACTGTGTGCTTGTTGATCCTTCACGTGTCAGGTGCAATTTTATATTTTCTGACTAAAGCAAATTCTCTCCAATAATAACTTCATAGGGAAAAAGAAAGTTCTAGGCCAGGTAGTCTGATGTAGAATTTATTCAGGCCTAAGTGGAACTTTCACAGTTGTGTATGTTGAGATTGGTGGTAGGGGCTGGAGGGATGGCTCATGGCAGGAGAGGTGGCTCAGGGATAAGAGTACTATTTTACAGAGAACCTCTGGCTCCAGGACAACTCCTCCAGAATTGTGGGCACCTGTACGCACACGTGCACAGACCCATACTCAGGCATACACATATACACTGAATTAAATAATGAAAATAAGGTTGGTTTGGTTGTTTCATTATTTGGTTTTTTTTTGTTTTGTTTTGTTTAAGAAAAGTTTTTGTTTTGTTTTGTTTTTTTTAAAGAAAGACAGAAAGAAAAACAGACAGAAAGGAAGAAAGAAAGAAAGAAAGAAAGAAAGAAAGAAAGAAAGAAAGAAAGAAAGAAAGAAACCAGTAAGAACTGGAAGATGGTGCAGGCGTTGAGTGCGCTTGTTGGTCTTGTGTAGGACCCAGGTTCCATCCCCAGCAACCATGTTGTGGTTCACAATTATCTCTAACCCAGTACCTGAAGATCCATGCTCTTCTCTGACATCTGAATTCATAAGGCACACATATGGTACACATGCATACACAAAGGCAAAACACTCACATAAAATATAATAATCTAAGTTTTAAAACATGATGCTGCTGAGTTGGAGGAAAGGCACTTGGGTGCTGCCTGTGGCCTTAGCAGTACAGGGTTCTGGATTTTCTCAAAGGTGCAGAGTGTTGCCTGTGACGTGTCTTATTTTTTCATTCCTTCATGCAGGGGTCACAGTTATTGATAAACCGTTATGAGCCTGAAGGACATTTTCAGCGTATCATTCCATGAGAACCAGGCGTCCACAAGTATTTCTGAAGGGACTGAGCGCCTGGCCTCTCCACTTGTAGCCGCACTTTACGTCTCAGCAGAAGATGAGACCATCTGCCTTCAGAGGCCTCGGATACTGAAGATTATTTTTGGTAGAAGCACTGTGTAGGCTTTCTCTGCACCGAGCAGCAGCTGACTGACTTTACAAGAGACCTAGACTGCAGTCCTTCCACTGTGGTCTTTAGGCAACAGTCGCTTTCATAAAAACTAGTTCTTATCAGCCTCGAATGACTACGGATTATTTTGTGAAAAGAGAATAAAGTTAACGTGTGTTCTTGTAAAATTAAGTTTTATCTTTATTCTTTCTCCTGAAAAAATCTCCTGGGCACAGAGAACCTTTGGAGCAGATTAAAATCTATGTAAGTATATGAATGACACTGTTGAGGGGTGAAACTGCTGGCTTTTATAAGTATCTTTGATTACATGACTATAATAAATTGTGTGCATATAAATGTGTGTCTATATGCTTTCCTTTAAATATGTTTGAAAAGATGTTTGATTATCTATTTATAATTGGCACAGTACTTTGAATTATGCCAGTACTACATTGTAAAACAGAGTTGTATTTTTTGATATTTAACAATGCTGAACACTTTAAAAAAACGCCACTTCTGAGGAATGAATGAACATGGCGTAACACACTTTAATATGTGTGATGCCAAACTTTTTTAAATAAAATATAAATTATGCTTATTTATTATTTTTCTTTAGTTTAATCTTGATCATGTATGTTTTGGTGTGTGTTTTTAATTTTTTTTCTTAAAGTAACACTTTTGGCATGAACATACCTGCAGGTTTTTTGATGAATATAATGAATGTGTGGAATTCAACTGAATTTGCATGGTCTTAAGAATTTTTTCTGTGTGTATAAATTTAGCTGCTATTAATGGAAGAGAAAGCTTTCTGTGACTAATCACTTGTATTGAGCAGATAGTTTTTCTGAGATCTTCGATTAATCTCTTTAAAGATGACCAACATGTGTCTTTCTTGAATTATCTTTGAATAAAAGTTTGTATATTATTTGTTTCACAACGTCCTTGGTTTTACCAGTGTGACTTTTTGCCTATTCCTTTTGCAGACCTTGGGTACTCTGACTTCATACATCGATACCATTCTTTTTCATGTTCGGAACAATTCTGTGTTTTTATTTTATTTTTTTGCTAAAGTAACTTGTACACTAAATCTATTAAAGCAATAACCAATATCACTGGGAGTTGTTCTTGGGGAAAAAATATTGACCTCAGCCATCAAAGTAATGGACTGACTAAACTATTATATTTGCGTACTCCTTAGGATCAGTAGCACATAGATAACAAAAACAGATCAGTAAGGGGGAACAACTGTGAAGCAACTGAGGACCCCTGGCCTTGATAGTAAATACACAGAGCTGGAGGGTGGGAGGGAGGGAGTCGGTTGAGTGCTGGGCACAACAGAAAGGGTGGAATTGGAAAGGAAAATTAAGCTATGATTGTCTGTCAGCAGAGGAATCTAAAGGGTCACACTGTCAGCAAAAGTTAAAATCATCAGGAAAGAAACACATGCTAAAATTTCTCTGTAGTTGATACAAACTGTTCACATTTAAATAGAACCACATTGCACAGTTGAAGTCTCCATTACAAATGAAGATAGAGTTTAATCAGAAAGGGCCTGTGTTCACTTGATGAAACATGAATTTCCACATTAGTGCAGCCTTCCAGCTTGGCTATTATTAGCATGTCAGGCTAATGGAATCTGGAACTCAGCCATGTCTAACCACAGCGCCAAGAGAAGGTAGACATTCTCTTTCCCAGTCAGTTTCTAGAATGAGGAAGGAATGGTTCTTTCTCTTATCACAACACAGAACATTCCTATGACTACATGTTTGTGAAGGGCCCTCACACACAGCAGTTCTCCAAAGACTGTTGCCTGAGTAGCCAGTAGTTCAGTTTACCCAATCAGGAAACAGGGTCAGATCCCATAAGACTGAGGGCTCAGCCCCACCAGCCTCCCCACCCCAACTTCAGATGGCAGTCACTGGTATTTCTTCCCGACTGACTAGAAGCAGACCGTAGTGACACTCCCTCCTTGGGTGACCCCTATTTGCTAAGGTAGCTCACAACTTAGGAAGACATATTCTGATTTGCTTCATGGTTTTTCTTGTTTTTGTTTTTGTTTTTTCATCAGACAGGGTCTCAAATGTAGCCCTGGCTGTCCTATTGTAGACCAAGGCGGTCTTAAACTTAAGAAATCCGGGGCTGGCGAGGTGGCTCAGTGGTTAAGAGCACTGACTGCTCTTCCAAAGGTCCTGAGTTCAAATCCCAGCAACCACATGGTGGCTCACAACCATCTGTTACGAAATCTGATGCCCTCTTCTGGTGTGTCTGAAGACAGCTACAGTGTACTTACATATAATAATAATAATAATAATAATAATAATAATAATAGTAATAATAATAAACTTAAGAGATCCACTTAACCTTTCTCCTGAGTGCTGGAACTAAAAGTTTGCATCAGCACCCACATCTTATATTGCAAAGCATACAGATTAAGATGTTTCTGAGGCAAGGCAGGGAGTTGTCATATCCTTAGAGCCAGCACTGTCTCAACCACTCTAACTGGGCTTGCTTAACCGTCTCCTTCCCCTTGTGTGAGAAGATCCTTTCATCATCCAATCAATCTGGTGACTGCTGTCTTTGTACATCGAAGGCGCCACGCCCTAAGTCGTCTTATTGGTATAAACTGCGATGTGGGCAACCTTTGCTCCCTGGGTAATCAGACTTTATTGAGAACAGCTTTAGGAACAAGTGACAGGGATGGGACCAAGACCGAGCACATTTCATGTGCTATGCTTCTAAACTCTGAGTATCAAAGTTACACCTTTATCTTAGCTTTCTCCTTCTAGTTGACTTGGCTTTCTGGTTCTAGCTTGCTTGCCAAGATCTCTAAGCTGCTGGATTCCTAACTGATAGTAGGTGACTTTGGACATGCGTCCCTCCCCATTCCAACCTTCATCTTCTCGGTTTTCGATATTTGCTAGTTTGTTGCTTTGCTTTTCTCCTGACATACAGAATGATTTCCCAAATGTTCTCTTACTGTGTATGAAAGAGTTCAGAAGTTGAGGCAGAGAAGCTCATAGAAATTTTACTAAGAAAGCAGCCTCCTCCCTGAAGTAAATGGTTCTCACGCCTTGGCAAAGGAACTTGGCTTCCCAACTGGCAGAGACCATATTGAAACCCACGGCTGATCAAAATCCAGAAAGTAAGATTGTGTGGCACTTAGTCCCAACAGATGCATCTACAGCTGGATTACTGCAGCTGAGGTTCTGGGATCAGTGCAGAAGTGGGTGGAAAGATTGTATGAGCGTGAAGAACAGGGAGTTTGCTGTGAGATTATGTCTCTTAAAGAGTCAGAGAAGACCCATGAAGTCTCATTACCGTGGCTGCCTACACAAGACCTCACCAATAAAGATGACACCAACAGACATGCTGACATGGCACAGGAAAAGCTTAGGAGGCCTCAACTTAAGACCAAGAACAATAGGCAACTAAGGAATGTGGAGATCAAGAGAAATAGTCTTCCTCAAAGAGTCCCCACTGATTGGGTTATTCAGTGCCAGATGCTCATTGCTAAAGACATGCATACAAACAACATTATGCAGACTTAGTGGGTTGCATTTTTATATTTATGAATATCTGACAACAGTCTCTTTTAAAAGGTTCTGAACTTGAGAGAACACAAGAGGGAGTATATGGGAGGGGCTGGAAGAAAGAACAAGAAGAGATGAGGTAATTTTAAATATATTTAAAAAGAAAAGGAAGCAGTCTGGGCTTGAGTAAAGTCAAGGCCAGATCTGCATACTTGTTTCTCAAGGGAGCCGTGCTGCCTGCTTGTCTTGAATCTACTTGTTGGCTAAAAGCAGAGAGGTCTAAGGTTGAGGGCAGTAGTGGATATGCTACCAGACAACATTATGTCAGGCTCTGTTCCTTGGCTGTGTGTTGTATAATACTGTACTACCTGATTATGTGCAAAGAATGCCGTATTTCAATTTGCTCTTAAGCACTCGGTCTTCTACAGACTCCCATGGCTGCTGGTGCTTCATTTTGGAGCAAAGGTTCGATGGCTGAATAGAGGCATATTTTGAAATCGGGTTTCTTAAACTCTAAGCCTAAGCTTCTCCGCTGTATAAAGGAAAGGCTTCAGCATGTTGAACCCACAGATACAGAAACCATGTCTGTGTCCTGTGCTATGTATGCCAGTTGTGAGTTTTAAGAAATTCCTTGGGCTTTGACTCTCACTTTATTATGACAAAAATTAAGACAGTGGGTAGTGTTATGTCACAGAATTTCATAGGATTTGAAAAAAAAAAAGTGCATGTTTTGTGCCTGGCCCCCTAGGTAGGTTGCATTTCACTGTGTCCAGCTGTGAATTTCCAAAGTTTAGGAATAGTTCACAGAGACACATATGATTCTTCCGGGGTTTAACGCTGAGGCTGAGGCCATAACCAATGCTTCCTGTGAACTCTTTGACTTGTGGCTTGATCCTCAACGTCTCACACAAGCTAGGCAGGGGCTCTACCTCCCAGCCTACTGAGTTTGTTAAGTGTACATACTTGCTGAAGTGTCTACTGTTTAAAAAAAAATGGCTAACCTGCTCAATCTGACCCCACAGTGTGTGACCAGCACTGTCACATCCACAGCCTCAGACAATAGGAGGTGGGATCTGGAGCTGGGATAGCCAAGCAATGCAATCCTGAACTGAGGTTAAGAGTTACAGCCTAGGGGCTGGTGAGATGGCTCAGTGGGTAAGAGCACCCGACTGCTCTTCCGAAGGTCAGGAGTTCAAATCCCAGCAACCACATGGTGGCTCACAACCATCTGTAATGAGATCTGGCGCCCTCTTCTGGAGTGTCTGAAGACAGCTACAGTGTACTTACATATAATAAATAAATAAATCTTTAAAAAAAAAAAAAAGAGTTACAGCCTAACACCCCTGGAACAGCTAATAACCAGGCTCACACTGCCCAGTAGAAAGAGTTGGTTTGGGGAGAGAAAGAATCCTGCTTATACTTAATAACTGGAGGAAGAATTGCTTAGGGAGCACCCTACTTTCTCTCTGAGACACAATTTACCTGACTCGGGCCTAACAACTGAGCTGCAATCTTAATCTCACAAGAGACACACTCTTTTCCTTTGAGGTGACCTGCCTGCCTCCACACTTTATAAAGAATATGTGAGCTAAAGGCATGGAATACTTAGCCATGAGTACAAGGTACACTGGATTCACCAGAAACACCTATCAATGGAACTTGTTCAGAAGATCAAACCAGAATTGTAGGGAAGGGAAGACTGTTAGTTCCACGCAGGAAGGGGAGGAAGAATGACATCTTTCTATAGAAATTCTAGGATAGCTTGCACACAGTGTACACTTCAATGAAAATGTATACTTTTCATGTAGATGGGAGCAGGGTTAGCCTCAATGATGCCCTTGTGTAATTTTTTATTAAGTGATTGGCAGAGGCAGGTGGATCTCTGTTCAAGGTTGGCTAGAGCTACATAATAAAACCCAGTCTCAAAAAAAAAAAAAATCATGTTAAATACCCCAGGCTGGCCTCATATTCAGAATAATCCTCCTGCCTCGGGGTGGGGGTGGGGTGGAGGAAGGTTATTCTTGTTTTGAAATAGGGCCTCCTCATGCAGCCTGATTAGCCTTGAACACGTTATGTAGACAAAGCTGATCTTGAATTCTGATCCTCCTAGTTCGATCTGCCAAGTGCCTGGGTTACACCACCACAGTGGATATGGTATTTTGTTGTTGTGGTTTTTTTTTTTAAGACACCTTCTTTAAGGAAAAGATTGGCTTCCTGTTATCACATTATCTCTAGATAGGCTTTCACAAGTGGTGTAAAAGGAGCCTAGAGCTGTAGTCTAAGCGCTCCTGTCTTTGGGCAATCACAGGCTTGGTTCTTAGCTCATCTGCTGGTTTAGGTCCAGGTCTTGACACCCAGGGAGCAGATAACTCCCTCGACTTAGAACCAATTTCTACCTGTGGAACTCAGCCCCCTAGAATGTTAAGCATAAACTCTACCCCTGAGCTGCCTTCCCAGGGCCTCAGCAGACGCATGCCCCTCCCCAAGCCTCTCCGAGCTTTGTTCTCAACCTGCAACCTGGGAATGCTGGCATCCCTCTGCTATTGCAGGATCTATATTGCACTAGTACCCTATGGCCCATGTGCAGAGATTTATTAAAAGATAGTTGCCAGGCTCAGCCAGCACAAGCCTGAGCGTATGAGGTTAACCCTTAGCAGCACAAAGCAGAAGGAAGAACAAACTGCCCTTGTGAACACACACACACACACACACACTAAATGAGATAAAAAAGAATAGAACTTTGAAAAAAGCTTCACTTATTAACGTACATGGGGGGCAAGATGGATGATCCAAGGCCTGAGGACTAGAGGTCAAGGCCGTCCTTAGGTGACGTATCCAGCTCAAAGGCCAGACTATACATGAGACCTGTCTTAAGGAAGATCGAAATCTAATACACAAAATTTTCCATTACATATAAATTGTCAGGTTACCTTAATATCATTTTCATATTTATATCTCAAAAATATTATTAACACAAAACTTTAATTCCTAGTTTTATTAATATGATTACAATAAATATTAGTAAGTGATTTAAAAAAAAACTCTAGGGTAGCCTAAAAAATTCCAACTTACATCACTGATTTTGTTTTTATTATTTTATATTATTTGAAAATGTCATTCATCTATACAATTTATCTTGACCATGTTTCCCCCTCACTCCCCAACTCTAACTCCCTCAAGCCCCATCATACCTATCTGTCTATCTCGCTAGCTTTCTGTGTCTCTGGCTCTGTGAGTGTAAGAAAAAGGATACAATTAATAAATTTGAAGAATAATGTTAATATGTAAAAATTAATTATTTATAATGGAATTCAAACTATTAAAACTAAACTATATGATATGTGGACCAGTTTAAAGTGAAAGTAAATGTAGCATTCATACTAGTATAAATAATAAGAAATAAATGTCATTTTCAAAAAAAAATGAAATCCAGAATAAACCATAGGAAAGCAAGACCAAAAACTCAAATCAGTCTTTAAAACATATATACCACTTTTTTCCCCGGGTTCTGGATGAAGCCAAGCCAATGTGGGTAGCAAGATGCTACTACCCAGTGCACCCACAGCACTGGGCGCCTAGGAACCCACCGCTTGGTTGCCAAGGTGACGCCCGGTCGGCGCGGCTGCCCCGCCCCGTCACGCCGTCACGCGCTCGCGCGGCGACCCGCCTCCAGCTGCGCTGCCGCGAGGACGACTGGCTGGCCGCGCGGGTCTCACTATTCTCACTCCATCCGCGCAGCCAATGACTGCGCCGCTAGGGCTTCGTTGACGTGAGTCACACGCTGCCGGGCCTTAGCACGGACCAATCACTGCACGGCAAGGGCAGGGCGGGAGTGGGGCAGACCAATTACGACAGGCGAGCCCGGGCCCGGCCTCCGGGCCCTGCCCCTGAGCCGGCAGAGGTAGTGAGAAGGCCGCTGCACCTGCCCGGTCTTGCGCTGAGACCGCTGTCTGTCGCGGGGACGCCAGGTAAGGCGCTCTCTAGCCTGATCCGGGTGGAGGGCGACTGAGACGGGGACCAGCAGGGTGGTGTCCGGCTGAGACCGGTAAGGATGCGGTGGGAAGAACGTGGGTGGGCTGTGCAAGACTCCAGGCAAGGAGCCTAGGTTCTCAAGTGATGCAACTGGAATGACAACACTTCCTGCCCTTTAAAGAGTTTGCAATCACCTGGAGTCTGGATCATTAACTTGAGTCTTAAAAACTTTTTACAAAAACACCATCACCAAGTGGGGGAGTAGGGTGTGTTCTGTGTTTGGGAATCTGGGAAGCTGTCCCAGAGGTATTGTAGGATGTGGCTCCATCTGAGAGAGGGGTGCATGGACGAGAGGTCTAGGCTTCACATTAGGAGAATTACCCGCGCTTGAACCATGAAAGTTTAACTTATATTTAAATGGATCCTGACCCTCTGCCTAAGGCTTCTCTAAGCAGCAGTGCCGAAAGAGGGACTGGGATTGTCAGCCAGGAGTTAAGTTATCCTACGAGTACATTTTTTTTTTCATCCTTTTTATTTTTTATTTTTTTTTTTGAAATCCGAGGATCTAGTCTACCTGATTCAGATCGGATTTCCAGGCAAGCAGGCTGCTCAAAACTAAGGAGGCAGGATATTCATTTCAGCAAAGCCTGCTTTCCCCTATCCTGTCTGATCACTTTATCTGACACTTTGTTTAACTACATGCCCAGTTTTCCTCTCCTCGTTACGGAGCGTGAACTTGAGGTAACTGAACCCTGTCTCAGCATTGTGTGGAAGTTGGGAGACTTAGTCGAGGATGCCGAGTTAGAGACTAGAACAGGTCTTTTAATGCCTCTCAAGTTAGGCATTAAAGCGTGTTTGGGATGGGCACCTGATGCACTGTAGGATGCATTCAAGTTTGATCCAAATCTAAACTGTCGATGAGTGGAGATGGCCAGCAGCCTTTTGGGTAATCAGAATCTAAATCAGGATAGGAGTTACAGATGATGGATATCAATCAGCATGTCAGATGATATCCATCAGATGATGGATATCAATCAGACCAGGGTAGCTCTGTTGTCATCTGGTCTCTTTAGTGTCTGGTCCAGGTCTCAGGGTAGAAAGTGCTTCTGCCCAGAAACCCTGTGCCCCTCTGTCCTCATAGCGCTGTAATCTCCCTTGTATCCTACATGTCACATTGGTTTGTGAGGCTTTGGGACCTCCCTCCAGGAGTGGGGCAGGGGAGCACACTGACAACACATCATACACAGATATTTGTTAGTGGGGAATCTATGTGAATTCCATGAGACTAGGAAAAATGTCAAATGGAGAAATGTCAAATCTTGTTGGTTGCTGAGTGTGTGGGTGAACACTGGTAATCTCAACCCGCAGTGGAAGCAGGGTATCAGGAGTTCAAGGTCATCCTTAGTTGCATAGTTTAAGCCCAACTTAAACTAAAGCTTTGATCTTGGGTCAGAGAGAGAGAGAGAGAGAGAGAGAGAGAGAGAGAGAGAGAGAGAGAGATCACCATCCAGATTGGTCAAATGAAATAAGTTCCAAAGAATATTGGATTTGACACCTGGGGCACTTTGTGAATTTTTTTTTTAAGAGTAAGTTGAGCATACTGATAGAAATAGAAAACAATGGGAGTGAGAACATGCCGCCAGTGTGAGCAGCCTTTTCAGGAGGCCTGGGTAAACTGTACTCCTCCACTCCCCGTCCATACAACTTTGTACAGTTACTCATTTATCCTAAACCTCAGCTCATCATTTGAAAACCAAGGATCATAAAAGTTCCTCTATTTCACAGCGAGGCGAGGGTTTAGCTTAAAATGACAGCATATACTGGGTATGCAGAAGGTGCTCAATAATTGTTAGCTTATTTTAGGTGCTGTGTGCCAGGTCTTATGTTTAGTGCTTAACATGATATTTATTGAGTGCTTAACATGATATTTATTGAGGTTTCCTGACAATTTATTATATTATTATTATTATCATTTTTTGAGACAATTTTTTTTAGTTTTATTTATAAGTTATATGAGTACACAGTAGCTGTCTTCAGATACATCAGAAAAGGGCATCAGATCCCATTACAAATGGTTGTGAGCCATCATGTAGTTGCTAGGATTTGAACTCAGGATCTCTGGAAGAGTAGTCAGTGCTCTTACTGCTGAGCCATCTCACCGGCCCCCTCTTGACAAATTATTATTGAGGAATTTTTTTTTTTTTGATAAAACTATGGCTCAGAATTTTATCATTCCATAAGATCTGGGACATGTAGCAAGGACGTCGGTGTTCATTTGGTCATTGTCAAATTTGGTATTGACCTCAGGAAAAATGGAGATTGGTACGATAGTCTTGTGTTTTGTAATTTTGTAGTAGAGGGTTGACAAAATCTTTGGGTGGGTGGGGATCTCAGTGGTAAGAAGCTTATGTGGGTGGAGGAGGGTGGCACTTTCAATCTGGACTTTCATTGTAAGAAGGGTAAGGTAGCTTAGGAGAGATGACAGGAGATAAGGAATTCTTTTCTGCCTCCTCTCCCTTCCTTTCCCTCCCCTCCCTTCCTTTATTCTCCCCTCCCCTCTGTTTTTCTAGACACTATCTCACTCAAGCCAAGTTGAAACTCAACCAAGATTTGAATATGATTTTATTCTATTACTGTTAATTAAAAATTGCTTATTTTATGTATACCAAGTGTTTTGCCTACATCTCTGTTCGTGGAAGCTTGGTACCCTTGGTGTGAGAAGAAGGCATCAGATCCCTTGGAACTGGAGTTCTGTAGGGTTGTGTGCAACCATGTAAGTGCTGGGAACTGAACCTAGGTCCTTTGAAAGAGCAACAAGTGCTCCTCACTGCTGACCCCAGTCTCCAGTCCCATGCATGTATTTTTAGAATGAAGAAAGTGGGCTTCCTGCGAACATGAAGGACAAGAAATGAAAAAGGATAAAGGAGAGTCATGTCCTTGGTAAGATACTCTAGGAAGTAGAGAGGCAGAGGCAGGTGGATCTCTGTGAGTTCAAGGTTAGCCTGTTCCACTGACTGAGTTCTAGGACAACCAAGGCTACACAGAGAAACCCTGTCTAGAAAAGCAAAACAACACAGCACAGCACAAAGCAAAGCCAAAAGAACATAGAAGACTTACTGAAAAGAATGAGGACAGATTGTGAGGCCAGCAGATATGGGAGGATAACGGGTGGGGCAGGAGTGAGTTTGGAGGTCTGAGAGAAGGTGATTTACCTTCCTAGCATCTGTCACATAGATCAGTTGTAGAAGTGGTAGCGCATTCTAAAAGTGCCTGTTGTTGACTCTTCTAAGGCTATACAAACACTATTGGTTTTTGAGATTCTATATGCTGTATCCTGGGCTGGCATTGAACTTGATATGGTATAACCAAGAGTCACCTTGTACCTCTGATCCTCCTCCTGCCTCTACTTCCCCAGCGCTGGGATTACACATACACTACACCTAGTCTGAGTGATGTTGGAAGTGGAGCTTTCTGTATGCTAGCCACACACTTTACCAACGGAGCACTAAAATGCGTTTCTCGTCTTGTTTTGTGTTTTTAGGGAATGGGGTCCATCAATTCATAAGTGACAAACAGCAGAGATATTTTCACAAAAGTGAGATTCACAGTGAAATTAGTCATGTTTGATTGGTGACTGATTAGACTAACACTTATTAAGTAGGTACCATACATAGTCTCCTTTAAGAGATTAAAATCATTAAAATTGAGCTGGGTGTGGTACCTTTAATCCAAGAACTCAGAAGACAGAGGCAGGTGGATCTGTGCCTTCAAGGCCAGCCTGATCTGCAAAGTGAGTTCCAAGACAGACAGGTCTACACAGAGAAGCCCTGTCCAAAACAAAAAAAAAAGGAAAGGAAAGAAAGAAAGAGAGAAACTAAAATTGCTCCTGTCACTTCACAGACCACCACTATAAAGTTTTGTCCAGTACATTTTCTGTGTGTCTATGTACTATGAACTATGTACTATGTACTATGTCTATGTACTATGAACTATGTACTATGTACTATGTACTATGTACTATGAACACATGCATGAGATGAGAGTGTTCAGAGGAAGTGCATGATTTATATAAAAAACTAGGGACTTCTCTTCTACATAGTTTTACATAGCTATACATGCTATTCTGTAAGTATGTCTTGGGTTTTCATTTCATTTGTATTATTTGCATATAGGGTGGGCAGTTGGGAGGACTGACATCATACATGGAACTGCAGGTACCTGGAGGTCCAGAAGAGGGAATCTGATCCCTTGGAGGTGGAGTTAGAGGCAGTTGTGAGCCACCCAGCATGGGTGCTTGAAACCAGGCTCAGGTCCAGTCAGTGCCTATGTGTTACCACCAGTCCATCTCTCCACCTTTCTCTCTCTCCACCTCTCTCTCTCTCTCTCTCTCTCTCTCTCTCTCTCTCTCTCTCTCTCTCTCTCTCTCTCTCTCTCTCTCTCTCTCTCTCTCTCTCTCTCTCTTTCCTTTTCAGAATAAAAGCATGGGGCTGGAGAGATGGCTCAGAAGTTAAGAGCACTGACTACTCACAGCTGTCTGTAACTCCAGAATCTACTCAGATACACATGCAGGTGAAACACCAATGCACATAAAATAAGAATAGAAGTGTAAGTGCTTGCATTTTAGAATGAAGAGCACGAGGTTTCGGTGACGGTCGGTGAGCATGGATGGTTGTTGAAGTACTGGTAGGGCAGGAGTGTGCTTAAACAGTTTCTCACGTGCTGCTCAAGGTTTTCGTCTTCGTCGTTTTATTTGTTTGTTTATTTGAGGCATCCTGGGGACGTCTTCATATGTACTTTAGGCTCACCTTGAACTGTCGGCAGTCTCCTGCCTCAGGCTCTCAGCACTGGCCTTACAGGTGTAAACCCTCATGCTCAGCTCCCTAATTCTTATAAACAGCTGTATAATTGCCTATGGAAGGATTTAATAACATTGATTTAACTCATCTCTTGCTTTTGGACTTGAATGTTCTTTTTACTCTGTTGCCAGTTAGAAGCTATGTTTCCTTAAAGCTTAGCATGTTTGTCTCCTACACGTGAGTTAAAAGAGTTATCTTTGTTCTATGAACTGCTTGCCTGTGAGTGGCCCTTGATATTTTTTTCTGCTAGGTTTTTCTTTTTTTTTTTCTTTTTCTTTTTCTTTTTGGTTTTTCAAGACAGGGTTTCTCTGTATAGCCCTGGCTGTTCTGGAACTCACTTTGTAGACCAGGCTGGCCTCAAACTCAGAGATCCTCCTGCCTCTGCCTCCGAGTGCTGGGATTAAAGGCGTGCGCCACCACGCCCCGCTGTGCTAGGTTTTTCTAAAGCATACTGTCCCATCTTTATCATGTGTTGGGATGCTTTTTGTAGTTTCAAGGTTGATCTCAGGCCTTGTTTACGAGTACTGTTTTGTTCCTGCCAGAACTTTTACACTGTCACTTTGGGCAAACTTCTTGGTTTCTGTTGTGTGTGTGTACACACGTGCGCATGTGTGTGCAAATCAGAGGACAGTTTTGTAGAGTGAGCTCTCTCTATCTTTACTTGAGTTCCAGGATTAAACTCAGTAACTTGAGTGGCAAGTGCCCACTGAGCCATCTTGACAGCCCAAGCCTAATGCTTGCTTGATGAAATTCAGTTTTTCCACAGAGAATACATACTGAAAATTTCTTTAGTATTACTTTGGAATTCCCTTCCCACTGTTCTTTGAGATATTGAAGTAGAAAGGAGCATTTAGTTTTTAGTGCAGCATCTACACATAGAGATGGTGGTATCTGACATTCAGTAGATTTTTTTATGCTGTTTTTCGAATTTCAGTGCTGTGTGTATCTGTTTACTTACTATAGGAATAAAAGGTCCCTCGCAGAGATTTGAAAATGGCCTCAAACAAAAGTGTTGGCGTGTTCAGCTCTGCATCCCTGGCTGTGGAATATGTGGACTCACTGTTGCCTGAGAATCCTCTGCAGGAGCCCTTTAAGAATGCTTGGGTCTACATGTTGGACAACTATACAAAGTTCCAGATCGCAACCTGGGGCTCCCTGATAGTTCACGAAGCCATCTATTTCTTGTTCTCTTTACCTGGATTCCTATTCCAGTTTATACCTTACATGAGAAAGTACAAGATTCAAAAGGTGAGTATGATGGGTTTGTGGTCAGATACTGGAATTGATGTTTTTCAAGATGTTTTTCCAGAACATTGAATACACAACAGTACTGTCCAGTAGAAATATAATGAAGCCTAGCCCCACCTGTGTGCCCCGATCCTGATAAGAGAAATTAGCTGGGGGGGTGGGGGGAGGAAATGTGCACAGGGCCGGTGGCTGCTCTGCTGCATTCCTTCCTCCTCCACACTCAGCCGATCTAACTGGATGGTACTATGCATAGACTCCATACGTATACGATAGGAGTGCCAGCAGCTTTCCTATGCTCCCACATTATGGGTAATGCTCCTCGTGTCTTCGTTTTTGTTTCAACATATTAGATGTGGCTTGTGAGACTGCTGTGTGCATAAGTTACTCAGGTATGCACAGTCCTTTGTCTTAGTTTTAAACAAAGATAGCAGAATGTACTCTTACTACTATATAGGCTACTTGCTTAGCATGGTTTCTTAGAGGAATTTGGACAAATATAGAGACAGAAAGGACTTATCAGCATTTGGTACTCCAATTTTACTTCTTGCATTGAGATAACATCTTGTATATATCTCAGGGTGGCCTTCAACTTGGGATCCTCTGACTTGCACTTCTGAGTGCTTACAGGCATGGACCATCCCCAGCTACCAAGAATTGTTTTTAATGCCATCATTGGCTAATCTAAACAGTCATAACCAGCTAAACTCAAGGGCACATACAGAGCAGGGGCAGAAAGTCGATGCTGAGCATTGGTCTGCTTTGCTGGGTGTGCAGGCCATGTCTTGTTGGTCTCTTGGCTTTGTAGCCTCTCCCAGTGAGTCACTGTAAGGAAGTGACACAGGCTCACACAGGCTCCTCTGCAGCTAACCTGGGCGTTGGGGTATCTTGGACTCTAGGCCAAGAGGAGAACGAGGAAAGGGAATAAAAAAAGAGAGGTAGCTCAGAAGCTTCTGTCAGCCTTTGTTAAAGTCACAACACTGCCAAGGTGCTTCGGATGAAAGGACCAGAGCTGAGAAACAGCTCAGATAGAATGCCAGGAGTTCTGAGTCACTGTGTCACCATTGATTCATTGAGAAGTAAGGCTGAGTCACCTGTGGCTACCAAGCTGGAACATTGTTTCCTCCTCTGCTGCCCTCTGTAGCTGACTGCTTGCTCTTAGGTGGTGGTGCCTTTCCAGAGGAGAGCTGTTTGAGCTCAGGGTGTGTGGGTGGCCTTAAAGAGAAGTGTGGCAGGAAGGAGAATAAACAGGCCTGAGAATGAAGTCCTTGTGGCACATATATTTTCATTGGGCACATACAAGGTTGTGGGTTACAATCAGCATGGCCCACACAAAAGCCATACATCGTAATTGGTTATACCTACTGAATGGCTGAATAGAGTGGCCGCAAGTCAGTGCTCTGTGTCATCAAAATCCAGCCTGTGAATTTTTTCAGTACTTAAGTAGTGATTTCAAATCAATACAAAGTCTCTTAACATAAAGGGGCTGAGAAGGAAATAAAGCCTAGAGCTTGTAGCTCCATAGTAGAGAACCTGGTAGAGGCAAGGGAATCTTAGTGAGTTTGAGGGCAATCTGGCCTACGTAGTAAGTTCTAGGTCAGTCAAGGCTACACAGTGAGACCTTGTATCAAAAACAACAGTGATACAGAATAAAGCAAAGTAAAATAAAATAAAGCAAAATAAAAAGGAAGGTAGACAGACCCTGGGCTGTATCTTCCCACCCCGCAGCACAATTAAGTAAGTGAAAAAAATAAAAATAATAATGGAGGTGGAGCCTATGTGTGCTTTGTGAACCACACGCTGTGATTTAAATGCGTACAAAATGATTCCTCTTTTCTTCAGTGCTTTAGAAAGTCCAAGATACAAAACTATATTAACACATAGAACACTATATTTTAACTTAAAAATTTGCCCTTGCCTCCACAACAGGTGTAGCATACACATGTGATCCTAGTGCTTGGGTGGAGGCAGGAGGATCAGGTTCAAGGCTGTTCTCTGCTACTGATAGGAAGTTTGAGGCCATAAGATACATGAGAAGCTAACTGAAAACTATTGCACACTTCCCCCCTCATCATTCATCTATGAACGAGCTAGGGGCTAGACAGATGAGTGGTTAACAACACTAGCTGCTTTTCCAGATGACCTGGGTTTGGTTCCCAGCACCCACAGGGCAGCTCACAAAGGTCTGTAACTCTAGTTCCAGGGGACCTAATGCCCTCTTCTGGCCTCCAGGGGCACCAGGTATATACATGGTACACAGAAATGCAGGCCAAAGACCCATGCACACAAAAAGTTACACAGCACTAAATGCTTTCCACTAATAGACAGCTGAACAGTTAATTCATGTGCTTTGGAGTTAGAGGAACTTTTACACGCGTGACAAGGAAAGCAGAAGTGTCTGGGATTGTTTCTTAAACAAAAATAAAAGCAAAAAAAAAAAATCACATTTTTATATTTTTCCTCACAAGAGAAGTACAAATATCTCTGAGGTCCATGGCTCCAACGGGGCCATCCCTTCATATTGGCGTAAAGATGTGCATATTAAGTAGGAACCAGTTAGCTCTGGTACTTTGCTAGGCATACATTTAAGTGCCATCTTAGCCAGCTTGCGTATACCATATAAATAACATAGCCTACTGTCTTAGTCAGGGTTTCTATTCCTGCACAAACATCATGACCAAGAAGCAAGTTGGGGAGGAAAGGGTTTATTCAGCTTACATTTCCATACTGCTGTTGATTACGAAAGGATGCAGGACTGGAACTCAAGCAGGTCAGAAAGCAGGAGCTGATGCAGAAGCCATGGAGGGATGTTCTTTACTGGCTTGCTTCTTCTGGCTTGCTCAGCCTGCTCTCTTATAGAACCCAAGACTGCCAGCCCAGAGATGGTCCCACCCACAAGGGGCCTTTCCCCCTTGATCACTAATTGAGAAAATGCCTTACATCTGGATCTCATGGAGGCATCTCCCCAACTGAAGCTCCTTTCTCTGTGATAACTCCAGCCTGTGTCAAGTTGACACCCAAAACCAGCCTCACACTATGGAAGCTCAGGGCCACACATGTGCTAGGTGCCATTTTCTACAATTCTGCCCCCCACCCCCTACCCCCAAGCTTCGTTATTTTTCTACGTAAAGCTACCTAAGTTTCCAAGTCTAAACCAGGAAACCAAAGATGTCATCCCAGGTCAGCCTGACTTTTCAAGTTACTTTGGCTTTGGTCATAGACTTGAGCTCTGGAGTGGGGTCAAAGATACCATAGAGTAGAGATGCAGATGCAAGCTAAGGAAGCTTACTGTGTGTCGCCACTTGGTTCATTGCTAAGGAAACTGATGCCACTGTGAGCATCCTAGCTGGTTCTTTAGTTCAGTATACTTGGCCATGCCTATAGGTTGATTCTTAGATTAAGGATTCATTTTGTTTTGTTTGTTTTGTATATATTTTGTTGTTCGTATTGTGTGTGTGTTTGCTCACCAGAACACCCATGTTGAGAGGTCTTGAGATTTGAAGAACAGACTCTCACACACACACACACACACACACACACACACACACACACACCGTCTTTAGTCTGAACGTTGTTGTCAGAGAACATCTCTGAAGTTCTCACAGCCTATAGCTCTGCTGTCATGGGTATACAGAAAGTACTTATTCCTGCAGATGAAAACCACCAAATGCCTAGAGACAACGAGTTGCCATTGTAATAAAAGCTCCCAGCTGCTGCTTGTGCAGGCTTTCTATGGGGCACTCAATGTCAACATGACATAACTTACTTTGGAAATGTCTCTTAAATGTCCTGTGGGCAGCAAAGCCTGGATAGCTTAGTTGCTTCTTACATAGTTTTAGGTCCCCATCGCCATATTTGTTATTAACATTTTTACACCTGTTTAAAGTAATTATAGTACCTGTTAAGATCACTTGCCACTGTAGTATAAACTGAACACAGCACAGAACTGAGGGGTTATATATATTAGAGAAAATTTTAAGAATTTATTTCTACCTGCTCAACTGAACTTTAGCTGACTATTTTTAAATATTGTGATTTTTTTTTTTCCTCTATAGGATAAACCAGAAACCTTCGAAGGCCAGTGGAAGTGTTTGAAAAAAATTCTATTTAATCATTTTTTTATCCAATTGCCTCTGATTTGTGGAACATACTATTTTACAGAGTTTTTCAATATTCCTTATGATTGGGAAAGAATGCCAAGATGGTATGTCAGTGATAATTTGATGTTCATATTCATTCATGGTTTATTTTTAAATTATATTTTGCTTAATGTTTATCGTCTTCATTTGGTTAATACCCTGAAGTTTCTTATGTCCTGATATGACTGGATACGCATGTGCCAGAACCTAGGTACACTTTTTGAATTGAATCTTTTAAACGGGATGTGGTAGCATACACCTGTGGTCCCAGCACTCAGGAGGTGAAGGTGGGTAGGCCTGAAGCTGCAGAATCCTCCTGGGCTACACAGCCAATCCATAGCCTGCCTGGGATACAGTGAGACCTTATCTTAAAAAAATAAAAATAAATGAAATGAAACAGTTGAATCTTTTCTGAAGCATCTACATGGTTTTTGATGTTATTTGCTAAACAACAGTACAACAATTACAATGTATACATTGTTAGATATTGTGAGTAATCTAGAGATAATTACATGAGGGGGTTCCAAAGGCTTCCTACTACTAAATATTTCAGTATTTAAAGAAGATGGTTGAGCATATTTGTATAATAAATTATTTTTCATTATCTTATTTAAATTAAGTATTTCTGTGATAGAAAAAGCAATGGCTTTACTGTGAACTTCAGGCTGGTCTTTAAACTGATTTTGTATTCAGGTCTTTGGCAACATAAATATAATAGAGATTGGGTCACATTCCTTAACCCCCACTTTCATATTGTAACCTGTAACCTTATCTACCAGTATTGGTTCTTTGAAAGCAAGTCTCACTGTGTAGCACTGGCTGGCTTGAAGCCCACTCTGTAGGCCAGGTTGGCCTCAAACTCATTGAGATCTACCTGCCTCTGCCTCCCAAGGGCTGGATTTAAAGGTGGGAGCCATCACACCCAGCTCAGCTCTCTTGAAGCTGGGAGAATTGAATGGTTCATATACGCAATTAGATCAGGCTGGCTATTGGGTTTATTTAATGTCTGGGCAGCAGCCTAAGTCGTGGTTACCTGGTACTCACTACTGTTGACCTCTCACAGGTATTTAACTTTGGCAAGATGTTTGGGCTGTGCAGTCATTGAGGACACCTGGCATTATTTCCTGCACAGACTCCTTCACCACAAGAGAATTTATAAATACATTCATAAAGTCCATCACGAGTTTCAGGTATGTTAGACTTACAGTTCAGGCTCTTTCTACTCAGTGGGAAAACATGCTTTAGTGCTTGGGCCTTTTAAGAGCTATCAGTGGTATTTTGTCTCATGCCCTTTTTTTTGAGGGTGTGTGTGTGTGTGTGCCCGTGCGCGGGCATGTGCATGCACACACATGATGTGGTGGATAGGATACAGAGGACAACTTTGTGGAGTAAACTCTTTCCTTAAAAAAAAATATATATATATTAAATTTCATATTTTTTATATATATATCTTTATGCACCTGAGTATATGTGTGTTCACCCCATGTTCAAATGCTCTCAGAGCCAGAAGAGGTTGTTATGGATCCTGGGAGCTGAACCTGTGTCCTGTGTCCTCTTGTAAGAGCATCCCTCTCTCTTCTCCCCGTGATGCAGGCTCTAGGTATCAAAACCAACTGCAGGCTTGCATAGCAAGCATCTTTACCCCCTGAGCCAGCTCTTGGTCCCCTTTATTTCCTTTCCTATTGGCATAATATGAAGTACATGTACACACAGAACCATGCCTAACAGTTTTCTTCCGAGTCGAACTCTCATGATGGGACCTGGAGAGATAACTGAATGGTTAAGAGCCCATCCTACCCTTGTAGAAGACTGGAGCTCAACTCCTAGCACCTGCATTAGGCCACTCATAGTCACAGGTACCTGTACCCATGTGCACACATACCTGTAATTATATAAATCCATGTTAAATCGAGACTTTAAAGACTTACCAGAAAATTTCAGGTTCTCATACTCTTATCACATCAGGACGTTCGGGTGGCTGTCCTGGTATAGCTAGATGCCTAGCAGATTAGTAGTGGCTATAGAAATACTAGGTTTAAGTAAATGAGATTAATAAACAACAAGTACTTACTATTTAAACTAAAGCAGTTACTCAGTTGACGAATATTTTCAGAATAGATTATTTTTTAAGTCATAGCTGCTTTCATAGAGGTCTCAGTGGATACCTGAAAACCTGGATAAGATACCATACTAAATAACTAAGACAGCCAAAAGTAATTATTGGGCAGACAGGATATTCAGGATATAAACACTGGACACAAGAGTGATTCTCACTGGGAGGGCTGAGACCGATAGGACATTACACAGAACAATGCCCAATTTCAAACATTTCTCCAGTGTTTCCACCTAATACTTTAGGACAATAGTTAATCTAAGGTAAATGTAACCTCAAAAAACAAAATCATGATTGAGCCGGGCGTGGTGGCACACGCCTTTAATCCCAGCAGAGGCAGGCGGATTTCTGAGTTCGAGGCCAGCCTGGTCTACAAAGTGAGTTCCAGACAGCCAGAGCTATACAGAGAAACCCTGTCTCGAAAAACCAAAAAAAAAAAAAAAAAAAAATGACCTACTGTGTGTGCATGTGTAGGTGCCCACTTGTGGTAGGTTAACTGCATAGTCATAAGTTAAATATTAAGAGCTAAGGATCCAATGACTGGACTTTGACCCCTGAATCCCACAAGGTAGTGTGAGAAAACTGACTGCTAAGGGTTGTCCTTTGACCTCAGTGTACGTGCACATGACCACACACGCACACACAGATATGTAAATAAGTGTTTAGTTTAATTAGAGTTGAAGCTAGATAAGAGAGAATACTAAAACTTTCATATTGCTAGACCTTTTGATTGGTAGGAGAACTGCTGTTATCATTTGCATATGTATAGCTGGATTACCATCATTACTTATACAAACAATATAATTTTATAAAACTGTGTGTATAAATTGAATACATTAGGCTTCTCCAGAGAATATCAACACAAAGCTAATATGAGCATAGATTTATTTGAAGTCTGGAAGTATGAACCTATAATCCCAACATTCAGGCTAAGTCCAGGCATCATGAGTTCCAGGCCAACTTCAGCTATATAGATCCTGTCTCAAAAGAAAAAAAAAAAAAAAAGATTTTTCAGTATGAGGCCCAAGTGTTGCATTGAAAAAAGCTGGAAAGTGAGGCGTGGTCTCTGTAGCTTTCATGTGAATCCCTTCTTCCTTGGGAAGCCTCTTCCTTGCTCAAAAGTCATCCTCTGACTAAATGGAGAATAACATCTTCTGGTTCAGACAACCGCAGCACAGTTGGATGCTAGCAAGTTGACACATGCATCACCCATCACACTATAGTAAGGGGTTCTTCCTCTTGTGTTTTAGGCTCCATTTGGAATCGAAGCCGAATACGCACATCCCTTGGAAACCCTGATTCTTGGGACAGGATTTTTCATCGGAATTGTGCTTTTGTGTGATCACGTAATTCTCCTGTGGGCATGGGTGACCATACGTTTGCTGGAAACCATCGACGTGCACAGGTGAGTGACGCTTTTGCTCAGGTAAAAGACATCACAGTTCTGTTTGCTGTGCGTTGGTGTGCTTGTGTGTGTGAATGCATGTTTGTATGTGTGGGGGTGGGGTATATGTAACCATGATCACTCTTCCAAGGCAGGGCTTTTCCGTCAAACCCAGAACTCGATCGTCTTGCTAGCCAGTGTGGTCTGTGGCTCTCCCCTCCCTGCCTTTTGAGGCTTGAATTCCAGGCAGGCCGCCCAGCTTTCATGTGGGTTTCCGGAGTCCCCGGGCCTGCACGACAAGCACTTCAAGCACTAGCCATCGCTCATGTTGCTTTTAAAAAAGAGGATCATAATCACTGAATAAAAGTTCAAGTAATAGATGTTTTTATAGAGTGATGTTTCCATTCACTGAGTGACAACAGCATACAGTATGTGTCTTGTCAAGCAGAGTACTGATGGCTGCGTTGAGCCTCAGTCCCAAGAGTGTGCTGAAACCTGGGGCCTCTGCCATGTTAGGCTGTTGCTTGTCTCTGGGTGGAGCTGACAAAAGCCCACACTTAGGGAAGCCGCTGCTTGTAATACATACATGTTTTAGATGTTTCCTTTCCACAGACTGGAGACAGGATAAAGCATTATAGCCAATTTTAGATACCAGGATTAAAGAGTAGACCAAACAAGAATCTTTTTGAAGTCATTTGTTCTCCCAACTTAAACAGCACAGTAGCATTTTAATTTTTTTTTAAATATTTGATGCTAATTCCACATAGCCTTTCTTAACACACGTAGCATTATTGACTTAACCTTTTCATGTCCTGGTGTCAGACTTCCATACATCTTTTAAGGTTGTCAGATTTCCATAACATGTACCTTCTCCTGTAAGTTTGTTGTTGTTTTGTTGCTGTTGTTGCTGGTTTTCCAGCTGGGGCCTCAAAGCCCTTGCTGACCTGGAATTCATTTGTAACTCAGACTGGCCACATACTGACAGTTCAGCCTCCCAAAAACTGGGGATAGAGTGTCTGCCACCACACCCTGCCCTGTTTTTATCTTTTGTAAGCATATGAGGAATTAAATGATTTGGGTAAAGAAGAATACTTCCTGTTAGCAAGCATGTGATTGTTCATACGAATACCATTTGTTCAACAGATGTCTAGTGAATAACCTGTATCCTTTGCATTTCAGCGGTTATGATATTCCTCTCAACCCACTGAACTTGATCCCTTTTTATACGGGCGCTCGGCACCATGATTTCCACCACATGAACTTCATTGGGAATTACGCCTCCACCTTCACGTGGTGGGATAAACTCTTTGGGACAGACGCCCAGTATCATGCCTACATTGAAAAATCGAAGAAGCTTGGGAAAAAGTCTGATTGAGCACCCCCACTCGACGCCTTCCTCAACTGCAGCTGGCCACTAACATTGCTTCTGGGGACTTGGCTGCCAAGTGATAAAAACGTTAACGACCTTGAAGTACTCTTCCAGATGAGCGCTCTTCTACTTTACATCCAAGATCTGTATATGTGGGAACAAATAAGTAAATATATATACATATATATATATTTAAGTACAGTTTTCATGAGGAGGCTTTAAAGGCCATATTGCTAACCTCACCAAAAGGTTTCGGAACTGGAGGAAGTATTAATGTACAACTCACCACTTCATGCCATAGGAGGCTGAAGTTGACGATGCCTTTTAAGCCTTTTACATACACTGGTCAGTTTGGAAAATTCTCAACAATAATGTTTGCCTTCTAGTTTAAGACATGGTGTATTTTAGAAATTACCTGAAGTGAAAATATCACGAAGTGAATATATCATCTGGTGAGCGAGTGACTGAAACCCCGCTCTGGTCTGGGTTTGACCAGTTTAGGACTCTTATTCTTTCTGTGAAGGATTGTTTGATTGTAGTAAGTTGATTGGCATCTTGTAAATTGGCTCATTTCCTACGTGATGTACATAGAATATTATAGCCTAAAGATTTTCCAGTTACTTGCGGTCTTTTTAAATTGAGGAGCCCCACTTCCACTGTCCACCCCTTGTCTTTGTGTGTCAGGTGATCATTGAGATCGTATCTTGAGCTTGAATTCACTTCTCTGTCTATTTCCGGAGCTGGTGAAATAAATGTGAGTTTTGTCCGATCCTTCTGGTTTTCATGAAGATTAGCTGTCATGTTTTATTCTTATAAGGAAAAGCACAGAGATCATTAAAGTAAGTTTTACAATAAAGGAATGGTTCCGTTTTTTCCTGGCTGAGCTTTGCTGGTGGGCGCACTGTGACCTTAGGTGGCTGATCTGTAGGGGGAGCTCCATTGTCCTAGGGAACAGCTTGCTGGCCTTACGTGGTTTTCCACACGGCATAAGGATATACGTTCTAGGCCACTCACTGCATCCCAGTCTCTAGAGTTTATTGGGTTTTGTCCTTTTTCATACAGGCTCTGCCTATCTTAGGCTGACCTTGACTCTGTAATCCTGTAACTTCAGCTTTCCAATGCTGGAGTTACAGGCTAACTGACCGTGAATGGCTGGGTGAGGTTTTGGAGAGGTTCTTAATATGTGGACAAGGATGGCCTTGCTAGTAATCCTCTTGTCTCAGCCTCCCAAGATGCTGAAGTTGTAAACACTATGCTTGGCCACGTATGTTTCAAACTTTTATTCCATATCTGCCTTCCATATGCTTATGTGTGCTTGTATGTGCACATTTGTTTTTTTGTTTTTTTGTTTTGTTTTTTTTTTACTTCTTTGAAGCAGTTTGGGGCAGGACATAAAATTGTTCTGTGCTGTTTGGTTATATGAGATTACCTGTAAAGTTTCTTTTTAATCTTTGCCTTTTACTTTAATGCCTGTAGAATATACAAACCTGAGAGGAAAGCAGTATCTGTTAGCAGTGGTGGTAAACGTGCGTAAATATGTTGGTGAATGCCAAACACATTCACTTTTTTTTCCTCTTCTCAGTGCTGGGGGTCAAAGCTAGGCCCTTGTGCATGCTAGACAAGCGACCTAGAACAGCAGTTCCACCAACCTACACAAGATCAATTAGTATGCTCTGAGCACTTCCCATACCCTGAATTGTGGTGTGGCTTTTTAAAAGGCATGCTCTTATTTCTTAACTGCAATTCTCTGTACTGGATGAATTTGAAGTCTTCCTGCTTCAAACTCATAAGTAGCTGGAATTACGGGTGTGCATACCACAGCCCATCTCAGCAGCTACCTTTTAGAAAGTGTGATGTTTGAAAAGGAGCATTCGAAGATGTTAGCCAGCAAGTAATGAAAGACCCCCGGAGGGAGACCCTCACTCAAGCCTCGGGACAGCCGCGAACCCAAGAAGACACTGAGACCAAACTCAGAATATAGGAAGGAAGATTTAATAAAGCCACAACAAGAAAGCACATGGACCAGAGCTCTGGGGTCGAAACTCATACACCAAGCATGGTGTAGAGGAGGATCGACTACGGCTCAAAATTTTTACAGGCTTATATAGGAAAATACCAACGGGGGAAGCGGGACAGGGAAAGTACAAGTTTGCGTAACTGAGGGTTTTTGCCAAGGGAGTTTTACGTAACCATGGGGTTGTGTCCTATATTTGGCAATGTACCCGATCTATTGGAACATTCTGAGGTTTGTTCCAGGAAACCCTTATCTCAAAAATGTTCCTGGCACAGTCCTCAGTTGGGAGGGGTTGGACTCTGGGTTGAAGAGTTCAGGTAGACTCTGGGGTGAAGAGTTCAGGTGGCCAGTAATTTTCCACTTTCAGTAACACACTCATAATTCCAGGACTGGGGAGGTGGCCCAACAGTAAAGAGAACCCAGGTACTCACACACTGGACAGCTCAAACTGAAACTCCAGGTTCTAGAGCTTTGATGCCTTTCTTCTGGCCTCCAAGGGACCCTCTCCATATAAACATACTATTCCAGCTGGCCTCGGTTGCCAACCTGATAACAGCCTACTCTTCAGAGGGTGTCACATCCGACAGATTGCTCGGATCAGGTTGGCCTGCAGCTATGATTATAAAGAATTGTCTTGATTGGCTGTGGGAGGAACCAGTCTACTCTGGGCAGCACTATCCCTAGGAAGGTAGTCCTGGCCTGTAGAGAGCTAGCTGATTGTGAGCCACTAACGAGGCAGCAGGCAATGCTCCTGGGTTTTTCCCTTGAGGTTCCTGCCTTAAGTTCCTCCTTGAGGAAGTCTAGCCTTTCCTCCCCAGATTCCCTTTGGTCAGAGTGTTTTATAACAGCAGCAGAAAGAAAACTAGGACACACATAAATAAAAATAAATCTTCAAAAGGTTCCTATTCCCAAATATGTTAGTGCAGGATAGACATTACTCAACTCAACTAGAACTTTGTCTAAGTTACATGATTAGTAAGGCTAACAAAGCCTTCAATACATAGCTTTGATTCTACCCTGGAAAATAGTTGATACAAGCTGGGTGTTGTGATACGTGCCTATAGTTCCAGCACTCATGAGGCTGAGGCAGGTGGATGACAAGTTCTAGGCCAACCTACAATATATAGCAACACCCTTTTCTCTGAAAGCCAAGACTTCTTTTTCCCCCTTTTTAAAGATTTGCTTATGTGTATAGGAGTTTTGTTGGCATGAATGTTTGTGCACCATGTGCTTATCTGGTCAGTTGATTCGTCCAGTCCCCAGGTTATGAAATGCTGCCAATCACATTCAGGAATAGCCTTGCCACTCCCTTAGTTAATGGTCTCTGGAAACTCCCTCACAGACACACTAGAGTCACACCAGGTACATCCAGAGTAGGCCATGTCACCCATGTACTTCTTAATCCAACCAAGGCAACAGTCAACATTCGTCATCATTTCTATGTTGGTTTTGTTTTGTTTTTTTCAGAGAGAATCTTACTATGTAGTTCATGCTGACTTAAAATTTAAGATTTTGGAGTTTTTGAGATGGCTCAGTGGATAATGGCACTTCCAGTACCCACTTGGTAAAATCAATCCCTGCAGGTTATTCTCTGATCTCAACAGGCATGCTGTGATATTGATGTGTGTGTGTACATGCACACACACACACACACACACACACGCACACACGCACACACAAGCCTCCACCCTAACAACGGGTGGTTTGAACTAGAGTGGCCTCCATAGGTTCATGTCTGAATGTTTGGTTCTGTAAGTGGAACTATTTGGGAACAAGTAAGGGGCCTTTGGGGAGGAGGTGTGTCACTGGGGGCTGGCCTTTGCGGTTTCAAATGCCCATGCCAAGTCCAGTGTCTCCTCTTCTAACTGCAGACCAGGATGTAAAGCCTTTCAGCAGGTGCTATAAAGCTATGCCTGCCTGCTTCCTGCCATAATGATCAGTGATCATAGACTAACCCTATAAAACTGCAATTAAGCCTCCAATTCAATGACTTCTTATAAGAGTTGCCATGGTTATGGTGTCTCATCATAACAATAGAACAGCAGCTAAGAGACACACACACACAAGTAAACAAAAACAAAAAAAAAAATGAGGAGGAGCAATTTTAGGCCAATTTGTGCTACACAAGGAGATCCAATCTCAAAAATTAATTACTTAATGGCTTTATATAATTACCAAATACATATTTAGATTTAAGATATACACAGTACATGTGTACTGTGTATGTGAGTACACTGTAGCTATACAGATGGTTGTGAGCCTCATGTGGTTGTTGGGATTTATTTATTTATTTTTATTTATTTATTTATTTATTTATTTATTTTAGGGCCTTTGCTTGCTCCAGTTGGCCATGCTCATTCAATTCCTGGTCACTCCGGCTCAAGATTTATTTATAATTATAAATAAGTACACTGTAGCTGTCTTCAGACACACCAGAAGAGGGCGTCAGATCTCATTACAGGTGGTTGTGAGCCACCATGTGCTTGCTGGGATTCAAACTCAGGATCTTTGGGAGAGCAGTCAGTGCTCTTACCTGCTGAGTCATCTCACCCTTGTTTTGTTTTTTGAGACAGCATTTCTCTGTGTAGCCCTGGCTGTCCTGGAACTTGCTCTACAGCCCAGGCTGGTCTCAAATGTAGAGATCGGCCTGCCTCCTCCTCTGCCTCCAGAGTGCTGGGATTATTGATATGAACCACCATCTTTCTTATCTTAGTAAGAATCTTGCCCCCTCTCTGCTCCCATTCCTCTCTTGCTCTCCTCTCCCCAAAACAAAAGTGATTTTCTGCTGTAAGGAGTGCTGTATTGGATTGAAAAAGTCAAATAACTATGGAACTGGACAGTCTAGGCAACAATTTCCAAAGGGAATGTAATTTACCAACAGATAGTCTTTTGATCTTTCAAAATTACTATTTATTTATTTTACTATTCAGGTAGGAAATTTTCCTTAGTCATATGTGATTGGTCCACTAAACTCAAACATTAGAGAGAATTTCTGTGCAGATTGAGACCTTCTCTGGATCCTGAGAGGAAAATGATTGGCTCAGGACCTCCTAAAACAAATTCTCAGAAGAGAGGAGATTTATTTGCCACAGAGGGACAGAGAGCAGGGCTAAGGGGCTAAGACAGGAGAGAGAGGAAGAATGTTGGGTGGGGGCAGTATTTGTCCTGGAGAGGAGAAAGACAAAGGGGACAAAGGACTTTCTCTGGATAGAGAGAAGGCAGACATGGCATATAGGCAAATGGCAGTTTATAGAAGTAAAAGGGGAAACCCTGTGTTAGGATGAGGTGTTTCATTTTAATTGGGCATGTTAATTAGGTGAGCCAAAGGGAGCTTTTGATTGTTTGATTTCAATAATTTGATAGCTGGGTCTTGGCAATCAGCCTGAGGAAGGGTTGGGGGTTGGCCAAATAACGGAATACACCTTTAAAATCTATAGGTTTTTAGCAAGGCAGAGGGCATGGGAGAGAAAGGCAAGGCCTGCCAGAGCCATGCTCGTCATATTCAAGTTGGCCAGAGACCATGAGTTCCGTTGCATGGTAACAAGATGGTGCCCAGGCTAAGACCACACCGTAGATACAGTTCCTTACAGGGAGCCTGCTTTGTTTACAGTCTGAAAAGTCCCAGGCTGAGAACTGGCAGATTACCAGGCCAAGGGATGTGAGGAGGAGCAAGTTGGAAATAAAGGTTTCCTCATCTTCATCAAGATAATAATCTAAATCTTTATTCCCTCCCTTCATCCATCCGTCTTAGTGTGTAAGCCATTTTTATTTATTTTGGTTGCAACAGCGCAAGCTCTGATTGGTTCATCCACATAGGATTTCAAAGCCGAGGACTTGCAGGTTCCTCTAGATTACAGAATGTGTTTCCATGGGAAGGGGCAGCAGTAGTAGGTGGTGGAGCTCAGAAAAATACTCCTCTAGATTTGCCTATGTCCATAGTCACTAGCTGTTCCTATTAATTAAAGAAATGATTGCAGCCTAAAGAATCTGGACAAACATTCCAACTTAAAGCCAAATACCCTACACCAGCCCATCACCGCATCCTGCAACAAATCCTTCCTCCACCTCCAAGGGTTAAAGATCAGGTTTCAGCTAAGGGAAATGACTTGAGCTCTTTAAGAATTTAGAAATTTCTTTAGTGCAGAAATATCTCTTAATGTGTCATGATGGCCTCACACAGGTGATAGGGAGAGGAAGCCTATAGCTAATTAAGTAGAGAATTATTAACATCTCTGAAGAGGTAAAGGCTCGGGAACCCCGCCCCGGAACTGCCTAGTAGCAGGAGACTGTTAGGGACAGTTTCCATAAGGGATAACTTGTAAGAAGAATGACAGCTAAGAGGTTCCGAGAAGTTAGTGGGCCAATCAGGAAGAGCCGTGCGGGAATCTGGTGGGAATGAAAAGCATGGACTATATTAGATACACGAAGAAGGGATAAGGAGATAGCAGGGCATGGAGTGTAAAATGAACGAAGCTAGGTCAAGGTGTTCTTGGGAGTTTGTTTCTGAAGCCTTGAGACAATGGCACCTACTCTGTTGCAAGGTTCTGCAAAAGAGGCAATCTGAGGTATCTGGGCCTGGCAATGGGACTCATTGGCCTGGTTTCCATCAGACCGTTTGTCATTTAGGCTCCAGGTGCTCTCCCCATTTCCTTGCATTATGTGAGCTGGCAAGGCACCACTAGAGGCTTTCTGGAATGCTGTTACCCAATTTTTGCTGACTGTGTAGTCATGCTGGGTCACCTCATCCAAGGCATTGAAAGGTAGGCCATGGAATGGCTGTCAGAGAGTGGAGGTGTTAGAAGTAGTCTGCATGCCATGAAAAGCTAGTTCCTAGCAAACGGAAAACCGACAAAAGAAGGAACAGGGGTGGGTTGAAAGGGTTTTTGCCACCACAAAGTAAAACACAAGCAAAGTCAAATAATCAAAAAAAAAAAAATCAATGTGTGCTGGAAAAAAATTCTGCAAAAACAAAGAATTGAAACTTGAAAACTCTTCTATGAATAATTATTCATTTTAATCTGTGCATCATAATTGTACATTGACAGAATACAGCGTGATATTTCAATCCATATATACTATGTGTAAACCAGAGTCAACTGGAGTGCATAACCTCAACAGGTATTTCTGGGTTGGGAACATTCAAAATCCTTTCTAGAAGCTATTTAAAATATTAAATTCATTGCTGTCCACCATAATTATTCTACTGTGCTACAGAACCCTTCAAAGAATATGGGCTCAGGACTCCCAAGACCAAGTTCTCAGCACAAATGAGATTTATTTGCCCCAGAGGGAACAAGAGACAAAGACAGGAGATAAAGAAGAGGGGGAGAAGGAGAAAGGAAGAAGGGAGAGAGCTAAGCGTTATTTGTCTGGAGGAGGGGACAAAGGACTGCCTCTGGATAGAGAGGAGACACATGTGGCCCACAGGAAAATGATGGCTTATAAAGATAAGAGAAAAAAACTGTGTTAGGATGTGGTGTTTAATTTTAATTGGCATGCTAATTAGGTGACCAAAAGGGATTTTTGATTGCTGGACTTCAATACTCTGATAGCTGAACCATGGATGGTAGTCAGCCTCTGAAGGAAGAATTGGCCAAATAAGGGGATAGACCTTGGTGGCTAGCTTTAGAAATGTAATCTAAAGATTTTTAGCAAGGCAGAGAAGGGCAAGTCCTGCCAGAGCCATGCTCACCTCACTCGGGCTGGCTAGAGTCATTTTAGTCTTTTCTAAGCAGCAGAACCCTGGTGTAGTTCTTTAGTCTTTATTTCTTTCTAGGATCTGGTAGCCTCTATTCAACTATGTATTTATGTGATTTCAATTTTTGACACTTTTTATTTGTGAGCAAGCCGGCATACACATTGTGTGTGTGTGTGTGTGTGTGTGTACTTACAGAGATCAGGGGAAGTTGTCAGATTTTCTGAGCTGAGTTAGGCAGTTGTGAACTGTCTGACATGGGTGCTTAACTGAACTTACGTCCTCTGCAAGAGTCTCTCATGCTCTTCTTCACCAAGGGGCCTCTTCCCCAGCTCCAAGATCAACTTTTAAACTTCTGCATGTAAGTGATACCTTGTTGTCTTCTATACGTCCATACTTTCACTTACAACATCTTCCAACTTCATCTTTGTTGCTGCACCTCATTTTTACGAATGAATACTATTCCATTGTGTATACATCACCGTTTCTTTATCCAGTCATCTTTGTATACATAGCTGGTACAAATTTTTGTTGATTATTATTATTTTTAAATTATTTTATTGTGTGTCAATTTGATACAAGTCAGGGTCATCTGGGAAGGGGAAACCTCAGCTGAGAAAACTGCCTCCTTAGCTTGGCCTGTAGTCAGTTTTATGGGTTGATTTCTTGATTCATGATCAATGTGGGAGGGGACAGCCCACTGTGGGTGAAGCCACCCACTCCTCAGCAAATGGCCCTGACTTGTATGAAAAAGACACCTAAGCAAGCATGAGGGGCAAACCATTAAGTGACATCCCTCCATGGCCTCTCCTTTAGTTTCTGGGTCCAGGTTCCTGCCCTGACTTTTCTCAGCGTTGGATTGTGACTTGGAAGTGTAAGCTGAAACAAACTCTCCTTTCCTAAGTTACTTTTGGTCACTGTGGTTTATCATGGCAATAGAAAACAAGCCAGGGCAACCTGGCTTGAACCTGTGTCTTGGAGACTATGAGGCATGCCTTAAGAGGCACACAACAACTTTGAGTTGTCCTTGGGAGAATGCTCAGTCTGAATGTGGTGGGGTCTCCTCATTGTGTTGCTTTGACTGTCCAGATGACGAGAAAAGGTGGACGTAGTCTTTTGTACACTTGGACATTTGTGTGTTCTATTTTAAGAAATGTCTATTCAGGTCATTTCCTAACTTAAAGGTGGGTTATTTGAGTTCCTTATGCATTCTGAGTATCACTCTTTTGTCAGTGGTTCCAAACGTTTTCTCCCATTTTGTATGTTGTTTCTCTGTTCTGTTGACTGTTTTTCTTTGCTTTGTGAAAACTTTTCCTTTGACTCAGGCTCAGGAATCTGATCTTTTCCTTTGTTCTTTGTACTTTTGGAGTCATACGAAGAAACTACCTGGTCAAATGTCATGAAGGGTTTGCCTGGTTCTTTCTAGGAATTACAGTTTCAGGTGATACACTTAAGTCTTTAATCCCCTTTGAATTAAGTTGCGGGTATCTTATAAAACAAGGATCCAACTGCTTCCCCAGAACTGTTTGCTGAAGAGAATGAACTTCCTTCATAGTGTATTCTTGACTAAGACCATTTAGAGGACCAGTTGACTGTATATGTGGATTCATTCTGGGATTTTTATTTGGTCCCAGTGGTCTCTGTGTTTGAGGGTTTTGCTGCTGTGTAGTTTGTCTTGTTTTACTTTTGTTCTTCTGGTGCCAGGGGTTAACCTTGGAGCTCTGTGAATGCGCGGCAAACACCCCATCCTTGAAATACATCCCCAGGGCCTTTTGTGTTGTGTGCAGTTTTGTGCTACTCCACTTTAGCTCCAGGATCGGGCTGTGCTACCAACCCACTCCCAGCTTCCCTTGAATCCACAGATAAAACACTTTCATTTTCAACCTGCCTTCTTGGCACAATTGCTGAGCACTACTATCTTCCGCTTGGAAAATGTGCCCTTATCATTACTCTTAGTTCCGCTCCTCCCACCTGGCCTAACTTTAGTTGGTCAGTTGAATCTAGTCTAGTCCCTGCTAAATATCTCTGACCACCCACCTTTAGGAGTGGCAATGCCCATTGCTCCTCCTGAGACCTTGCATGGCTGCCTGGTTCTTCTCTCTCCAAAGTGTGGTGAACTCTCCTCTCTTTCCTTGAGTCTCCTTGCTTGCCTCCAGGGACTTGGAAGTCCCACTTATCCCTTCCACCCAGCAACTGGCCCTTAGTTTTCTTTACTGACAGATTAAGAACCAATTGAGGAACAGGACCTTAGAATCAGCCCCACCTCTACTCTTTTGTTTTAGTTGTTGCTGTTTTAGTGTTTCATGCTGCATTTTAAATTTAAATTTAATATATTAGTAGTATTATTGTAAACTATTCCCCCCTGATCTTCCTTTTCCCTACTCTGTAAGCCCCCGTAACAGAGCACACGTGAAGGCTAAAGGTCATTTTTGTACCGTCTGTTCTCTTCTTCTACTTTTCCTGGTTACTAAGGGTTTAACTGACCTTATCAGGCTTGCATAGTCAGGTAGCAAGCTCCTTTGGCCTCGGAGCCATCTCACCGAGTAGGTCTCTTGAGGTTCCTTTCGAATGATTTCTATAAAATGCCACTGAGCAGGTGATTGATGTCCTTTGCATTTAATCTGTAGGTTGCTTTGGGTAGTATGGTCATTTAAGCCACACTTTCTCATGAGAAATCAGCATGCGGTGCCTATTTTATTTGTGTCTTCTTCAATTTCTTTCACCAGTGACATGATTTTCAGTGTGTTAGCCTTTTAGTCCTCTGGTTAAATTGATCCTTCGTATTTTATTCTTTTTGAAACTACTGTAAGTGGGATTAGGCACATCTCTCTTAGTGGCTTGCTGTTTATAGTCAGAAACACAGCTGATTTCTGGAGGCTGCTTGTATTCCCTGACTGTACTCATTGGGTAGACTAGCAGTTTTATGCTGTCTTTAAGATGTTCTGTGTATCAGGTCCTGTTCTGTGCACAGAGGAGCTCCTTCACTTCTTTCCCTTTTTAGATACTGTTTGGTTCCTTTCTCTCCATGTCAGCCAGCGCTCTGGCTTTCAGTTCCAGCACTACACCAGGTAATGAACTTGGGCATTCTAGTCTTATTTCAGATCTTAGAGGGAGGACTTTCTTTCTTTTATTTTTTCCCCCTGTTGAGCATAATATAAGCTATGAACTTTTCATATATACCATTATTATGGGGTGAATTATTTTCTATTTAGTTTGCTGAAAGGTTTTTTTTTTAAACCATAAATAGCACTGAATTTTGTTAAAAGTTTTTCATGAGATATAGCTCAGATGGGAGGGTGTTGGTATATATGAAGCCCTGGGTTTGATTCCCCAGCCCATGCAAATCAGGCCTGGTTGTCTTTGTTGGCCCACTTGTTTTCAAGTGTTGTATAGTTTTTACATATTTGTGAGATATTCAGGTTTCTTTCTATTTATTTTAGTTACAATCCGTTGTGGTTAGAAAAGTTATGTGGCATGATTTTAATCTTCCTAGATTTACTGAGACTTCTTTAGTGCTAATAAGTAATCAATTCTTGAAAATGTTCCATGTGCACTTGAAAAAAATGAATATTCTCTTGCTGTTGGATAGGTTCTCTCTCTCTCTCTCTCTCTCTCTCTCTCTCTGCTCCCTCCGTCCCCTCCCTCCTCCCCTTCCTCCCTCCTGTGTGTGTGTGTGTGTGTGTGTATGTGTGTCTGAGTATGTGTCTGTATGTGCATGTGTGTGTAAATATATGTGTATATGAGTGTGTGTGTGTCTGTTACTGGGAAACAGGAATTTGTTTTTGTGGGTATTTAACCTTGTAGATAGAAGAATTTAAAAGCAGCCACAGAAAGGACCATTCCACTGAAGTTTGAAAGAAAAGCAACAGAGCAAACAAGCTAAACTTGGTGGCTTCTGGAAGAAGGCAGATGGATTTGAGGAAAAGATATAGCCATTCCTTGAGTATAGCCATGCTAAAACAGGCACATCGAGCACTGACAGTCAGTAAGCAGCTGCATGAAGTGGGGACTTCAGAGAAGCAGGAGAACTTGACTGCTTGACTGTATTTGTCTAGGAGACTAACTCCATTTGGGCCAGCATTTAAAGAACAGAACAAAAGTGGAGCAAAGGACACATGATGCTGTTTTTGTTGGAACTCAGAAAAGCAGACAAGCTTAGGAGTACTTAGGAGTGGTAATCTGCCAGTAACCATATGAAGGGACATCTGGGTGGGTGGGGATTAAGTACCTTACTTCATTAAGGCATTAATTATTCTTTCCACCCCTCTAGTGTACTTCAGATGATTCAGCTTCCCTAAGAAACAGGATTCTGGCCAGGTGACTGATGGGTTTAGTTAGATTAATTCTCAACAGAAGAGATAATAGTTACATAATATTTTGGGAACACAGAATGTCAGGTCTCCACTCAGTGCCCTTGGTAGAACTCAGATTCATTCTTTTGACCAGGGTAAAGTATTTTTTCTTTAATGGGTATTCATACAGCCTTGATACCTTTATCCCCCTTTTCAAATTTTAAGAAGAGATAAAGACATTATGAGGAAGGGATGCACACACACACACACACACAATTGTGTTGTTCAAATTCACACAGTGTTGTTCAAATGCCTCTTCTGCATCCATTTTATGTCTGGGTGTTTCATAACCTGTGGGGAGTGGAATGTTGAAATATCCTATCATTGTTGTGTTCCTATCTATTTCTTCTTAGATCTCAAAGTGCTTGCTTTGTTTTGATGCTTGGGCATTGGGCTCATGTGTAAATGTCTGTGTGTGTATATATTCATAATCATTTCATCTTTCTAAGAATTGTTCCTTTATTATTAAAGTATTATTTTAATGGCTCATTAGATGGAGATATTGAATTTTAGTCATAGTATGTTTCCTTACCCCTCATCCTCCCAAAGAAACTATTCTTCTCATCAAGTTCCCATCCTACATTCATGACTTTCTCTATCTTTCTTTTCTTCCTTCTTTCTTTCTTTATAACTGAGTTTAATTTGGGTTGCTTCCATGAGCACCTTTACTAGAGATGGAAAACTTGTTGCTGGTTACACCACTAAAAGAAATGACATCTTCATTCCCCAGCAACCAATGGCTCCTAGGGGTGTGTTGGAGTTCGTCAAAAGACCCTCAGTCACAAAGACCAAAGAGATCACCACTGCTGCAAACTGCATGAGGATTTTTATTATTCCAACATGTTACCCCCTCCCCCTTTCAGCATGCAGGCCAGAGGGGAGACCCAGAACAAAGAAAGAACACACTTTTTGTTTGTTTGTTTGTTTGTTTTCCAAGACAGGGTTTCTCTGTGTATCTCTGGCTGTCCTGGAACTCACTCTGTAGACCAGGCTGGCCTCGAACTCAGAAATCCGCCTGCCTCTGCCTCCCAAGTGCTGGGATCAAAGGCCTGTGCCACCACGCCCGGCAAGAACACACTTTTTATACCTTTGTAAGTGGTAGATTTGAGCAACAGGGTAGCTGGCTTGTTCTAATTGGTGTAGCAAGTAACCTTTTCAGACATTGGTTGGTTTGCATAGTGACTACCTCTGGCCTAGTGACTCACTTTGCTTGTCCCCATGGTGGGTTATTATGATTTGGTCAGAAAAGCAATAGTACATTTTAAACTTATGGTTCAGCTATTAACGTCACAGCTATTAACATCACAGGAAATTCTAGCAAGGTCAGGGCAGTTTGTGGTCTTTTTCTCAGAATTCAGTGTGGGGCGGGGATAGGAGAATTCTTCTGGGACCTGTTATTTTTGTTATGGTTATTTCTCTGAGAACAGCTAATATTATTTTGGCAGCTGTAGACTTAATCATTTTGACTGCTAAAACTATGTTTTTACATTTGTTTAGTCAGCCAGCTTCCTCATCTGGCTCTGCACTTTACCTGCTAGTACAGTTTGAAAAGTTCTTTTCGAAGATGGGGGGAAGGTACTGGGTGGTCTTGAATTCATTTTGGATATTACAGGTGGAGCCGTACCCATGGTGATCTGTTGACAGGCCTGATCTTGTTCAGGCCTTGTGCAGGAAGCACAGCTGCTCTGAGTTCACAGCCCAGCTCCCCATCCTGTGCATCTATATTCCCTGAGCCTTGGAGGGGATGACATCAGTGATCCCTCAACAGCCCCACTCAACAGTCACTTATTCTTGATACTGTGACCAGTTATGGACCTCTATGTTAATTAACTCTTGCCCACTACCAAGAAAAGCTTCTCTTATTAGACGTCTAGAAAAGGACAATAACCTTAAAAGCTGTTGAGGACGGACTTCTCCATAGACTGGCTTGGAACCCTACATCCCTCTTTGCTAACACCTGAGAGAAAAACAACCACTCCCTCTGTAGGTCTTCTGGTTAAAAGAATAAAGTACTTCTGATACATTCGCCTCTGTTTCAAAGACTGGAGCATTATCTATTCCTTTAATAGTTATTTCAGCTAGGCCTAGCAACTATCTAGCCAGGAGCTCCCTCCACCTAAGGAAGTTGATTTACTTGAAGGCATGCTAAGACGATGGAAAGAATAATTATTTTCTTAACGAAGATAATATATTTATGTTTTCCAGAAGGCCCCTTTCCACGCAGCCACTTATAATGCTTCTGCCAAGCAGCCTGATGGCTTTCATGAGTTCTTACTCCAAGAGTAACCCTGCCCACTTCCCTACCCACTCCGTTCCTCCCACCCCCTCCTCCATTTTGGTAGTGGTTAAAAGCCTGAACATACTTTACGGATGCTTCAGGCTCCCTCACTCTTTCCCCTCCCCTTTTACCATGAATGGCTTTGCCAACCTCCATTGCTAAACATGCTGGCTTTCTTGGACCAGCACAACAGCAGAAACAAAAAGCCTGAGTTTCTCTCTTCCTCTGGTTCATCTCCCTCCTTTCAGCAGATTCCAAGACTGACAGCTTTCCCGACCTTCTTGCTTCCCTCTCAAACTCTGATAAAAATGATTATGAGTTTCTTTCTGAGCCCATTTTTAACATATTTTATTGGGTGCTGGATGGGTAAGTGGGTCCCCTGCCACTGATCGGCCATTGTGTACCATGTGGTCTCTCTCAGGATTCAAGATTTAGAGGGGGAGCAGGACCTCAGAAAGTTGGCGGTGGTGAGTACCGGATGTATGAACGACCCGGGAGACTGAGGACAGGAAATAGCAGAGCGAGCTTATATAGGTCTAGTCTGGGTCGGGGAGGACAGGGGAAGAGGTCTCCCAATCCGTCCAATCATATCACCTAGATTAGCAGACTACCAGTCACATGATTTCTGAAAGTCAGTTGTTTGGCAGGGAAACAAGCCTAACTGGTTTTATCGTGACGTGGCCTTTGTTTCTAAGGAGTTGAGTAAGCCAAAGTCTGATTTGGGTTGGGAGCAGCCCTACTCCACGGTATTCTTTGATAGCTATCCAGGGTACTGGCAGCTCTCTAATGTCCCTCATCAATCTTAGGAACTTACATCGAGCGATCAGCTGTTCAGAGCACTGTCTGCTCTTCCAGAAGACCTGGTTTCAATTCCCAACATCTACATAGAGCTCACAGGCATCTATAACTCTATTCCCAAGGGTATCTGATGCCCTTTGCTTGCCTCCCTGGGCATCAGGCACACACATGGTGTACAGACATATGTGCAAACAAAACACTCACACACATTAAACAAATAAAAATTTCTTTTATTAATGTGGCTAAAATCCTTCAGATGAAACCCCAGTTTTCATGGTTACACTCTGACAAAGGCTGAGAGCAGAGCTAACCTACGGTTATAAACAGAAGTGTTTAGAAGACAGTCCATTTAGCAAAACATCAGTAGTCATTCAGTATGTCTCTTAGCAGGGGATGATATTGTGGGACTATTGTGTAAAAATATATATCTCTTATAGACAGCATAGTCCATTCAGTCTCTCCCTTCCTTCCTTTCTTTTTTTTTCTTTCTTTCCATCAATCTAACCAATTTACGTTTGATTTAGTCTCTGTTAAGAGACACTGTGATCAAGGCAACTATATTATAAGAGAAAACATGTAATTAGTAACTCACTTACAGTTTCAGAGGTTTAGTCTATTATCATCATGGTGGGGAGCATGCTGGCACAGGCAGATACTGGAGCAGCAGCTGAGAGCTATGTCCTGATCTATAGACAGAAAGACTCTATGGTTAGCATGGGCTTCAGAAATCACAAAGTACACTCCCAGTGACATGCTACCTCCAACAAGGCCACACCTCTTAATCCTTCCAATCCACTCAAATAGTGCCACTCCCTGGTAACTAAGCATGCAAATACATGAGCTTGTGGAGGCCAATCTTTTTTTTATTTTTATTTTTTTTAATTAGGTATTTTCCTCAATTACATTTCCAATGCTATCCAAAAAGTCCCCAATACACTCCCCCCCCCAGTCCCCCACCCACCCACACCCACCCCTTGGCCCTGGCATTCCCCTGTACTGGGGCATGTAAAGTTGGCAAGTCCAATGGGCCTCTTTCCAGTGATGGCCGACTAGGCCATCTTTTGATACAAATGCAGCTAGAGACAAGAGCTCTGGGGTACTGGTTAGTTCATAATAATGTTCCACCTATGGGGTTGCAGTTCCCTTTAGCTCCTTGGATATTTTCTCTAGCTCCTCCATTGGGGGCCCTGTGATCCATCCAATAGCTGACTGTGAACATCCACTTCTGTGTTTGCTAGGCCCCGGCATTGTCTCACAAGGGATCTTATTCAAACCATGACAGCATTTTATTTGAATGGTTAATGGGCAAGGATTTCTTTACTACTTGTTTCTGTCTTCTGCTCCCTGTAGTTTATCTGCTCCTCTTTCTCCTACTGTCCCTTGTTGGTTTTTATAATTATATGATTATTTCCCTTTTGCTCTTAGTTTATCTAATGTGGGTCTTTGTTTTTATGGTTCCTATGAGACCTACAGCATCATAAAAACATAATAGATTAATTTAAGTTGATATATATGTATATATATATATGTATGTATAACACACACACATATATATACACACACATACACACACTCATACAGATATAGTGAGACTCACTATGGAGACTAGGCTGGCCTCAAAACTCACAGAGATCTATTGCATCTGTCTCTAGAGTGCTGGTATTAAAGGCATTAGCCACCTTTCTTATCCTCTTTATTTTTGGTTTTTGATAGCAGGATTAATGTATCCAGTGAAAACTTCTTATGATTCATCCTATTTGGAATCTTTTCAGTGTTGTTAATTAGATGTGTATTCCCCTAGAGTTGAAATTTTTTCAGCCATTATTTCTTTTCGAAAATTCTTTTCTGGTGCTGGAGAGATGGATCAGTGGTTAAGATCACATACTGTTTTTGTAGAGGACCAGGTTCAGTTCCCATCACTCACACTGAGTATCTCAGAACCACCTGGAATTCCAGCTTCGGATGGGTCTACTATGATACCTTTGGGTGTTTTCAGGCCCCTGTACTCACATGCGCATAACCACATGCAGACATATACATATACAGTTGAAAATTATTAAAGACAATAAATCTTTGGGGGCTGGAGAGATCGACTACAACTGTGTGTAACTCCAGCTCCTGAGGACCCAATGCCTTCTTCTTGTCCCTACAGGTACCTGAATAAATGTGGCACACACTCTCATGTGTACACACATATATAACAATAAAAGGAAATCTTGCCAGACAAGGTGGTGCATGCCTTTAATCATAGCACCCAGCCAGCAGAGGCAGACAGATCTCTGTGACTTCAATATCAGCCTGGCCTATATGACAAATTCCAGGACAGTCATAATTAAACAGAGAGACCCTGTCCCAAATGAAACAAAACAAAACAAAATACCTCTTTCACCCTCTTCCTTTTTTTTTTTTTTTTTTTTTGGACACCCATAACAGTTATTTTGGTTTGCAAAATGATTCTAACAACTTCCTTAGACTATCCTCTTTTCTTTTCATTTTGATGGGATATGTTCAAATAAACATTCTTTGAGCTCACAAATTCTTCTGTTTGATCAAGTTTATTATTGAACCCTTCTGATAAGTTTCTGGTCAAGTTACTACTGTACTATTTCACTCAGGATTTGTTTGTTTCTTTTCTTTTATTTTATTTTATTTTTTGATTTTTATTACATATTTTCCTCAATTACATTTCCAATGCTTGTTTGTTTCTTTTAAATTATTTGTGTCATTTCATTTATGTATTGTTTTCTTGGATTTGTTTCTCTTAGAAGTTACCAAACTTCAGCAGATTTTGGGTGCAAACTCTGCAGCCAGCCCCACAAAACCCAGAGGCAGCTCCACTCCCAGGTGCTTTAACACACCCTGGATCAGAGGATAACGGGATCCCAGGAGCTTGGTCATACCAGGATCTCAAGGTCCCAAGGGCAGCTTGACTAGAAGGGGCTCAAACACACCCAAGACCTCAGGATCACATGATCCCAGACTCACAGGATCACAGAGACAGCTTGACTCTGTAGGAATTCTGATACAACCAGGATCACAGGAAGGACAGGCTCCAGTCAGACATAGCCAGGGAAGGTAGCACTAGAGATAACCAGTTGGTGGGAGGCAAGTGTAAGAACATAAGCAATAGAAACCAAGGTTACTTGGCATCATCAGAACCCAATTCTCCCACCATAGCAAGTCCTGGATACACCAACACACCAGAAAAGCAAGATTGAGATCTAAAATCACTTTTCATGATAATTATAGAGGACATTAAGAAGGACATAAATAACTCCCGTAAAGACATATAGGAGAACACAGCTAAACAGCTAGAAGCCCTTGAAGAGGAAACCCAAAAATCCCTTAAAGAGTTACAGGAAAACACAATCAAACAGGCAAAGGAAAGGAACAAAACCATCTGGATCTAAAAATGGAACTGGAAATAATAAAGAAATCACAAAGGGAGACAACTCTGGAGTTAGAAACCCTAGGAAAGAGATCTGGAGTCATAGATGCAAGCATCACCAACAGAATACAAGAGGTAGAAGAGAGAATCTCAGGTGCAGAAGATACCATATAAAACATTGATACAGCAGTGAAAGAAAACACAAAAAAGCAAAAAGCTCCTAACCCAAAATATCCAGGAAATCCAGGACACAATGAGAAGACCAAACCTAAGGATAATAGGTATAGAAGAGAGTGAAAATTGCCAACTTAAAGGGCCAGTAAATATCTTCAACAAAATTATAGAAGAAAAATTTCCTCATCTAAAGAAAGAGATGCCTATGAACAAGAAGCCTACAGAACTCCAATTAGACTCGACCAGAAAAGAAATTCCTCCTGTCACATAATGATCAAAACACCAAATGCACTAAGCAAAGAAAGAATTTCAAAGCAATAAGGGAAAAAGGTCAAGTAACATATAAAGGTAGACCTATCAGAATTATACCAGACTTCTCACCAGAGACTATGAAAGCTAGAAATTCCTGAGCAGATGTCATACAGACCCTAAAAGAACACAAATGCCAGCCCAGGCTGCTATAACTAGCAAAACTCTCAATCACCATAGATGAAGAAAACAAGATATTCCATGACAAAACCAAATTTAAACAATATCTTTCCACAAATCCAGCCCTACAAGGGATAAGAGATGGAAAACACCAACACAAGGAGTGAATCTACACCCTAAAAGAAGCAAGAAAGTAATTTTTCAACAAACCCACACAAACATAATTCCACCTCTAACAAGGAAATTAAGAGGAAGTAACAATCACTTTTCCTTAATATCTCTTAATATTAAAATTAATATTACCAACATATCCTAATCAATTGAAGTTTAAAAATATGAGCAATTAGAAATTTGTTGACTGTCAGCCAGTGGTCTCTCTAATTTGGTAATGGGAGAAGTAGGTCCAATATTGTACAATCCGTATACACTTTCTGCTTGCTTCTACTTGACAGGGTCTTGCTGTGTGCCACATAATGGTCTTGAAATCATGCTTCTCTTATCTCAGCCTCTCTATTAGTAGGATTGTTTCTTTGATGTTTTTACACTATACTATGGTTTTCAGAACAGCTTACATATTTCAAAATTATTTATACAGCCAAAAGAAATGTAGACAATTAATATGGGAGGTGGCTTGTAAGAGAACAGCAAAGAGTGAGACTGAAGGCTTTGCTTGATATTTATAATTATTGTATCAATTTTGAAGAATAGGACTTTAGAAGTCACTCTTATTCTGAGATGAATGCTTTTCAAAATCATCACAGCCAAGGAAACAGAATCTTATTCTCACCTAACGTCTGTGCCACCCTCCAGGCAGAACCATTGTTCATTGAAACTGTGATGAATTACTTCATGGATAGACCATCTTAATACTCACACCATTTCTTAAATGAATGTAACCTGTTCCCTGCAGGCTGAGAATGACAACAAAAGCACCCAAGTCAAACAGTTTTGACCATAGTGGAAAATATGTATCCAAATAATCGTAACTACAATTCATTCCTTGGCCCAGCAGAACTGTCAACTCTTAGCTTAGTTACTGTGGGGGTAAAATCCTTTGGTGATGTGAGGGACATTGAAGTACAGTCTTATTCCAGTGAACTCCAATGTCCAAAAACTGTTCTTTTTTTTTTTTTTTTAAAGATTTATTTATTTATTATTTTTAAGTACACTGTAGCTGTTCTCAGACACTCCAGAAGAGGGCGCCAGATCTCCTTAAGGATGGTTGTGAGCCACCATGTGGTTGCTGGGATTTGAACTCTGGACCTCTGGAAGAGCAGTCAGTGCTCTTACCCACTGAGCCATCTCACCAGCCCCCAAAAACTGTTCTTATTTTGTGTTTGTACCACAGTAAGAGTCAAGATTTTAAGCTCTACTAAAAACAAAACAAACAAACAAACAAAAAGATTTTATCTATTTATGTTCATTAAAAAACTAATAGTGATATATTATTTTGAAATATCAAACAGTTAATATATTTGGAATTATTTAAAATTATATTGAGAAAAATGTATGTATTTTCAGTATTGCTGTAGACAAACATCTACATAAAACTGTTCAATTTATTGTTGTTTTATATCAAACAACTTTTATAATACTCATTTTTATTCTTACAATATTTTATAAAATTTTAAAGAATATGAAAAAAATCTAGTAAATTACCAAACTTCATTAATATCAGCATTTACAATTCTATGTCAAAAAGCTTACAGTTTTCCATTTGTGTAGGGTTAGTTAGTGAAAATTTAATCTCATTCTTTTAAATTTGTCTTGTTTCCTTGGCTCTTTATTTTTTTTTATTTACATAGTAGAGTTCTTTTAATAAATGAATAATTGTCAATTCAATTTACTCTTTTTTAAATTTTTAATATTTTTTATTACGTATTTTCCTCAATTACATTTCCAATGCTATCCCAAAAGTCCCCCATACCCCCCCCCACTTCCCTACCTACCCATTCCCATTCTTTTTTTTTTTTTTTTTGGTTTTCCCTATCTTTTTTTTAAATTAATTTTTAATATTTTTTAATACATGTTTTCCTCAATTACATTTCCAATGGTATCCCAAAAGTCCCCCATAGCGCCCCCACTTCCCTACCCACCCATTCCTATTCTTTTGGCCATAGCATTCCCCTATATTGGGGCATATAAAGTTTGCAAGTCCAATGGGCCTCTCTTTCCAGTGATGGCCGACTAGGCCATCTTTCGATACATATGCAGCTAGAGACAAGAGCTCCGGGGTACTGGTTAGTTCATAATGTTGTTCCAACTATAGGGTTGCAGATCCCTTTAGCTCCTTGGGTACTTTCCTCTAGCTTCTCCATTGGGAGCCCTGTGATACATCCAATAGCTGACTGTGAGCATCCACTCCTGTGTTTGCTAGGCCCCTGCATAGTCTCACAAGAGACAGCTATATTTGGGTCCTTTCAGCAAAATCTTGCTAGTGTATGCAATGGTGTCCGAGTTTAGAAGCTGATTATGGGATGGATCCCTGGATACGGCAGTCTCTAGATGGTCCATCCTTTCATCACAGCTCCAAACTTTGTCTCTGTAACTCCTTCCATGGGTGTTTTGTTCCCAATTCTAAGAAGGGGCACAGTGTCCACATTTTGGTCTTCATTCTTTTTGAGTTTCATGCGTTTAGCAAATTGTATCTTATATCTTGGGTATCCTAAGTTTTGGGCTAATATCCACTTATCAGTGAATACATATTGTGTGAGTTCCTTTGTGATTGTGTTACCTCACTCAAGATGATGCCCTCCAGGTTCATCCATTTGGCTAGGAATTTCATAAATTCATTCTTTTTAATAGCTGAGTAGTACTCCATTGTGTAAATGTACCATAATTTCTGTATCCATTCCTCTGTTGAGGGGCATCTGGGTTCTTTCCAGCTTCTGGCTATTATAAATAGGGCTGCTATGAACATAGTGGAGCATGTGTCCTTTTTACCGGTTGGGACATCTTCTGGATATATGCCCAGGAGAGGTATTGCTGGATCCTCCGGTAGTACTATGTCCAATTTTCTGAGGAACCGCCAGACTGATTTCCAGAGCGGTTGTACAAGCTTGCAATCCCACCAACAATGGAGGAGTGTTCCTCTTTCTCCACCTCCTCGCCAGCATCTGCTATCACCTGAATTTTTGATCTTAGCCATTCTGACTGGTGTGAGGTGGAATCTCAGGGTTGTTTTGATTTGCATTTCCCTGATGATTAAGGATGTTGAACATTTTTTCAGGTGCTTCTCTGCCATTCGGTATTCTTCAGGTGAGAATTCTTTGTTCAGTTCTGAGCCCCATTTTTTAATGGGGTTATTTGACTTTCTGGAGTCCACCTTCTTGAGTTCTTTATATATATTGGATATTAGTCCCTAATCTGATTTAGGATAGGTGAAGATCATTTCCCAATCTGTTGGTGGTTTTTTTGTCTTATTGATGGTGTCTTTTGCCTTGCAGAAGCTTTGCAGTTTCATGAGGTCCCACTTGTCAATTCTCGATCTTACAGCACAAGCCATTGCTGTTCTATTCAAGAATTTTTCCACTGTGCCCATATCTTCAAGGCTTTTCCCCACTTTCTCCTCTATAAGTTTCAGTGTCTCTGGTATTATGTGAAGTTCCTTGATCCACTTAGACTTGTCCTTAGTACTAGGAGATAGGAATGGATCGATTTGCATTCTTCTACATGTTAACAACCAGTTGTGCCAGCACCATTTGTTGAAAATGCTGTCTTTCTTCCACTGGATGTTTTAGCTCCCTTGTCGAAGATCAAGTGACCGTAGGTGTGTGGATTCATTTCTGGGTCTTCAATTCTATTCTATTGGTCTATTTGTCTGTCACTATAGCAGTACCACGCAGTTTTTATCACAATTGCTCTGTAGTAAAGCTTTAGGTCCGGCATGGTGATTCCAGCAGAGGTTCTTTTATCCTTGAGAAGAGTTTTTGCTATCCTAGGTTTTTTGTTATTCCAGATGAATTTGCAGATTGCACTTTCTAATTCGTTGAAGAATTGTGTTGGAATTTTGATGGGGATTGCATTGAATCTGTAGATTGCTTTTGGCAAGATAGCCATTTTTACAATGTTGATCCTGCCAATCCATGAGCATGGGAGATCTTTCCATCTTCTGAGATCTTCTATAATTTCTTTCTTCAGAGACTTGAAGTTTTTATTATACAGATCTTTCACTTCCTTAGTTAGAGTCACGCCAAGATATTTAATATTATTTGTGACTATTGAGAAGGGTGTTGTTCCCCTAATTTCTTTCTTGGCCTGTTTATTCTTTGTGTAGAGAAAGGCCATTGATTTGTTTGAGTTAATTTTATATCCAGCTACTTCACCGAAGCTGTTTATCAGGTTTAGGAGTTCTCTGGTGGAATTTTTAGGGTCATTTATATATACTATCATATCATCTGCAAAAAGTGATATTTTGACTTCATCTTTTCCAATTTGTATCCCTTTGATCTCCTTTTGTTGTCGAATTGCTCTGGCTAGGACTTCAAGTACAATGTTGAATAGGTATGGAGAAAGGGGACAGCCTTGTCTAGTCCCTGATTTTAGAGGGATTGCTTCAAGCTTCTCACCATTTACTTTGATGTTGGCTACTGGTTTGCTGTAGATTGCTTTTATCATGTTTAGGTATGGGCCTTGAATTCCTGATCTTTCCAAGACTTTTATCATGAATGGGTGTTGGATCTTGTCAAATGCTTTTTCCGCATCTAACGAGATGACCATGTGGTTTTTGTCTTTGAGTTTGTTTATATACTGGATTACATTGATGGATTTCCATATATTGAACCAACCCTGCATCCCTGGGATGAAACCTACTTGGTCAGGATGGATGATTGTTTTGATGTGTTCTTAGATTCGGTTAGTAAGAACTTTATTGAGGATTTTTGCATCAATATTCATAAGGGATATTGGTCTGAAGTTTTCTATCTTTGTTGGGTCTTTTTGTGGTTTAGGTATCAGAGTAATTGTGGCTTCATAGAATGAGTTGGGTAGAGTACCTTCTGTTTCTATTTTGTGGAATAGTTTGTGAAGAACTGGGATTAGATCTTCTTTGAAGGTCTGATAGAACTCTGAACTAAACCCATCTGGTCCTGGGCTTTTTTTGGTTGGGAGACTATTAATGACTGCTTCTATTTCTTTGGGGGATATAGGGATGTTTAGATCATTAACCTGATCTTGATTCAACTTTGGTACCTGGTATCTGTCTAGGAACTTCTCCATTTCATCCAGGTTCTCCAGTTTTGTTGAGTATAGCCTTTTGTAGAAGGATCTGATGGTGTTTTGGATATCTTCAGGATCTGTTGTTATGTCTCCCTTTTCATTTCTGATTTTGTTAATTAGGATGCTTTCCCTGTGCCCTCTAGTGAGTCTGGCTAAGGGTTTATCTATCTTGTTGATTTTCTCAAAGAACCAGCTCCTCGATTGGTTGATTCTTTGAATAGTTCTTCTTGTTTCCACTTGGTTGATTTCGCCCCTGAGTTTGATTATTTCCTGCTGTCTACTCCTCTTGGGTGAGTTTCTTCCTTTTGTTCTAGTGCTTTTAGGTGTGTTGTCAGGTTGCTAATGTGTGCTCTCTCTAGTTTCTTTTTGGAGGCACTCAGAGCTATGAGTTTTCCTCTTAGAAATGCTTTCATTGCGTCCCATAAGTTTGGGTATGTTGTGGCTTCATTTTCATTGAACTCTAAAAAGTCCTTAATTTCTTTCTTTATTCCTTCCTTGACCAAGGTATCATTGAGAAGAGTGTTGTTCAGTTTCCACGTGAAGGTTGGCTTTCTATTATTTATTTTGTTATTGAATATCAGCCTTAGTCCATGGTGATCTGATAGGATGCATGGGACAATTTCAATATTATTGTATCTGTTGAGGCCTGTTTTGTGACCAATTATGTGGTCAATTTTGGAGAAGGTACCATGAGGTCCTGAGAAGAAGGTATATCCTTTTCTTTTAGGATAGAATGTTCTGTAGATATCTGCCAGATCCATTTGATTCATAACTTCTGTTAGTTTCACTGTGTCCCTGTTTAGTTTCTGTTTCCATGATCTGTCCATTGGTGAAAGTGGTGTGTTGAAGTCTCCCACTATTATTGTATGAGGTGCAATGTGTGCTTTGAGATTTACTAAAGTTTCTTTAATGAATGTGGCTGCCTTTGTATTTGGAGCATAGATATTCAGGATTGATAGTTCCTCTTGGAGGATTTTACCTTTGATGAGTATGAAGTGCCCCTCCCTGTCTTTTTTGATGACTTTGGGTTGGAAGTCAATCTTATCAGATATTAGAATGGCTACTCCAGCTTGATTCTTCATACCATTTGCTTGGAAAATTGTTTTCCAGCCTTTCATTCTGAGGTAGTGTCTATCTTTTTCTCTGAGATGAGTTTCCTGTAAGCAGCAAAATGTTGGGTCTTGTTTGTGTAGCCAGTTTGTTAGTCTATGTCTTTTTATCGGGGAGTTGAGTCCATTGATATTAAGAGATATTAAGGAAAAGAAATTGTTGTTTCCTGTTATTTTTGTTGTTAAAGTTGGCATTCTGTTCTTGTGGCTGTCTTCTTTTAGGTTTGTTGAGGGATTACCTTCTTGTTGTTTCTAGGGCGTGGTTCTTGTCCTTGTATTGGTTTTTTCCTGTTATAATCCTTTGAAGGGCTGGATTCGTGGAAAGATAATGTGTGAATTTGGTTTTGTCATGGAATACTTTAGTTTCTCCATCTATGTTAATTGAGAGTTTAGCTGGGTATAGTAACCTGGGCTGGAATTTGTGTTCTTTTAGTGTCTGTATAACATCCGTCCAGGATCTTCTGGCTTTCATAGTCTCTGGTGAAAAATCTGGTGTAATTCTGATAGGCTTGCCTTTATATGTTACTTGGGCTTTTTCTCTTACTGCTTTTAGTATTCTATCTTTATTTAGTGCATTTGTAGTTCTGATTATTATGTGTCGGGAGGTATTTCTTTTCTGGTCCAGTCTATTTGGAGTTCTGTAGGCTTCTTGCATGTTCATGGGCATCTCTTTCTTTAGATTTGGGAAGTTTTCTTCTATAATTTTGTTGAAGGTATTTGCTGGTCCTTTGAGTTGAAAATCTTCATTCTCATCCACTCCTATTATTCGTAGGTTTGGTCTTCTCATTGTGTCCTGTATTTCCTGGATGTTTTGAGGTAGGATCTTTTTGCATTTTCCATTTTCTTTGATTGTTGTGCCGATGTTCTCTATGGAATCTTCTGCACCTGAGATTCTCTCTTCCATCTCTTGTATTCTATTGCTGATGCTCGCATCTATGGTTCCAGATTTCTTTCCTAGGGTTTCTATCTCCAGCGTTGCCTCACTTTGGGTTTTCTTTATTGTGTCTACTTCCCTTTTTAGGTCTTGGATGGTTTTATTCAATTCCATCACCTGTTTGGTTGTGTTTTCCTGCAATTCTTTAAGGGATTTTTGTGTTTCCTCTTTAATGTCTTCTACCTGTTTGGTTATGTTTTCCTGCAATTCTTTAAGGGATTTTTGTGTTTCCTTTTTAATGTCTTCTACTTGCTTAGCAGTGTTCTCCTGTATTTCTTTAAGTGAGTTATTTAAGTCCTTCTTGATGTCCTCTACCATCATCATGAGATATGCTTTTAGATCCGTGTCTAGCTTTTCTGGTGTGTTGGGGTGCCCTGGACTGGGCAAAGTGGGAGTGCTGGGTTCTGATGATGGTGAGTGGTCTTGGTTTCTGTTAGTAAGATTATTACGTTTACCTTTCGCCATCTGGTAATCTCTGGGGTTAGTTGTTATCGTTGTCACTGTTTAAAGATTGGAGCAGACTCTGTGTTCCACTCACCTGAAGTCTCAAAATCCTGTGGCGGGTTTGGTGGGTAGCTGGCGGGTGTCAGACGACCCTGTGCTCTAGCTACCCCGGTGCTGGTCCGGCCGGAAGAGGCCTGTGGCCCTACTCAAGCCAGTTTTCTGCTTCCCTAACTAATGCAGTCTCAGGTCCCGCGCACAATTGGATTGCCCCATTCCCATTCTTTTGGCCCTGGCATTCCCCTGTATTGGGGCATATAAAGTTTGCAAGTCCAATGGACCTCTCTTTCCAGTGATGGCTGACTAGGCCATCTTTTCGATACATATGCAGCTAGGGACAAGAGCTCCGGGGTACTGGTTAGTTCATCCTGTTGTTCCCCATATAGGGTTGCATATCCCTTTAAATCCTTGGGTACTTTCCCTAGCTTCTCCATTGGGAGCCCTGTGATACATCCAATAGCTGACTGTGAGCATCCACTTCTGTGTTTGCTAGGCCCGGGCATAGTCTCACAAGAGACAGCTATATCTGGGTCCTTTCAGCAAAATCTTGCTAGTGTATGCAATGGTGTCAGCGTTTGGAAGCTGATTATGGGATGGATCCCTGGATATGGCAGTCTCTAGATGGTCCATCCTTTCATCACAGCTCCAAACTTTGTCTATGTAACTCCTTCCATGGATGTTTTGTTCCCAATTCTAAGAAGGGGCATAGTGTCACACTTTGGTCTTCATTCTTCTTGAGTTTCATGCGTTTAGCAAATTGTATCTTATATCTTGGGTATCCTAAGTTTTGGGCTAATATCCACTTATCAGTGAATACATATTGTGTGAGTTCCTTTGTGATTGTGTTTTCCTTGGCTCTTTAAACAGGTGGTAGATTGCTTACCTAGCCCTGAAGTAAATCTCCAGAACTGTGTGTGTGTGTCATTAAAATATCTACTGCTGGAAGAGAAATAACTATGAGAAGCAAGAAGGAAATTCAGTTCAATATAACTTAGCCAGCCAGTGCTGATTTAAGCTTCTAGAGTCTAACCCTAAGCTGTTTATTTTTGGCATATTTAAGTACAGTACAATTTTAAATAAGATCTTCATTGTGACAATTATCACAACAGAGCTTACTACACAAAACTACACTGAAACTCTTTATAAAGTATAAGTCTCTTGTAAAGTACCTGTGATCTTTTCCACAAGAATGGGTTCTATCGACTGAGAAACAGTGCTCAAGATTCTGGGGGACTCGGGTGAGTTCTGGCTTTACTGAATAGCAAAGATTACCATGTTATTAACAGCATCCACTCTAGGCTTCTGGGTGGAAAATAGATTTAAATCCCTTCTACTGAAGAGAGAAGCCTGAAAGTTTAACATTGCTGGTTTCTCTAATTCTGGTTTTGACCGTGAGGACCCCCTGCTCTTCTGCACAGCATCATGGTGTGTATGCCTGGTATCAAGATATACAAGTATCTCAGAAAGTAGAGGCTGGAGTTCATGGCCATTTCCAGCCATATAGAGGAGTTGAGGCTAATCTGGGATGTTTAATGAGACCCTGTCGATAAAAACATCCCTTAGAAAGAGCAATCTCCTCTCTGGAACTGCAAGGCTTGCTTTGACTAAGAAAGAACTTCAGAAGTCAGCCATGGTAAAAATATGATTCTGGGCTTTTATTCTTACCTATATTTTATTTGTTATTTATTGTTTATTTGTTTTTGTTTTCTGTTTGGTTAAAGTCATTTATTTCTTGTTCACTCTGGGGTCTGATTAGAAGAGTTTTGTTAGTGGTTTAAAAGAGGTGATATAGGAAGCAGTGCTCTACAAGAAGTGAGATAGGAACCAGTACCTTAAGGAGCCTCCCATGGAAGACTAGGGGCATCACAGCCACGATCCCCTTCTGCTCTCTTGGAGAACAAGCCTCGATTCCGCATCTTCTTCAAATGTTACAGAGTCTTTCAAGACACAGGAAGATGCTCACTTCCTGTAGTTTTCCTGGGCATCTGATCTGTACCTTTTCTGATACCACTTTGTGTGAGGCAAGAGAGGAGCTGCCTTCCTGTCCCTGAATATTTCACCCTCTTCACATCCCAAAGAGGAATTGTAATGTTTCATGAGTCTAAACTTTGAGGGTTTGTTTGGGGTCAGAAATATTAAATTGGTCAAGCTCTTGTCTGTTTCAGTGTGGCTAACCTTGACTTCATGCTTGCCTGGGGTATGTTAGCCTCTTAACTCCCTGCTAGACTGGTAATGTAGTTGAATATGTGTTTCTGTGGGAAAATAGGACATAGGGGTTCTTATTCTGCCTTCTTGCTGACAACACTATAACAGATGTCAGAGATGGAGTCCTTGGAAGCTGGGCTGAAAAATTCACTCAAAATCCTAATTGCATGGTTAGTTGTTGGTTGTGCTCAGTTATTCACTGACTGTGGGACAGAGGATGTCAGTTGTTTTCAGAGCGTCCTCTGGAGACTTCATGTCATGGTTCAAATATCAAGTTTCCTACAAATGAAGGCTTGGCCTCTGGTGTTGTGTCCGGTTAGTGGCTCACATGTCTGGGTTCTAGTCTGGAAAGGCATCTTGGAATCTGGAAGAGAAGAGGGAGCTAGGCGGACAAGAGTAAGATGAAGCTAAGACAAAATTCTGATCAAAGTTCAATTTTACTAATTCGTGCACCGAGTTATGAAGGAGGGAAAGGGGCCCGATTCCCACCAAATCATCTTGGAGTAAGGTTGCAGGTGAACATGTGATAGCTCCAGAACAGCTAGGTGGCAGGCATCAGCAGTGGGAGTGGCAGGACGATAGGGCAGCAAATTCCGCCCCGATGCTCTCTAACACTGAAACCTGAGCAAACAGGTTTCAGGCTGGGGAGGGGAGTTTACATCTCCTCCCCGTTGTTAATATAAAAAAGAAAAGGTTGGGCAGAAATTTATTCATACCCTATAGTTCTGCCTGAATTTTAGAACCTAATGAAGAAACTTGTCTCAGTGGGATTTCCTAACTTTTCTTATGGTAAACTGTATCTGGATAAGACTGTCCTTTCTGTCCTAGTAAACAACTAGCAGACTAGCCCTGAGCTGTTGGCTCCGACTTTATTATTATTATTATTATTATTATTATTATTATTATTATTATTATGTATTTTCCTCATTTACATTTCCAATGCTATCCCAAAAGTCCCCCATACCCCCCCACCCACTCCCCTACCCACCCACTCCCACTTTTTGGCCCTGGTGTTCCCCTGTACTGGGGCATATAAAGTTTGCAAGTCCAATGGGCCTCTCTTTCCAGTGATGGCTGACTAGGCCATCTTTTGATACATATGCAGCTAGAGTCAAGAGCTCCGGGGTACTGGTTAGTTTATAATGTTGTTCCACCTATAGGGTTGCAGATCCCTTTAGCTCCTTGGGTATTTTCTTTAGCTCCTCCATTGGGGGCCCTGTGATCCATCCACTAGCTGACTGTGAGCATCCACTTATGAGTTTGCTAGGCCCCAGTGTAGTCTCACAAGAGACAGCTATATCCTTTCAGCAAAATCTTGCTAGTGTATGCAATGGTGTCAGCGTTTGGAGGCTGATTATGGGATGGCTCCGACTTTTATAATGCTAATTAGTACTGAATAGGTAACTTCCTTGTAGAAATTTTTATCTGAATACCAAGTAGTCAGCTACACGGCGTTGGAACCCTGGCGAAGGCTGACTGTACGAATTGAAAGGCACTTTATTATGAATAACACTGAAGGAGAGAAAGTGGATATTCCTCCGCATTCTTGGATGACAGGTGGGGAACAGGGAGGAGGGGGTGATGACCAACTCTGTAGTGCAAGGCCAATTAGCTTTTTAGGGTGGGAGGCTGTGAAGGGCTTGCCCTTCTCAAGGTACGGTCTCCAACCTCTCTCCCCCCCTATTAATTAAGTTTAATAAGGCCACGCTTAATTGAGGTGATCAAATGATTTTCTTATCCTTAGATGAGTGGGCTTTAACCATGGCTTGGGGGGATATTGACTCGATTCCTTCCGTGGGTGCTGTCACGACCCATACTTGTGGCTCTTGGTATCTTTTGGGGAGGGGAGGCAGAGCCTTAGAAAGATATTTTTGGTTGTAACTGGAACTAGATACCAACCTCTATCCAAACTGGGTGTATCTCACAGGGAAACTAGAAATGGTCAAGCTGGTCCTTCCCCAAGTGGTACCCGTACTGTATTCGTTTGATCACGAATCAGTACGCACAATTCTGAGTACTGTGCAGCTCCTAAAGGAGAATTGTCAACCTCAGATTTAGGAAGGCCTCGACAAGAATTATGCCACTAGTAACACCACAATTTGTGGCTCTAGGCTATATTAGGAGCCAGAGGTCACCCTCTTCATCTCTGTTATTTTCATAGCCTGAGGAACTAAGGAGACCTTGCAATAACAGCAAGGGTGGAAAACCAGAGACCAGCTAAGGGACTAAGCCTGTCTATCAGAATAAAAACCAATCTCTTTTAATATTTGAAATTTCTGCCTTTCTAGCCCTCGTAGTAATCCTAAATCTCAAATCAGACCTAAAGCCACAATACGTGCTGGAATATCTTTAGAATGAAAATAGCAGCTGCCACGTGTATGCTCTTGGGGGTGGGGATGCACGCCCACTGCAGTCAGGATGAAGGTATTGATTGACCTGCTTGAAAGACAAAATCTTAGACAGTGAAGAGTGACATCACAAAGCTTCTTTTGGGGAAGTCCAGGTACTTTATTCAGTTGCAAATTAGTAAGGCTCAAGCTCAGTCTCTGGGCTGCTTTTAGAATTAGTAAAAAGGCCAGAGATTTTCTGGAAGTGGGGGCTGTGCTCTGAATTAACTTTGCTAGGTAATTAAGAATTTTAGTTATCTACAATATGAATCTCTAATATTGGATTAAATATTAGGCCAGTCTAAGATTGAGTTAGAATGACTGGTCACAATGAAGAAAAGAGAAAAATCATTATGACTCTATTAAATGACTAATCTTATTAAGTCAGAATATACAGTCTCAGATGTATTATTGCCATAAAGTTAAAAGGCTAGAAGCTAGTCCAAAGTGGAAAAATGGCAAGCAAGGATGGATCTAAAACATGAATCCGATTTAGTTTCCTAGTCATTCCAATCAGGTCACTGAGTAAACTTACCTGTCATCTCGTCACACAAATTAACCATCATGCTTTTGCAGCGTTCTGTGGAGAGAACCTGTTTTTCCCTTCCCTAATAAGATAGCTGTTTAGGATCAATCTATAAGCCAATAAGTAGATCCTTTTAAGATACTATAAAGCATTTATTAAATTCTTTGACATTTAAATTTCAAGATTTGAAAATAAAGGTATGATTTAAATAGTGTGCATGGGAATGCACTAGATAGTATGTACGGGGATACAATTTTCCCCTTCTTTGTCTTTTAAGATGTTAAAGTTTTAAAGTTTTACAATGTCCTTCGACTTAATAACTTGTTGACAAAACATTTTAAATACTTGACTGTAAAGGGGCAGTGACTAATTGCACTTTCAATCATTTGTCTTAAGGAGCGTTTGCAACTAGAAAGCTTGAAAAGTTATTAAGAGTCACATGTGCATAATTTATTTATTTATTAACTAGAAATAAGAGTGTTTATTTGTAGCAAATTATTAAGTAAAAGTCCTCAAGAATTAACACTATTATGTGGAAACAAGTAGTAACTGAGGACACTAAAAGGAAAGAATTATACATGCACAATTTTTAAGAATATTAAAATATATTTTAAACCATAGCTGTTATGAATATACAAAGAACGAGGTTATATAGCTAATCTACCTTATATGTGCCACCTATAGACTGTCTGAGGTATAAATTTATCCTGGCATTGTTTCAAAAGGTCCAGGCAATTAGAACAACTTAATAAATGTCTAAAAACCACCTTCTTAAAAGGACAGCATTATTTTTATGAGTTGTATATGCATAAGCAATTGCAAATTTGAGAATTAATAGCATCTGAGGGACGAACATTCTTAAGCAACTGTGAGCTCTGAGATATAGCAATGACTATTAATATACAAATTAAGGTTTGATTGTTTAGTATTATAAAACACCATCTATAGCACACAACTAGATTATTTGTGTTGAAATGGAGAAACTTAAGAGAATAAGCATGTAATCTAATTCACATGTACTTATGTCTCATATAGGGGTTGTTATTAAACACAATAATTGGGATGTATGCATACATGAATTTATAGAAGATATAAAAGCATGTATAAAAACAATTAACTCATTTTTGGGATATTGATTGTTAATCTATTTAAAATGATGGTGCATAATAGGTCAATTATTAATATTTTGTAATAACCAAATAAATTGCTGTATAGAACAAGGAACCTTTGTATAGGTTTTTTAAAAAAATATACGAATAAACTTTACAATTTTTTATTAGTACCACAGTGGTATAAATAGGCTGTTGAAACTGTGTTTTGAGGTGAAAGCCACCTCGACCTTGGTTGTCTGTCCTCGGCCTTTCTCTCAGGCAGAAGAGGCTGAAGGCAGCCCAATTTATTGTAGGCCAGAAAACTTATTTCGGGTCTTAGCGAGAACAATATTATTACTCTGGTCGGGACACGTGGAGGCTCATGTGGCAAAGGTGAACGCAGCCCTCTCCTGAGTTCGCTGTAAGGCTGCCCGCCTTATGGCCTTATGGCAGCCTCTCGCACCACTATAGCTCTGGGAAACTGTGTGTCTTAAGGCCCCACCCCACAGCAGCCAGTAGCTAGCTGGGCCCATGTGGGCCAAGGATCAGCTGGGAGGATGAGAAAAATGGCTTTACAATAATGTTTTTTCTGGCCAAAGAATTGTTTTGGGCACAGCTAATATTTAATTACCAATAAATACAATTAATAACAATTATAAAAGCTTTCTTTATCTTTTGTAAACCTTTTGTAGTAAACTAAAACCCTAATTAATAAAAAGATATTGTCTCTGAATCTTTTGGGTGAGAGCAAGGATTTAAAGTAAATTTCCCTTGAGAAGCATTAGTTAAGAAAACATTTTTTACTTAGGAAACAATATACACTGAAAGATTAAAACTCTTGGCTTCTTGTATAGAAGCAGAAATGATAAAAATTTCTTACATAATGTCGATCAATATTTAGCCATACTAGAGGCAAAATATTCTAGTTATTACAAACTCACTAGAAGCAAAACCTTTACAATCATTAAGATGTAAAGGAGAGAGAATAAGAAAAACTTTCAGATTTATAATAACTATATAAAAGGTAAGGAAAACCAGATTGTAATGTCTTGATAAATTTTACGGTCTGATTGACTCTTTATAAACTATGAATTTGAACTTCATTACAACAGGATCTGGCTAGATCTGTAAAGAATTATTAAGTTTCTTTTGCAACGTTAACTTTGGGAAATTAAAACCCAATTTCTTTTTTTTTATATTTTTATATTTTTATTAGGTATTTTCCTCATTTACATTTTCAATGCTATCCCAAAAGTCTCCCATACCCTCCCCCCTACTCCCACTTTTTGGCCCTGGCGTTCCCCTGTACTGGGGCATATAAAGTTTGCAAGTCCAATGGACCTCTCTTTCCAGTGATGGTCGACTAGGCCATCTTTTGATACATATGCAACTAGAGTCAAGAGCTCCGGGGTACTGGTTAGTTCATAATGTTGTTCCCCCTATAGGGTTGCAGATCCCTTTAGCTCCTTGGGTATTTTCTCTAGCTCCTCCATTGGGGGCCCTGTGATCCATCCACTAGCTGACTGTGAGCATCCACTTATGTGTTTGCTAGGCCCGGGCATAGTCCCACAAGAGACAGCTATATCTGGGTCCTTTCAGCAAAATCTTGCTAGTGTATACAATGGTGTCAGCGTTTGGAAGCTGATTATGGGGTGGATCCCCGGATATGGCAGTCTCTAGATGGTCCATCCTTTCATCACAGCTCCAAACTTTGTCTCTGTAACTCCTTCCATGGGTGTTTTGCTCCCAATTGTAAGAAGGGGAAAAGTGTCCACACTTTGGTCTTCGTTCTTCTTGAGTTTCATGCGTTTAGCAAATTGTATCTCATATCTTGGGTATCCTAAGTTTCTGGGCTAACATTCACTTATCAGTGAGTACATATTGTGTGAGTTCCTTTGTGATTGTGTTACCTCACTCAGGATGATGCCCTCCAGGTCCATCCATTTGCCTAGGAATTTCATAAATTCATTCTTTTTAATAGCTGAGTAGTACTCCATTGTGTAAATGTACCACATTTTTGTATCCATTCCTCTGTTGAGGGGCATCTGGGTTCTTTCCAACTTCTGGCTATTATAAATAGGGCTGCTATGAACATAGTGGAGCCTGTGTCCTTCTTACCAGTTGGAACATCTGGATATTTGCCCAGGAGAGGTATTGCTGGATCCTCCGGTAGTACTATGTCCAATTTTCTTTTTTCTTTTTTTTTTTTTAAAAGATTTTTATTTATTTATTATATGTAAGTACACTGTATCTGTCTTCAGACACTGCGCCAGATCTCATTACGGATGGCTGTGAGCCACCATGTGGTTGCTGGGATTAGAACTCTGGACCTTCGGAAGAGCAGTCGGGTGCTCTTACCCACTGAGCCATCTCACCAGCCCCAATAAGGAAGCTTTTTTTTTTTCAAGACAGGGTTTCTCTGTATAGCCCTGGCTGTCCTGGAACTCACTTTGTAGACCAGGCTGGCCTCCAACTCAGAAATCTGCCTGCCTCTGCCTCCCGAGTGCTGGGATTAAAGGTGTGCGCCACCACGCCAGGTCTATGTCCAATTTTCTGAGTAAAACCCAATTTCAAAACAATTTATTACTTATAGAATTAATATTAGAAGCATTACTATCATATTACGAAGTTTGGCTGCCAATTAATACTATGAATACATGTAAGTTTTAATGCTTTAATAAAGAGACATTGTTTTAAATCTTATCTTAAATTTTCCTTTTTAGGATAGGAACCACATTAATTATTATCTCAACTAGAAATATCTTTATAGACCCAGCCTCTTGGCCTGCCTTATGCCACGTGTTGGAAGGACTCTAAACTTGAGTTATCAATTTTAAGACTAACCATCTGTTAGCAATGTAACAATTATTAATCTTAACCCATAACTTATGAGCTGATAGTGAAAAAACGCAGAGCACATTACCAATAAAAAAATTCAAATAAAGCAGTTACATTTAAACCAATCAGAGAATATTAATTTTTCTAGCAACAATCATGGAATAAAAAGCACTTTATCACTTACTAAACACAATAATCACGAATGTAGAGAACCCTCCAGGAAAAAACCATTTATCAACTTTTTTTTTTAATATTTTTTATTAGGTATTTTCCTCATTTACATTTCCAATGCTATCCCAAAAGTCCCCCATACCCTCCCACCCACTCCCCTAACCACCCATTCCCACTTTTTGGCCCTGGCATTTCCCCATACTGGGGCATATAAAGTTTGCAAGTCCAATGGGCCTCTCTTTCCAGTGATGGCCGACTAGGCCATCTTTTGATACATATGCAGCTAGAGTCAAGAGCTCCGGGGTACTGGCTAGTTCATAATGTTGTTCCCCCTATAGGGTTGCAGATCCCTTTAGCTCCTTGGGTATTTTCTCTAGCTCCTCCATTGGGGGCCCTGTGATCCATCCACTAGCTGACTGTGAGCATCCACTTATGTGTTTGCTAGGCCCGGGCATAGTCTCACAAGAGACAGCTATATCTGGGTCCTTTCAGCAAAGTCTTGCTAGTGTATGCAATGGTGTCAGCGTTTTGGAAGCTGATTATGGGATGGATCCCTAGATATGGCAGTCTCTAGATGGTCCATCCTTTCATCACAGCTCCAAACTTTGTCTCTGTAACTCCTTCCATGGGTGTTTTGCTCCCAATTGTAAGAAGGGGAAAAGTGTCCACACTTTGGTCTTCGTTCTTCTTGAGTTTCATGTGTTTAGCAAATTGTATCTTATATCTTGGGTATCCTAAGTTTTTGGGCTAATATCCACTTATCAGTGAGTACATATTGTGTGAGTTCCTTTGTGATTGTGTTACCTCACTCAGGATGATGCCCTCCAGGTCCATCCATTTGCCTAGGAATTTCATAAATTCATTCTTTTTTAATAGCTGAGTAGTACTCCATTGTGTAAATGTACCACATTTTCTGTATCCATTCCTCTGTTGAGGGGCATCTGGGTTCTTTCCAGCTTCTGGCTATTATAAATAAGGCTGCTATGAACATAGTGGAGCATGTGTTTTTCTTACCGGTTGGGACATCTTCTGGATATATGCCCAGGAGAGGTATTGCTGGATCCTCCGGTAGTACTATGTCCAATTTTCTGAGGAACCGCCAGACTGATTTCCAGAGCGGTTGTACAAGCTTGTAATCCCACCAACAATGGAGGAGTGTTCCTCTTTCTCCACATCCTCGCCAGCATCTGCTGTCACCTGAATTTTTGATCTTAGCCATTCTGACTGGTGTGAGGTGGAATCTCAGGGTTGTTTTGATTTGCATTTCCCTGATGATTAAGGATGTTGAACATTTTTTCAGGTGCTTCTCTGCCATTCGGGATTCCTCAGGTGAGAATTCTTTGTTCAGTTCTGAGTCCCATATTTTAATGGGGTTATTTGATTTTCTGGAGTCCACCTTCTTGAGTTCTTTATATATATTGGATATTAATCTCGTATCTGATTTAGGATAGGTAAAGATCCTTTCCCAATCTGTTGGTGGCCTTTATGTCTTGTTGACAGTCTCTTTTGCCTTGCAGAAGCTTTGCAACTTTATGAGGTCCCATTTATCGATTCTCAATCTTACAGCACAAGCCATTGCTGTTCTATTCAGGAATTTTCCCCCTGTACCCATATCTTCGAGGCTTTTCCCTACTTTCTCCTCTATAAATTCCAGTGTCTCTGGTTTTATGTGGAGTTTCTTAATCCATTTAGATTTGACCTTAGTACAAGGAGATAGGAATGGATCAATTTGCATTCTTCTACATGATAACCACCAGTTGTGCCAGCACCATTTGTTGAAAATGCTGTCTTTTTTCCACTGGATGGTTTTAGCTCCTTTGTCAAAGATCAAGTGACCATAGGTGTGTGGGTTCATCTCAGGGTCTTCAGTTCTGTTCCATTGGTCTACTTGTCTGTCACTATACCAGTACCATGCAGTTTTTATCACAATTGCTCCGTAGTACAGCTTTAGGCCAGGCATGGTGATTCCACCAGAGGTTTCTTTATCCTTGAGAAGAGTTTTTGCTATCCTAGGTTTTTTGTTATTCCAGATGAATTTGGAGATTGCCCTTTCTAATTCATTGAAGAATTGAGTTGGAATTTTGATGGGGATTGCATTGAATCTGTAGTTTGCTTTTGGCAAGATAGCCATTTTTACTATATTGATCCTGCCAATCCATGAGCATGGGAGATCTTTCCATCTTCTGAGATCTTCTTTAATTTCTTTCTTCAGAGACTTGAAGTTCTTATCATACAGATCTTTCACTTCCTTAGTTAGAGTCACGCCAAGGTATTTTATATTATTTGTGACTATTGAGAAGGGTGTTGTTTCCATAATTTCTTTCTCAGCCTGTTTATACTTTGTGTAGAGAAAGGCCATTGATTTGTTTGAGTTAATTTTATATCCAGCTACTTCACCGAATCTGTTTATCAGGCTTAGGAGTTCTCTGGTGGAATTTTTAGGGTCACTTATATATACTATCATATCATCTGCAAAAAGTGATATTTTGACTTCATCTTTTCCAATTTGTATCCCTTTGATCTCCTTTTGTTGTCGAATTGCTCTGGCTAGGACTTCAAGTACAATGTTGAATAGGTATGGAGAAAGTGGACAGCCTTGTCTAGTCCCTGATTTTAGAGGGATTGCTTCAAGCTTCTCACCATTTATTTTGATGTTGGCTACTGGTTTGCTGTAGATTGCTTTTATCATGGTTAGGTATGGGCCTTGAATTCCTGATCTTTCCAAGACTTTTATCATGAATGGATGTTGGATCTTGTCAACTGCTTTTTCCGCATCTAACGAGATGATCATGTGGTTTTTGTCTTTGAGTTTGTTTATATAATGGATTACGTTGATGGATTTCCGTATATTGAACCATCCCTGCATCCCTGGAATGAAACCCAGGTCAGGATGGATGATTGTTTTGATGTGTTCTTGGATTCGGTTAGTGAGAACTTTATTGAGGATTTTTGCATTGATATTCATAAGGGAAATTGGTTTGAAGTTCTCTATCTTTGTTGGATCTTTCTGTGGTTTAGGTATCAGAGTAATTGTGGCTTCATAGAATGAGTTGGGTCGAGTACCTTCTGTTTCTATTTTGTGGAATAGTTTGTGAAGAACTGGGATTAGATCTTCTTTGAAGGTCTGATAGAACTCTGCACTAAACCCATCTGGTCCTGGGCTTTTTTTGGTTGGGAGACAATTAATGACTGCTTCTATTTCTTTAGGGGTTATAGGACTGTTTAGATAGTCAACCTGATCTTGATTTAACTTTGGTACCTGGTATCTGTCTAGAAACTTCTCCATTTCATCCAGGTTCTCCAGTTTTGTTGAGTATAGCCTTTTGTAGAAGGATCTGATGGTGTGTTGGATGTCTTCAGGATCTGTTGTTATGTCTCCCTTTTCATTTCTGATTTTGTTAATTAGGATGCTTTCCCTGTTCCCTCTAGTGAGTTTGGCTAAGGGTTTATCTATCTTGTTGATTTTCTCAAAGAACCAGCTCCTGGATTGGTTGATTCTTTGAATAGTTCTTCTTGTTTCCACTTGGTTGATTTCACCCCTGAGTTTGATTACTTCCTGCCATCTACTCCTCTTGGGTGAATTTGCTTCCTTTTGTTCCAGAGCTTTTAGGTGTGTTGTTAAGCTGCTAATGTGTGCTCTCTCTAGTTTCTTTTTGGAGGCACTCAGAGCTATGAGTTTTCCTCTTAGAAATGCTTTCATTGTGTCCCAAAAGTTTGGGTATGTTGTGGCTTCATTTTCATTGAACTCTAAAAAAAGTCCTTATTTTCTTTCTTTATTCCTTCCTTGACCAAGGTATCATTGAGAAGGGTTGTTGTTCAGTTTCCACATGAATGTTGGCTTTCTATTATTTATTTTGTTATTGAAGATCAGCCTTAGTCCATGGTGATCTGATAGGATGCATGGGACAATTTCAATATTTTTGTATATATTGAGGCTTGTTTTGTGACCAATTATGTGGTCAATTTTGGAGAAGGTACCATGAGGTGCTGAGAAGAAGGTATATCCTTTTGTTGTAGGATAAAATGTTCTGTAGATATCTGTCAGATCCATTTGTTTCATAATTTCTGTTAGTTTCACTGTGTCCCTGTTTAGTTTCTGTTTCCATGATCTGTCCATTGGTGAGAGTGGTGTGTTGAAGTCTCCCACTATTATTGTGTGAGGTGCAATGTGTGCTTTGAGCTATACTAAAGTGTCTTTAATGAATGTGGCTGCCCTTTTATTTGGAGCATAGATATTCAGAATTGATAGTTCCTCTTGGAGGATTTTACCTTTGATTTGTATGAAGTGCCCCTCCTTGTCTTTTTTGATGACTTTGGGTTGGAAGTCGATTTTATTAGATATTAGAATGGCCACTCCAGCTTGTTTCTTCCTACCATTTGCTTGGAAAATGTTTTCCAGCCTTTCATTCTGAGGTAGTGTCTATCTTCTTCTCTGAGATGAGTTTCCTGTAAGCAGCAAAATGTTGGTTCCTGTTTGTGTAGCCAGTCTGTTAGTCTATGTCTTTTTATTGGGGAGTTGAGTCCATTGACATTAAGAGATATTAAGGAAAAGTAATTGTTGTTTCCTGTTATTTTTGTTGTTAAAGTTGGCATTCTGTTCTTGTGGCTGTCTTTTTTAGGTTTGTTGAGGATTTACCTTCTTGCTTTTTCTAGGACGTGGTTTCCGTTCTTGTATTGGTTTTTTTCTGTTATTATCCTTTGAAGGGCTGGATTCGTGGAAAGATAATGTGTGAATTTGGTTTTGTCGTGGAATACTTTGGTTTCTCCATCTATGGTAATGAGAGTTTGGCTGGGTATAGTAGCCTGGGCTGGAATTTGTGTTCTTTTAGTGTCTGTATAACATCTGTCCAGGCCCTTCTGGCTTTCATAGTCTCTGGTGAAAAATCTGGTGTAATTCTGATAGGCTTGCCTTTATATTTTACTTGACCTTTTTCCCTTACTGCTTTTAGTATTCTATCTTTGTTTAGTGCATTTGTTGTTATGATTATTATGTGTCGGGAGGAATTTCTTTTCTGGTCCAGTCTATTTGGAGTTCTGTAAGCTTCTTGCATGTTCATGGGCATCTCTTTCTTTAGGTTTGGGAAGTTTTCTTCTATAATTTTGTTGAAGGTATTTGCTGGTCCTTTGAGTTGAAAATCTTCATTATTATCTACTCCTATTATCTGTAGGTTTGGTCTTCTCATTGTGTCCTGGATTTCCTGGATGTTTTGAGTTAGGATCTTTTTGCATTTTCCATTTTCTTTGATTGTTGTGCGGATGTTCTCTATGGAATCTTCTGCACCTGAGATTCTCTCTTCCATCTCTTGTATTCTGTTGCTGATGTTGGCATCTATGGTTCCAGATTTCTGTCCTAGGTTTTCTATCTCCAGCGTTGCCTCACTTTGGGTTTTCTTTATTGTGTCTACTTCCCCTTTTAGGTCTTGGATGGTTTTATTCAATTCCATCACCTGTTTGGTTGTATTTTCCTGCAATTCTTTAAGGGATTTTTGTGCTTCCTCTTTAATGTCTTCTACCTGTTTAGCTGTGTTCTCCTGTATTTCTTTAAGTGAGTTATTAAAGTCTTCTTGATGTCCTCTACCATCATCATGAGATATGCTTTTAGATCCGGGTCTACCTTTTCAGGTGTGTTGGGGTGCCCTTGACTGGGCGAAGTGGGAGTGCTGGGTTGTGATGATGGTGAGTGGTCTTGATTTCTGTTAGTAAGATTCTTATGTTTATCTTTTGCCATCTGGTAATCTCTGGAGTTAGTTGTTATAGTTGTCTCTGTTTAGAGATTTTTCCTCTGTTGATTCTGTTACCGTCTACCAGCAGACCTGGTAGACTAGCTCTCTCCTCTGAGTTTCAATGGTCAGAGCACTCTCTGCAGGCAAGCTCTCCTCTTACAGGGAAGGTGCATAGATATCTGGTGTTCGAACCTCCTCCTGGCCGAAGATGAAGGCCCAAAACATGACTTTTTCCAGAAGCTGTGTTGCTTTGGCCTTTCACAGAAGCTGTCATCTTCTGTGGTGTACACTCTCACCTGTGCAGACTACCTTAGGCAGAGTCCCGGAACCAATATGGCTTCCGCAGATCCTGAGGCAAAGGGCTCCCAGTTATCAGCTTTTTTTAATCCAACATAAAACAGAACATTCATTCATACAGACTGGACACAAACAGACATGAATTGAACACATGAACAGACTGGTGCACCAGACATTAGACAAAGACACAAAAACGGCAGAGCACTTCTGCTGTAAGGCCCAGAGAGAACAAAGCAGGGCACTCCTGAATTTTCTCTCTGCTCTTTGGGACATTTTCCTTTGGCATGATGCAGTTTTTAACTGCGGCCATCCACCTGATTATTAATTTCCTTTTAATAAACCCTTTCTTTATTTATTATCTGTAAGTACACTGTAGCTGTCTTCAGACACTCCAGAAGAGGAGTGTCAGATCTTGTTACAGATGGTTGTGAGCCACCATGTGGTTGCTGGGATTTGAACTCTGGACCTTTGAAAGAGCAGTCGGGTGCTCTTACCCACTGAGCCATCTCACCATTTAGAGACTGCCGTATCCAGGGATCCATCCCATAATCAGCTTCTAAACGCTGACACCATTGCATACACTAGCAAGATTTTGCTGAAAGGACCCAAATATAGCTGTCTCTTGTGAGACGATGCCGGGGCCTAGCAAACACAGGAGTGGATGTTCACAGTCAGCTATTGGATGTATCACAGGGCTCCCAATGGAGAAGCTAGAGAAAGTACCCAAGGAGCTAAAGGGATCTGCAACCCTATTGTTGGAACATCATGATGTACTAACCAGAACCCCGGAGCTCTTGTCTCTAGCTGCATATGTATCGAAAGATGGCCTAGTCGGCCATCAATGGAAAGAGAGGCCCATTGGACTTGCAAACTTTATATGCCCCAATATAGGGGAATGCCAGGGCCAAAAGAATGGGAATGGGTGGGTAGGGAAGTGGGGGGCGCTATGGGGGACTTTTGGGATAGCATTGGAAATGTAATTGAGGAAAATATGTAATAAAAATATTAAAAATCAAAAAAAAAAGAAGAAAAAAAAATAAACCCTTTCTTTTCTCACGCCTAAAAATGTAGCTTCTGGGAGCTACGGCTAACCGCTTGTTAAGTTCCTAGCTCCTGGTAAGCTTCACTGCTGAACCTAAGTGAATTAGTGCTCAGGTTAAACGCTGTTTCAACTTAGCCCATACCGACCTTCTCCGGTATGAATTTCCTTTAATTATTTTCTTCTTCTATGGAGCTCCAAATCAGCAGTGCTTCTTCCAAATGTCCTCTGCCGTTCTCAGTCCCGTGTGGGCGCCAGATCTGTTGTGTCCGGCCAGCGGCTCACATGTCTGGGTTCTAGTCTAGAAAGGTATCTTGGAATCTGGAAGAGAAGAGGGATCTAGGCGGACGAGAGTAAGATGAAGCTAAGACAAAATTCTGATCAAAGCTCAATTTTACTAATTCGTGCACCGAGTTATGAAGGAGGGGAAGGGGCCCGATTTCCACCAAATCATCTTGGAGTAAGGTTGCAGGTGAACATGTGATAGCTCCAGAACAGCTAGGTGGCAGGCATCAGCAGTGGGAGTGGCAGGACAATAGGGTGGCAAGCTCTGTCCCAATGCTCTCAAACACTGAAACCTAAGCAAACAGGTTTCAGGCTGGGGAGGGGCGGTTACACTCTGGTGTATGCAGGCTGTTTGTGAGGGTGTCTTTCAAGTATTGGATAATGAAAACACTAATGTCATGAACAGACTACTCTAATGATGACTTCATAGCTTTGTGGGTATGGGAAGTGGGTTCTAGTTGTAAGGAATGGGTGAGTCCTTGGTGCCGGGCTTCTCTCTGCTTCTTGGACACCTTAGATGGACAGCTTTCCTTCAGCACACTTGCCCACCATCATGTTGCTGCCCTGCCCCAGACCAAAGCAACAGATGCGGATGACCTAGTACCACATCCCTGAAATGGTGAGTCAAATGTACATATTTTTCTTTCAAATTGTTAATCTCGGGTTTGTTACAGTGATGAACAACTGATTTTTTTTTGTTTGTTTTTTGTTTTTTTTTTCCAGTGTGGAACTCTCTAAAACTCGGTGGGAATTCCTCCAGAATAAGTGATATATGAGCACACACATGTGGGTGAGGAAGGGAGGGAGACAAATGTGCTGGAAGCTGCAGTCTTCTTGTAATAATCTTGGAAGATATATGCCATCATGTCTTTTTGCAGTTCTTGAGAGCTAACTCTGGGCTTTATGTGTGCTGGATAAATAATTAACCACTGAGCTAAATCTTCAATGCTAATTCTCATCATTTCTGCTTTATTATGTTCATTCGAGTGAGTTACTAAGTTCTGCCTACATTCCGATAGAAGGAAATTAAGCCTTGTCTCTTTGAATGGAGGAGAATATGGACTCTGTGCCTATCACTGCTCTGCTCAGTCATTTGCTCTAGTGTATTTTTTTTAAAGCAGGATTTTTGATAATTTCATATTGATGATTTCAGATTTGCCACAGTGGAAATATTTACATTATGCAGCACAGCAAAAGCTTCGAAATCAAGTTGTTTCCCACCAGATAACTATTAATCTGTCCCCAGCACACAGCTGGACAGATGTAGATCTACATGCTCACAGAACTTCTGCAGGATAGATAAATAGTAAACAGGCAAGAAGAGAATAAAAGTTGCACACATGGAAAGAAATAGTTTCTGTACTTGATGAGAATAGACGGGAGGCTGAAAGTAGGGGTTGCGAGAATTTAAATGTGTGACAACAGACATCTAGAGATGACATCACAAAGCAACACTGTCACTTTCAACTTCCTGTTTGTACAGACATTTTAAAATAGGATCTGCAGGTTGAATTTAACTATGGGTATGCAAATGCATTAAAAACTTGGCATGCGAGATATTTTAGAATTCCACAGCCACGATAAAAAAGTGCATATGTGAAGCTACAGAGGACTAATGCCTGCCCTAGAATGGATGCAGCCGACCCACGTGTAAAACAACCCAGAAATTATTTTACAAAAACAGACAAAATGTTAATTCCTTTGGGTCAATGCCTTACTCTACGTCTTGTGTCATCTTTCAGGTTTGTGGGAAATTATTTCAAACAGAAACCTTCCAGGACCATAGGAGTTTGGATTTGAAATAGACCTCAGCAAATGTTAACACATGCATCCTTATTTCTTCGAGCATGTGTTGTGGTTGGAAGAGAAATGCCTCCGTAGTCTCAAGCCTTTGGACACTTGGTGCCCAGGAGGTGGCTCTGTCTGGGAGGGCTATGGAACCTTTGGGAAGTAGAACCTTGCCAGGGGACGTATGGCACTGTGAGGGAGGTTTGAAAGCTCATAGTTTTGCCTCTCTTCTGGTTTTCTTTCTGCTTCTTGCATCTGGATGAACATGTGATGTCTCAGCTCCCTGCTCTGACCACCTCAGCTATCTTCAGTGTGCCTCCTCTGCTACGACGGACTCTCACTGTGGAACAGTAAGGTGGAATAAACTTTCTTCTGTAAATCTTTTCTGGACGTAGTATTTTATTACAGTAACAAGAAAATGAAATAATACAACATATTTGGCAGTCCAATATTAAAATTAGAAACCTCTGCCCTGCCTTGTTTGTTTTTGACAGGGTCTCATGTAACCCAGGTCGGTTTCAAACTTGTTATAATATAGACTAGGCTGTAGCTCCCAGCTCTCCTGCCTTCACTCTTAAGTGCTGGAGTTACAGGCACATGCTACCATACTTGGTTGGTTTCCTGGTTAAAATGAAGAACATTTAAAAGAATTCTTTTAAAAAAAAGATTTAATTTTTTTTTTATGTGTGTGTCTGCTATGTGTGTGCAAGTGCCCAAGGTAGGCAGGAGAGAATGTCACACTCCCCGGAGTTGAAGTGATAAGTGATCTTAAGCTGCCTGACATAGGTGCTGGGAATCAAACTCAAATTCTCTGGAGGAACAGGGAACAAAACACCCCAACCCTCTGTGCCAGCTCTCCAGCCCCCCAAACCAGGAATGAATATTCTTAATGCCCGAAACTCACCCCGGACTCTGTGAATCATGAAAGCTTGAAAATACCTGTGTATAAAACATAGTTTATTAATTTTCTGACATTTTCAAATAATGATTTAAGATTATTACTGTTATTATTGTTGTTATTATTGTATACCTGTCCTGCCTACATGTATGTCTGTACATCATGTACCTGTCTGGTACTGGCAGAGACCAGAAGACATCATTGGATCCCCTTAGACTATTCTTACAGACAATTGTGAGCAAGCCTGTGGATGCTAGGCATTGACCTGGGTTCTCTGGAAGAGCAACACACGCCCTTAACTGGTGGATCCATGGTCCAGGTTCTCTTATACTCAAATACTAGAGGATGGATAGTCGAACCAACTTTTTTTCCTTTTACAGGTTAGGGCCACAAACATCTAAGATGTCAAAGAACTTTTGAAGTAATAGTACATAGCTAGTATAATCCAACTTTTTTTCCTTTAAAGTAAAAAACAAGATAAAAAGTACCTCATGACCTTTAAAGGTGACATTTTAAAAGAATAGTCAGCCATGGAACAAGTTAGGACTTCAGTGAGAGAGTATCGTTTGTGTGTGCAGTTACTAGTCAATATGCCCCAACCCAGCCACAAATTAGTGAGGTTGATTTAAATTACTAACATGAAATTCTTAACTCTATATTTTTGAAGTCATTGGTTTTAGCCGCTCTGTTTTCTTTTCTCTGGTTTTCCAAGGTTGCTCTTTTGGAAATGCTTTTAGAAACCTAATTGTGACTCTGGATTCAGACTTCTGAACTAAGTCATCAAACACAGGCTGGTCAGAGTGGAAAGCATTGGGGTTTTTTGTTGGTGTTTTTCATAAAGCTCTGTCTACTTTAAGGAGGAAGTTGGATGATGGCTGCCCCCCCCAAAAAAAAAAAACAAAAAAACCAAAACAAACAAACCCCACCCCTTCCCAAATCTGTGGTAGCTTGTTAAAGCAGCACCTAACTACAATACAAGCTAGCACTTGGGAGGTTTGAGATAAGAGATCAGGAGTTACAGAGACAAAGTTTGGAGCTGAGACTAAAGGATAGACCATCTAGAGACTGCCATACCTGGGGATCCATCCCATAATCAGCCTCCAAACGCTGACACCATTGCATACACCAGTAAGATTTTGCTGAAAGGACCCTGATATAGCTGTTTCTTGTGAGGCGATGCCAGTGCCTGGCAAACAGAAGTGGATGTTCACAGTCAGCTATTGGATGGATCACAGGGCCCCCAATGGAGGAGCTAGAGAAAGCACCCAAGGAGCTAAAGGGAACTGCAACCCTATAGGTGGAACAACAATATGAACTAACCAGTACCCCCAGAGCTTGTGTCTCTAGCTGCATATGTAGCAGAAGATGGCCTAGTCGGCCATAATTGGGAAGAGAGGCCCCTTGGTCTTGCAAACTTTATATGCCCCAGTACAGGGGAACACCAGGGCCAAGAAGTGGGAGTGGATGGGTAGGGGAGTGGGGGGGGGTGAGGGTATGGGGGAATTTTGGAATAGCATTTGAAATGTAAATGAAGAAAATACCTAATAAAAATATATTTTAAAAAAGGAGATCAGGAGTTCAGGGCTAGTCTCAGATACATAGTGAGTTTGAGGTCAGCCTGGGCTACATGAGACCCTGTCTTAAGAAAAGCATCCGTGCTGCTGTGGGAGATGTAGATACACTGATTCCAGGCTAACCTCTCTGCCAGCACCTTGGCAACCTGTCTATTTATACACTTTGATTTACTTGCTTGAGGGAGAGTCACACTACTTAGCTCAGGCTTGCCTCAAGTTCAATATCTTCCTGCTTCAGGTGCTTGAATGCTGGGACTACAGGTGTGTTCTACCATGACTTGGTTTGTGCTCCTTTAAAATTGTATTTAGATGTGTGTATGTCCCCCCCAATTATTACTGTATATGTAGGGTGTCCAAGGAGGCCAGATATCAGATCCCTTGGAGCTGGAGATGCAGACAGCTGTGATCTGTCTGTTGTGAGTGACAGAAATTGAACTTAGGTACTCTGCAAGAGTACTATGTGTTCTTTACTGTGAAGCCATTTCTCCAGCCCTCGAAACAGTAATACTTATTTTATTTGTGAAATTCTCACGATGAGCTGGATGCCTACAGTTGCTGCCCTTTTTGGTCTACGTTTGTTCCCTGAATGTGTGACAGACAATTTTTGCCTGCCTTCTTCACCCAGTGCCCGTAACATTCTGTACCTTAGTTATAGCACTCTGGTTAGGATTTCTCAGGGGTGGGAATGCGGTGGGTGAGGCGTGGCAGCCATGTCTGCCACAGGTCAGCTTTCCGAGACAGGGAGCCTTCTGAGAGCCACAGAGGCCATAGGACAAGTGTTGTTCTGCTAACATCACTTTCTAAGCAGCTGGACTCCCTTTGTCCTCTAGCTGCTCCTGAGACCAAGGAGTCAGTAGGAGAAGGCACTTCCACTGTTTCAAACTTCAGTTAAAAAAACAAAAACAAAAAACAAACCAACAACAAACCTAATGAAACTATTTATAGACCTGGATTCTTTTCCTTTCCAGGTGACAGATTTATTCAGGTCAGGGTATTATTAGACACCAGAGAAAGAGGCATCGGAGGGAAAATGTCCCTCACGAAACATTCCCCAGCTGGTCTTCATTCAGTCTTTCTTTTTGGTGGTCATACTCAATGATCACGTGTTCAGATCCGTGCTGATGTTACACCCAAATGGCAACCTTTGTAGAGTAACATCTGCTGCAGATGTTGCTCCAAAAACACAAGCCCTGCCCAAGGGTGCTCATTTAAGCCCATGATTTTATCCGTTTGCAGTCACTTTGTGAAAGGGATGACAATATCATTTGTCTGTATCGGATTTTTCTCCATTTCAGGATTGAATCAGAATGCCAAACGAAATCCTTTGTCTAATTCATGAGCTGAGTCTTGTTTTTGTTTTTCAGGATATCACAGAAGATGAGTGGTATAGGTCCTGCTTGTAAAGGACACCGTCTTACCCCATTTCTTTTTTTTTCCCCTAGAAAGGTTTTGGAGTGTGTCTGAATACAATTAAAAAGCAGGATCTGTAAATTGGTAGAAAGCACCTTTAAATCAAAACACAGTGCTCTGACTTCTAGCCAGACCTTGCTGTAGATGAAATCACATCCCTTAAGTTTCCACTATTGCAGCAGTGATGTCCAGGCAAGCAGCGGGTTGCTTCTTACCCCCACCCCGCATTCTGATGCATCTAGGTGGAAATCAAAAGGCCCTGTGAACAACCCAAGAATGTGTTTTCTACAAGGATGATCTTGGGTCGTGGTTCCCTCTCATTAACAATAGCCTTCCTAAGCCAAGGTCTTAGCTGTCATTCCACCTGCGTGGTTCCTGGCGCCATTTGGCTTTTGACGTGGGTCTGAACCAAGAAATAAACCCAATACCCCTGGCGGCTGCTCGCTTGTGCCTAGCCTCCTGGCTCCCGCTCCCCGGGGCGGGTAGTGCAGCGCGCAGAGCCGCCGCGTCGCCGCTGTCCTCTGGGTGGCCCCAGCGCGCACCGTTCATTGAGCGGTGGAAGGTGAGGCAAGAGGAGGCTGGTGCTGAGCTCGCCAACTCCACCCGGGCCCGGGCAGACAAAAGAGGCCGGCAGTGCAGCTCGCTGGGACGCGATGGCCGGGCGCGGAGGACGGGTGCTGCTGGCGCTGTGTGCCGCGCTGGTGGCCGGCGGGTGGCTGCTGACGGCTGAAGCCCAGGAGCCCGGGGCGCCAGCGGCTGGCATGAGGCGGCGCCGGCGGCTCCAGCAAGAGGACGGCATCTCCTTCGAGTACCACCGCTATCCAGAGCTGCGCGAGGCGCTGGTGTCGGTATGGCTGCAGTGCACCGCCATCAGCAGAATCTACACAGTGGGGCGCAGCTTCGAGGGCCGGGAGCTCCTGGTCATCGAGCTGTCTGACAACCCCGGGGTCCATGAGCCGGGTAAGTGCTCTGCCCACTGCAGGGGCTCCGGGGACGGGAAGAAGGAGAGGTGGGCCCCAAGTTGCTTCCCGGTGGAGGATGCCTGGATGGAAGGTGGAAAGTGGGGAGGAAACGAGCACCAGCCTCTCCCTATCGTTCGCATCTCCGACCCGTTTTTTTTGTTGTTGTTGTTTTGTTTTTTTTTTTTTTTTTTTTTTTTTTTGGTGAACATAGGCTAGAGGGGCTGGAGGCACGGGGACAGGAATAACAGGCAAGCAAATCCCAGAGCTGAGTCCCCGGGTGCTCACCATCACAGATGAGTCAAACTCTAAACAGAATAAAATTGTGAGTTCTCAGGAAGGCAAACACCTTCCCCGCAGACACAAGTGAAAAATAAGGTGCAGAAGGAGAGGAGCCAGGAAGGAGGTCTCAGAGGAGCCAGGAAAGAGGCTTTTATCATTTGAGAATTTCCAAAGGACCAGCTTATTGGGTGCTGCAGCTCTTCCTACCCTCCTCTGCGTTTGTGTGAGCGTTAGGCGCACTCTCTGGGGATACTGGCGAATTTTAAAAAGGATATTGATGATCTAGATGTCCTGTGGTGTGCATACTTGTAGATCTTCCTACCAGGATAGAAAAAGATGGTTTCTAACAGGCATACAGATTCTGAAACCATGCATGGCCTTACTAAGGGAAAACGACAGTACCCCCCCCCCCCTCCCCGCGTGCTTTAACCACTCTGAGATGACTAGTTCAAGATCGATCACGTTTTATCTCCTGCAGTCATCTTGTGAGGCATTTTCCGTCAGAGTACGTTCAAGCACGTTTTGATTTGTATTAAAGGCTTAGTATTAAAAAGATATTTTAAGCAATGTTTTGGGATCTTTTTGGGTTATGTTTATGCTCTTTAGAAAGAATTTGGTCCTGGCATTTCTGTTGGTCATGAAGGCCTGGTTAAAGCACCCAAATCAGTATGGAATGCTTTTGATTTCTCGACGAAGAAAATACAAAAGCCAGGCTAAAAATTATCAGTGCAGGACATGAGAAATCTCCTTTCCTTCATCTCTCCCCGCCCCCCCCCTTATTTTTCCTCCCTGGGTTTCTTGTTCATTAGATTGGCCTTGAATTTGTAGTCCAGGCTGGCCTCGAACTCCTGATCACTCAGCTTCTGAATCATTAAGCTGGGACTATGGATGCTTCCCACCATTCCCGACCTTTTCCTCTCTCCATTATTATTATTATTATTATTATTATTATTATTATTATTATTATTGTTATTGTTGTTGCTGTGATAGGATGTAATCCAGGAAGGCTGAGTAAGCCTCTGTCACTGAGCCTCGCATTCGTTTGCCTGCGTAGTTTTCCCAGTGGTACGTAAGAAGCAAACGGAGAACGGATTAAATAGGTGCTAATAGAGAAACTTTGATCTTAGAACATGGAGTGTATGGGTTAAGTCCTTGAAAACATTTCTTGCCCATGACTAAGGTAAATGACAAGGTGGGAATGAATTTGCTAACGGCTTGGTATTAGGGTGAAAACCTTAAGACATTCATAAAGAGTTCCAGCAGGGCTCATCCTGGAAAGCGGAAACTTGATGGTTAGTGTTTGTGCAGCCATTGGAAAATAAGGAGGCGATGCTTACATGGACACTCACTTCCAGCCAAGCCACACAACAAGCCGGCCACTCCTGACAGTCAAGCTTGTATGATTCTGATGCTCAAGCTCAGCCCTTTGTTCTGTTTGTTAGTAGAGTCTTCCTGTGGGCTTGTTGAATTATTTAAAGAAATTATATGAAAGCCATGGTTTAACGTTATGTTGTCTTGTTTCAAACATAAAGATAAATTGATATTATTGCAAGAATATGACATGTTCTGACAATGAAAACAAATTTTGGTTGAATATCTGGAGCACGGATCTGCGAATCTGGTTGAAAACATGATCACTTTTTAAAAAGTCCTTCAAATTCCTTTTTGGGTGAGCAGATAAGAAGGCATATCTGCATCTCTTCTGTGGTAGAAATGGGTACATTCAATGTTATTCTTTTGGCCGTTTTGAAATCCTACACCTTCAAGATGAGCCAGGTTCTATGACTTATAAACAGGTTGTTCCGGTGAATGGGAAATCTGGCACAAAGGTTATGGGACAGGAAGTGTCTGTGCCAACACATGGAAAAGAATCCTAGGGACTGATAGGTCAGGGACCTTGACCAGTGCCTCTCAAATTCTGGAAATTTACAAACTCTAATGTTGCTCAAACCACTTATAAAGGAGACTACTTACCTTAACTAATTTCATCACAGAAGTACCTTCGGAATTTGTTTGTCAAATCTTTATTATTTATTTATCCATGCATGCATGTGCTTGCGTGTATGCACATCATGGTGTGTGAAAGTCAGAGGTCAACTTTCAGAAGCTGGCTCTCTCTTCCACCCTGCAGGTCCTTGAAATAAAAGCCAGGCTGTCAGGGTTGGTACCTTTACACACAAGCTCTGATGTAACACTCTGGATTCTGCTTTAAATTCGCTGATTGAAAATTTCCATGAAACATTTTTTTTATATTCATTTTATTTTTCAGCATGAAAGAAGAATCAAGTTTGTTTTCCTAGCCTAGGTAATTTTTTTATGAACATCTGCCCAAATGCTGTGGAATGGGTGCAGATGAGTGGTGGAGTGCCCACTTAGGGCTTTGTGCTGGATCCTCAGGACAGAAAAAAAAATACCATTATTTGTAAGGATTTAGTCAATGGATGTAATAGAACCCTAGCAAGACAACATATCCCCGCGACAAGAATGGCGGCAACAACTGAAAGCTTCCTTTGGCTAGATTAGCACGTTCTGGGCAGATACTTCTTAAAAATGGACAACGTTTTTTCTAGCCAGAAGGAATTGACCTTTGTATTTGTTTGGTACAGTCTGTGGGCTGAACTTGAGGTCTCCCAAATAATTCCTTAGGTATTCACCGTTTAGAATTCACGAACAGGGAAAAGGAGGGAGATGTCTCTGGGGAGACGGTTCCATCAGTAAAGTGCTTGTTACCCAAGCATGACGCCCTGAACAGGATCCCTCAGAACTCATGGACAACACTGAGCAGAGCACAGTTGTAAGCCCAATGCTGGTGATGCACTGATGGGACAGACACTTGGGGCTGGTGATGCACTGATGGGGCATTTGGGGCTGGTGATGCACTGATGGGGCACTTGGGGCTGGTGATGCACTGATGGGGCACTTGGGGCTGGTGATGCACTGATGGGACACTTGGGGCTGGTGATGCACTGATGGGACACTTAGGGCTGGGGCTGGCCGGCCAATTCAATTGATCTGACAAGCCCCGGGTTCAGCAAGACACCCTGTATCAAAGACTCGGGTTGAGAATGATTGAGGAAGGTACCTAATGTTGGCTTCGTACCCTCTCATGTACATGCGAGCAAGCAAGGAATCATATGCACAAACACATACACACACATACAAATACATACACACACACACACACACACACATATACCACACACACACACACAAATACATACATACACATACACACACACACAAACACCACACACACACAGAGGAAATTCCATTTTGAATTCATCAGTAAGGGTTATCTACATATATTCTGTGATTTTTTCAACAGGAAACAGCTTGATTTTTGGTTTGCTAAAGTATGTATGAAAGAAGCCTTTATTAACTTGTATCTGAGGAGTAGAATCCAAATAATCAGACCATTCTTTCCAGGATTAAAAATCCATATGTTTGGAACAATAACTGTTTGCATACTTGCGTTTGGGAATTCACCCTGACTCATAGTTGACACTCCGTCTTAAATACAGTCTCAGGAGCAAGGATTTTTCTCTCGTGCAGGCAGCATGATTGTTTTGGACCCATTCCTCCAATCTGTAAAAATTTAAAGTGTACAACTGCCAGTATGTATTTGCCAAATATTTTGATAAAACATGTTATGCTGACAAAATATCTACACATCTTGACAAAACAAACAAAAACAAAAAAATTAAGAAAACCCAAACCAAACAAATAAAAACAAAAACAAAAACCAACCCCCCAAACAAAACAAAAAATCAAACAAACCAAAACAAAACAAAAATAAACCCCAAAACAAAACAAACAAACAAACAAAAAACAAGTAGAGATCTTGATGAAGAGTGTGTGTTTTTGTTTTGTTTTGTTTTGGTCTAATAAATTTGGTATAAATTAGTGTGAACTAAATGCAATCAAGTAGGAGTTAACAGTCGGAGAAGATGGATGTCAGACTCTGGAGAAGAATCTGAACCAAATCACACAAGGTCAGGAGTTATTTTTAGCCTGGATGAGTCAACACAGCTTCTGCCAGAAGTTACAGTCTTGACTGACCTGTGATTGGCTAGTGGAAGAGTGCAGAAACTGATCTGGCCTACACCCTTATACGTTATGCTCAGATTGCCCTGTCTGAGGTAGAACCCAGGGCTGGTGTATGCTGGGCCAGGGCATCCCCAACCCAAAGAGACAGCTTTTTATGGAAACCAATTTGAGAAGTAGCAAGGAATCTCTGCCATGTACCACATTGATTTACCTAAGGGATAAAGGGCCCCACCCTTCACACTGGCATCCTTTAGAAAGATATTAAGACATACAAAGGAGCCTTAGAAAGGGAAACACGTCACCCCAGAATTTCCCAAGTGTACTTAGTGCAACATTGATGATTGGTTTGACAGGCATTAGAGAAATAAGAAAAACAGGCTTGTACAGTTTCTAATTAGTCAGCATCATTAAGATGCAAATCTCCAGATTGGCTGTGTACAATACAAGAGCACCCTCACCTTTAACAGTACTGGGGAATTAATCTAGAGCCTCACACACGTTACAGACAGTCTTCCACTGAGCTGCATACCCCCAGCCCTGTTGGGTGCATACAATACAGTATAGGCATTCATTATTTCACCAGTCAAGATTTATTTTGTAATTCTCCAACAAAGCGTCTCATAAGGGATGTTCCTCAGGAGGGGGTGCACGCCTTTACCTTTTGTGTGATTGACGTTCTTAAGTGACTAGCACGGTGACTTATGTAGCCACTTCTTACTTATTACATATGTTTACTAAACATGAGCGTGATTCCAAGACCACGAAACCAGGGACTATTTTGATGAGACTGGGCTATCACAATTCGTCTTTCCTTATTCGGCTGCTTCATGGTTTCATACTTTTATTTTTTTTTTAATGATTATCATGTATGTGTCTATTTGTGTTATTCTGTCCGCAAGAGCAATGCTCAAGGAGTCCAGATGGTGGAGACAGACTTCATGGATCGGGAGTTAAACACGGTTCTGAAGTGTCCATCACAGGTGCTGGGAAACGAACTCAGGTCCTCAGCAAGAGCCACAGTGCTCAGAACTGCTCAACCATCTTTAGTCCCTGTGTATTATTGTTATTATTATTGTTGTTGTTGTTATTATTATAAACTTATACCATACAGGAATGCCTAGAGACCAGAGGAATGTGGCCTATACAAAATAATTCCCTGAGATTGCTTGTGTCTAATTGTTTAGAACATGGGGTAACATGTGAGAATTTCCCTTTGGGGCTGGAGAGATGGTTCAAAGGTTAAGAGCACTGTCTTCTCTTCCAGAGGTCCTGAGTTCAGTTGAGATCTGATACCCTCTCTGGTGTGTGTAAAGATAGTGACAGTGTACTCACATACATATTTTTTTTTTTTTTTAAAGAAAAGGCAGCCAGGCAGTGGTGGGGCACGCCTTTAATCTCAGCCTTGGCCTTCTTTATTTTATAAAGTGAAGCCTGCCATTTTAGAACAAATGGTAAGTAAAAGTCAAAAATATTAGCAACAAGAATTTCTTTAGTGAATTTTGAGCTGGTGAGATGACATAGTGGTAAAGAGACAGTCAACCTGAAAATCTAAATTCAATCTCCAGCCCCCCTCCCCCCGCAGAAAGACTCTCTCCAGTTTTCCTCTGCCCTCCACAGTCAAGCAATAACATGTATGCCAATGCACGTACATGCTCACACAAATAAACATTTTTTTTTTAAAGCACCAGGAATCAGTGTCACATAAGAAGAAATGTATGGCTCTTTTAAAGAACTGAAGCCGGCTATCTCCAGGGCTCAATTTTATTTTTCTTCATGAGGTGATATTCAAGCCATGTGCTTGGCAGTGTTATAGAGAAGATGGCTTGGGAGCTGGCTGGTAAATCAAATGAGATCAAACATCAAAGATAAACGTTTAAGTGTGTTCCTCCTGTCCCAGAAACGACGGGAACTCTGCAAGTCCATTCTTCTGTAAATGCTTCCTTCTTTTAAAACTCACAATGTTTTTTTTTTTTTCCCTAATAAAACCTGACCAAAGAGAAGGACCTGCCTATGTTGCTAGAGCTTTTAATTGTTTTCCGATGATCTACCTACATGTTAAGTTGTCCCCAAATGAATTATCCTGAAAGAAGACAGTGAAGTGTGTAGAACATTACAGTCAGGGAGTGGCTCACGACAGCGTACCGAGGAATAACTTTCTGAGGCGACTACATATTTTGCTTTTTATAGAAACCTGTTTACTGTGAGACCACAGTCAGCAACCAGGCTTTACAGCAGTCGTTTAAAAATCTTCACTAAAGGATATTTCATTTCAAGTAACGACTTCTTCTTCTTCTTCTTTTGGTTTTTTTTTTTTTTTTTTTTTTTTTTTTTTTTTTTTTTTTTGGTTTTTTTGGGATGGCAATCATGTATTTTTTAAAATGAGCCTAAATAAAACTTTTAAGTTAAATTTAGGTCACTAGAAAATGCCTTGTTGTGGTTTTGCATGGCAGGAGAACAGGGATAAACCCATAATTTATATGATTTGCTTGCTCATGGCAGGCTGCTCCCTCACGTTCTGGTCCAGAAGCAATGCTGGCCTAGTGACCTTCCCCAGTTCACACTCACTGTGCAAATCCAGAAGCTCTCACTTTTGCCCTGTGGTGTTGCTCACTGCAATTCTACTGCCCCCCCCCGATTTACATTTAAGCTCAAATCATATACTTGCCCATATTTAGAACAATAAAAATTTCGATAGTATGAGTGTATTTAGTTGTCTCCCCTCTGACCAATATATGTTTTTAAGTAAATAAGCGTTTTTATTGCATGTGTTTGAGTAATGTTTTGCTTATATAAGCACTTTGTGGATGCCTGTTTCCTGTGGATGCCAGAAGAGGGCGCTATAGCCCCTGGAACTGGGATTTCAGAGAGTTGTACCCTTCTTGTGGGGGCTGGGAACCTGGTCTATCTGCAACAGTAACTGAGATAATTTTATAGCTCCTTTCCAAAACTGTAATAACTTTCTTTGTCACAAATGAATTACTAAACTTCTAACTATACCTCATTTCACACCAAAATGGATTTTTCAAACATGAAAAGAAAATGTACCTGTGATATTTCTACTTTAATTTAAAGATTACTTAATAAGTATTCTTCAATATTTGGGGTTATTTATTTATTTATTTATTTTCGAGACAGGGTTTCTGTATAGCCCTGGCTGTCCTGGAACTCACTCTGTAGACCAGGCTGGCCTCGAACTCAGAAATTCTCCTGCCTCTGCCTCCCAAGTGCTGGGATTAAAGGCATGTCTCACCACCGCCTGGCGTTTATTATATTTATAAGATCCTGTTTTACATTTATGTATTTACTCTGTGTGTGTGTGCGTGTGTGAGTGTGTGTGCATGCACACCACAGCTTGCACATCTTATGAAAGTCAGAGGACAGCTTGTACATTATCTCCTTCCTTCCTTATGAATCTCTGGGATTGAACACTGGTTTTCAGACTCGGTAGTAAGTGCCTTCCCCAGGTAAGCCATCTAGCAGGTCTCTTCCTTTATTCTCTCCCCCCCCCACACACACTACAGGAGTATGTGTCTCATCATATAGCTAGAAGAACCTCGAACCATCTGTGAATACTCCAGGCTGGCTCCAAACTGGCAATTATCATCCTGCCTCAGTCTCTCAAGTGCTGAGATTACAGACAGGAGCCCTCACATCTGGCCCTTTGCTTATCCTGCCTCTGATTACACTCTCACAGAAGATGAAATTTATTGTCACACTCTGATAACACCCTTGATTCTGGAAAATATCTGCTGCATACAGATCCAGAGGTTGTGGCCTTGGCCATCCTATCTTAGATGCTGCTAACATGAAGAAAAAAGACATAGGAGAAGCTCCTAGATACACTGAAAGTGTATACAAGAATAAAATGGTTTGCATTCTAAGATGCAGAGTCCAATTTCTGGTTTTAAAGTGGAGTGGCCCTAACAAAATAGTTTGCACTGTGAAGTCCGCACAGATGTTTTTGGTTTACATTTACTAGGGGAAATCAGTCTTGCTAGTGTGGGAGCTCAGTGCATGTTAACCCAGATGCTGGACTTCGGCAGCCTTGTGGGATTGGGCACTGCACTTTTGGAAACAGTTATAAACGGGCACAATCCACTGACCACCACACACTCCCACAAGGAGGAGTCAGCTAGTTAAACTGATTTTCTCAAGACTCAAATCCAATTGTGAAAACTAACAAAACAACAGCAAAGTAATTCTTACATGTGTCCACTAATAGAACCAATGGTACTACACGGAGGCACACTCTCTAAACAGACATGGAGATTTTGTCTAAGTTTTGATGATTTAAGCAAGATTTCCAATTGGTATTCAATATCTATAGATGCCTCATACTTTGTCCACTAACTTTAAAAGTAATAAACAAAATCATTTCCAAACTGTTCTTTCTTTCAGGTATGTTCTTTGGCTCTTGTCCTCTTAAAATGTGGCCACATATTCTCCTAAGGTTTCTAAGCACGTGATCCAAATTTGCCTTTGCTTTTGTGTGACTGATTTCTCACAGAGTGCCTTTGGCATCAGTCTAGAGAGGCCAGTGAATATTAATGTACCATCATGTCCTCTTCTTTCCCTTCCTTTTAGATTTGGGTATCAAATGGAGAAAGAAGAGCAGTTTCCTATCTAATTTTTTTTTAAAGATGTATTTATTTTATTGTTTTATGTGAATGAGTGTTTTGCCTGCCTGTATGTAAGTGCATGTCTGGTGTCTTTGCTGGGGGGTGGGAGGGTGGGTGGGGTGGGGTTAGAAGAGAGCATTAGATCCCCTAGGGTTGGAGTGATGGATGGTTGTGAGCTGCTGTTGCGTGCTGGGACTAGAACTTGGGTCCTCTGCAAGAGTGTCAAGTGCTTCTAACTGTTGAGTGAACTCTAGACCCCAGTTTGTGTCTTCGCCTGATTAATGTGAATCATGAACATTCAGGTATATATTACCATGTCTGGCCATATATGAGTCTGTGGACACATTTGCTGTCAGTTCATTTATCCACGGCTATCCTTCTCTAGGGATGCCTCAAAGTTGGGTCCTGAATTAACAATGTCTTTGTGTCTAAGGCACACAAAGAATTAGAACTTATCATCACAAGATTTGGAGTGTGTCGGGTTGTTCTTTTGTTGAAATGTTTAAGAGAAAAATCAGGAGCTGGGGATACAATTCAGTCAGTGCTGGGACGCTCAGTTACAGTGTGTGTCCAGTCCTAAGCAGTGGGGGCAAAAGAAGAGAAAGAAAATACCCCAGTTGTCTTCTGTTTTAAAGATATTGTCACACAATATTCCCTACAGATGCACGTATCTTCTTTTCACTTTATAGCTAAATGCACACCCACACATGCAGGCAAAACACGTAAAATAATACAGTAAACAAGTCTTTAAAAACTATCAATAGTTTCATTTTAAGAAAGACAAATAACTCAAGTTGTTTATTTTTCCAGAGAACTACTTTTAAGTGGATTTATGGAGACCCATGTCTTAAAATAGACATAATTTGGTTAAGTCGATATTGGTGGTTTTTTTTCATTAGACAAGGACAGCCTGTGGCAGGTTACATAAAGGAGCCTTATTCCCTCTCATCCATTTCCTTGTGCTCCCCATTCCTTTATGATGGAGACCAGAGCTGTGAAAGGAAAGTTGAAGAATGTGTCTGTGAAGCCCGTCCTGAGCCCATGCGCTCTGAGGACTGCGTGTGCTGGGCTTTTCTTCTCTCTGGAGACCTAGCCTTTCCCTTCATTTCTTAGTCAAACATATTAAAGTTTCCAAAGGCTGCATTGACTTATGAGCATTTATAAATTAAGTTTTCCAAATTCTTTGGGAAAATAAACATGATTAAAATGTCACTGAAATAATAAATGAACAAGCCCAAATACCTAATGGAAATTATGTTTTCAGCTTAAGACATTTTTATGTCAGTTTTTATGTTTTCACATTGCCAAGTTACATATTGGTATGTCTCTCATTTCTTTTTTAAACTTTATTTCTTTGTGTGTGCATGTGCCTGTGTGTGTGTATGTGGGCACATGCAGACGTGCATTCATGTATGGAGATCAGCAGGCCACTTGTAGTCAGTTCTCTCGTTCTATCGTGTGGGTCATCCAGATGTTGGCAAACATTTTTTACTTGCTGAGCCAGCTTGCTTGCCCCTTCCTGTCTTTTTAAAAATGGGTTTTCTAACCAATCTGCCATTTCCTGGATCCAGGACTGACCTTTTTTTGGGGGGGGGGTGTACTACCCAAGGTGCCTTCAGGGTCTGTAGTAGATTCTCAATGGATTAGTCAATGAATGAATACTTCAAAATGGGCCGTAAACACAGATGCACATACTTTGCCAGCCATTATCTATGAGTGTGCAAGCAAATTGTATGCCAATGCACCGCTTGGCTTTCCTTCCCATATTCCTGTGCAGAACTGAGCCATCTCTGAATTTTATTGTTATAGTCACAGTGTCTGGCTAATGTCATTTTGTCACTAGCAAATCACAATTAATGTTACTAATTCCCTATGTTAATTCCCTAGTTTGGTCCTATTTCTTATCTTCGTCTTTCATACCTAAATGCCTCACTGGCCATGGGCCTTCAGATCTGATTGTTCTTTAGATGTGGTTCTGGGCAGAGATGGCTCGGCCGGTGAAGGTGCCCACCACCAAGCCTGAGGTTGGTTCCTGGAACCCACATCATAGAAGAAGAGAACCAGCGCCCACTGGATGTCCTCTGTCATAGTCATCACACACTCATACCCACCACACTCCAAGTCACACCCATACCAACACATCTACTCATTCCTGCACACAGGACAAACAAGCAAACAAGTGTTAAAACAACAGCAAAATAAAATCCAGCTCCTCTGTGCTGAGGCGCTGCAGCCTGGACACTTTCTTAAATCAGAACCAAAGTACAAGAAAGCCTTTAGTCCTCTGGTGAGCAGTCCTGAGACTGAAGGAAGGACTACAGACAGCCACATGTGAAGTTAAACTTTCTTTAAATATCATTTCAATATTTGTTAAGAGTAATGTAGGGCTCTGGAGAGATGGCTCAGAGGTTAACAGTACTGGCTGCTTTTGCAGAGGACCTTGGTGGATTCCCAGAACCCACACAGTGGCTCACAGCCTCCTGTAACTCCGACTTCTGACATCCACTGAGGCCAAGCACACAGGCATGGTAAACTGATTGACACGCAGACAAAACACCTACACAGTAAAAATAAATATTAAAATAATGATTAAAATATGTCCCTACCAGGTAGGCTGATGATGAGAAGAAAGTCTTTGCAACAAGGAAGACAATACTTAATAACTTAAGAACCAAATATTATCACCTGAGAATAATTGGAAGTTCTAATTCATGTTCAAAATTAAGTCACAATAGGACAAAAGCCTATTAATGTGGACTGAGTTACTAGCACTCTCCCATGTAGATTTTGAACTATGTGCAATAGAAACTATGAAGTGGGGTTCATTGTGTTTGTCAGGCTGAGAGAAAACTTGCCCTCTCTGGGGCTTCAGGTGTCACATTTGGTCAGTAGACATGGTCTCTTCCTAAGCATTCCCAACCTTCCATGTGAGGATAAATATCTCTAACACTCAATGTCTTGACATACTGTCTTCCGAAAAAAACAAACAAACATGTATCCACTTATTAATTTAAATATAGTCAAACTTTATGATATCTAATGAAATATGGTACATTGCAGTGTCTAAAAGTTGACATAGTTCAGATAAAAATCCAAGTAATGTGTGTGTGTGTGTGTGTGTGTGTGTGTGAGTGTGTGACATAGGATCTCATGTAGCTCTGCTCTCTATGCAGTTGAGGATGACTTTGTCTCTACACCCCAAGTGTTGAAAGTACAGGTATGGACTGCCACATCTGGTCTTTGTTGTCCTAGAGATTGAGCCAGGGCTTTGTGTATGCTAGGCACACACTCTACCAACTCAGCTACATCTCCAGGCTTATTTTTTCCCTTTCTGAGACAAGATCTATCTTTGTAGCTCGGGATAGTCTAGAACTTGCTTTGTAGCCCAGGCTGGCCTCATGATCTTCCTTTACCAGTGCTAGGATTATATAGAACTGGAACACCGTGCCTACCAACTTTTGTGATTTTTGTTTTCTTGAGACAAGATGTCTCTATTACATATCCTTGGCTGTCCTGGAACTTGCAATAGAAACCAGACTGGCCTCAGACTCTCAGCCATCTACTTGCCTCTGCAACCCAGGTGCTGAGATTGAAGGTGTCAGTTTTGCTTCAGTTTTGCGCTATTTTTAATTTGAAAAAACTTTAACAACATCTTAGGTGGTAAGGCTCTAGGCTCTCCTGTGGCAGTAGCATCCGTGAACTGTGATAATTATTTAAACAGATTGAGGCCTCTTCTATTATGTCCAGGCTTCTGAGTGTGCTGCTAGTAGTTGCTTCAGGGAATGTGTGAGATGCTCAGTGGATAAAAGTGCCTCCAACCTGAGTTCAATTTTTGGATCCTCCTTGAAGGAGAGAACCAGATGTGCCCCTGTCACACACACAAAATAAAACAAAGAAACAAACAAACAAAAAACATGAAAAAAGTCATTGGTTCAGGTTGCCGTAGAGATGTTTGGCACCTAATGGTTTTTAACTTTGTAAATATTTTCCTTCCTCTTTTAACTCTACTGCAAGTTGTATAAACTGTACTTTAAACACGCATGCAGCATGCAGGAGCGTAAGTCGGTGTGAGTTTGAAGCTACTTTTCCCGAGCATCTAGAATTCTTCTTTTATTGGTGGTATTCCTTTAACGTGGAAGTTGAGCTTACTTGGTTGCTGGGATCCCATGACCTCTGCAAGCAAGGGGAGGGAATGAATGGGGATGTGTTTCTTAAGTGAGCGTACACAGGGTGAGGCCTGCTGGTATGTTCTCAAGAATTCATTGGCTAAAGTTTGAATGTTTGTGGATGCTCTACAGACAGTAGCATAGGGAACACATTCATACTTCGGCCAACATATGCACGAGGCTGAGAAGGCTCTCTTTTGTAGACCATGTAACACTTCCCATGACGTTCTCAGATCCAGGTCATACGCTATGATATCAAAGGGCTCTGCTAACAACATTTACATTTAAACATCCTAATAGTATGAATCGTCAGGAAGGAAGCAATGACTTTCATTCATGAGGTGCTCGGAAATGCCAGATAGAAGCACACTGAAACCAGTACCTATTGGGAAATCAAACCCGAGTCCTAGAGGCCACTACACCATCTCTGTCCTGCTACATCCACCTTTGATTCAGTGTAGCAGTAACAATGAATGGCCTGTGTGAGTGACAGTAAGCAAGTCAGACAGGTGTTTGAAAAGATAGAACTGGTTGGCATTGTGGCTCATGCTTGTTATTCCAGCACTCAGGAGGCTGAGGCAGAAGATTGCCCTGAGTTTGAGCCCAGTTTGGGCTACCTAGCATGAACATGGAAATAAAATGAACATTGGTGTATTACTAAGTAATCAATACTAGGGGATTGCCGGGAGAAGGAGAGGCAAAGGTGGGAAAGGAAGAGGGAATTAAGAGGATGTGGAGAAATAGGAACACTCCTCCATTGTTGGTGGGATTGCAAGCTTGTACAACCACTCTGGAAATCAGTCTGGTGGTTCCTTAGAAAATTGGACATAGTACTACCAGAGGATCCAGCAATACCTCTCCTGGGCATATACCCAGAAGATGTTACAACTGGTAATAAGAACAAATGCTCCGCTATGTTCATAGAAGCCTTATTTATAATAGCCAGAAGCTGGAAAGAACCCAGATGTCCCTCAACAGAGGAATGGATACAGAAAATGTGGTACATTTGCACAATGGAGAACTACACAGCTATTAAAAACAATGAATTTATGAAATTCTTAGGCAAATGGATGGATCTGGAGGGTATCATCCTGAGTGAGGTAACCCAATCACAAAAGAACTCACATGATATGCACTCACTGATAAGTGGATATTAGCCCAGAAACATAGAATACCCAAGATACAATTTGCAAAACACATGAAACTCAAGAAGAAGGAAGACCAAAGTGTGGATACTTCATCCCTTCTTAGAATGGGGAACAAAATACCCATGGAAGGAGTTACAGAGACAAAGTTTGGAGCTGAGACGAAAGGATGGACCATCCGGAGACTGCCCCACCTGGGGATCCATCCCATAATCAGCCACCAAAACCAGACACTATTGCATATGCCAGCAAGATTTTGCTGAAAGGACCCTGATATAGCTGTCTCTTGTGAGGCTATGCCAGTGCCTGGCAAATACAGAAGTGGATGCTCATAGTCATCTCTAGGATGGAACATAGGGCCCCCAATGGAGGAGCTAGAGAAAGTACCCAAGGAGCTGAAGGGGTCTGCAATCCTATAGGTGGAACAACAATATGAACTAACCAGTAGCCCCAGAGCTCATGTCTCTAGCTGCATATGTAGCAGACAGTGGCCTAGTTGGCCATCATTGGGAAGAGAGGCCCCTTGGTCTTGCAAACTTTATATGCCCCAGTACAGGAGAATGCCAGGGCCAAAAGTGCGAGTAGGTGGGTAGGGGAACAGGGCAGGGGAGGGTATAGGGGACTTTCGGGATAGTTTTTGAAATGTAAATGAAGAAAATATGTAATAAAAAATTGGAAAAAAGAGGGAACTATATCTAATTTATATCAACTAATACGTATATTAGTAGAAATGTGCTTATAATACATACATATGTATGTATATAATAACCATATGTATGTATTTATGTATATGGCTATGCATATATATGTACACACATGTATATATACACATATATACATAACTGTATATACATACACATAACTGTATATATATAACTTTATATATAATATGTGTATATATCATATATATGTATATGTGTATATATATATATATATATATATATATATATATAAAATCTGTGTGTGTGTATAGTATACACACATACACACACACACTCTTATGGTTATGAGCATTGAAGAAAGAATCAAAGGGAAGGCGGGAGAGACAGGGGAGCCAGATAGCATAGTATAATGGGTGAGTGAGAACACAGCTTTCTTTTTTTTTCTCCTTAGGCAACATTTAACTGCACATTTAAAAACTCAAGCAGAAGAAACTGTTTGTGCTGAAGGAGGAAATCAGGAAAGGGATGGAGAAAGGAGAGGGGAGGACAGGAGGGACAGGAGGGACAGGAGGGACAACCATGAAGAAGACAAGCAAAGTGCAATGATATGTATATCTGGAATGTATAACGAAGCCCATTATTTTATATGCTAACTAAAGCAATTAGAAAAATAGACACAAGCTTTTTGAAAGAGGGAGATTATTTTAGAAGAATGTGGAGATTTAAATAGGTTTTAAAAGCTAAACTAAAAATCTTGTATGTATGTATGTATGTATGTATGTATGTATGTATTCTTTTTGGGGGGGCGGGGTTTGAGACAGGGTTTCTCTGTATAGCCCTGGCTGTCCTGGAACTCACTTTGTAGACCAGACTGGCCTAGAACTCAGAAATCTGCCTGCCTCTGCCTCCCAAGTGCTGGGATTAAAGGCGTGTGCCACCATGCCCGGTGTATGTATTCTTGAAACAAAGTTTCTCACTGTGTAGTTCTGGCTGCCCTGGAACTCACTATGTAGACTGGGTTAGCCTCGAATTCATAGAGATCTACCTACTTCAGCTTCCTAAGTACTAGGATTAAAGGTGTGCACCAGCACACAGGCTAATAAAATCTTGAAAGTAGAAGAAATGGTTAATTCTGAACCTGTAAAAGAGTATTATACTTGCTATTAAAGATTATTTTTATTTTAGTGTATGGGTGTTTAGCCTGCCAATATGTGTGCACCATGTGTGTGCTGAAGCCTGAGGAGGCCAGCAGAGGGCGCTGGATGCTTAGCGACTGGAGTTATGGACAGGTGTGAGCTGCCATATGGATGCTGAGAATCAAGCATGGGTCCTTTGGAAAAGAATCATTGAGCCATCTCTCCACTTTATTACACTTCTTACATATTGACCTGTTTGTCCCCAGTTTGGTGACATCACTGTCAGATTTTCATTTTGTCAGTGAATACAGTTTGGGAGCTGTTGTGCTTTGGCGCCTGTGTCCTCCATTAAGGAAATAAAACTATTTGGGCTAGAGAGTATATTAACACTTTATTAATATGTGCACAAATTAGGCATATAAAATGATTGCATGATTATATAGATTTTCCTATATTATATAATTAGAAGCATAATAATTAGCTAATAATATATGGTAATAAATGGCAGTTGATCATTATTCCCTCAGTAGCTATTGTATACTTTTTTCTTTTTGTAGCCTTGGCTAGCCACTCTCCTTATGTAGACCAGGCTGCTCTTGTACTCACAGGCTTGTCTCTACCTCTGCCTCCTGAGTGCTGGGATTAAAGGCAGATCTTACCACATCCTGCTTCCTACGCACTTTGTAGTAATTCTTAATGTAAAAACATGTTAGATAATTTTGATTTTGCTAAGCCAATTTCCTTCCATCAGTTAAATATAGCTCAATTAGCATTCTCTTTTCATCGTGCAATTAAAAAATTTTTTTTTGTGTGTGTTGGACACAGTGGCTTTGGCTTCAGGTCTAGATACTCGAGGCACTGAGATGCCAGGATATTGTAAGGCCTGGAATTCAAGGTCAGTCTGGATAACATACCCATACCTGGTCTCAAAAACAATACGACAAACACATTTAAAAACAAAGCACCCACTACAGAAACAACAAAAGGGATATAATGAGGAGCTGAGGGGGAACCCAGACGGCTGTAGCTTTTGCTTTCTAAATCCGCAGCTGCTCCTGAATCCCAGCTGCATCTCACGATCCTGCAGTCTGTCAGGTGATTTAGAGAGAGATTCACTATTCGGAAATATTTAGCACTTAACTAATTTTTCCAATTATAGGTTTTTGATTAGGGAAAATTTATTTTGAATCACTCGTAATGTTGAACCCAGTCTTCATTAGTGTTCCTTAGAACTGTGGAACTTAAGAACTACAGCTCCTCCTCCCACCCCTGGACTGGAACACTCTCCTTTCATAGACGATTGTATTTGAGTTTCACAGAGAGATTAAACAACCTGTGCTGTGTGGTGAAGCCTCCTGTGCCTGGAGCTCGTTTCCCGAGATAGCTGGGGAATAGACACAGCTATTTCTTGTGGCAGTAAATTGTTTGTGTGGACTTGTCTGCAGAGTTTACTGGAACATGACTTATCATTGTGCCTGCAGGTTCTTAGAGCAGGGCTTCCTGAGTCCGTGCAAGGGAATGCTTACGGGTGTGCCAAAGGTAGAGGAAAGTGGGGAAAGGACTGAAATACATCACTCTAGCACAGCATAAGCAAATGCAGAAGATGTTATTTTCCTTGGCAGTGAAATCCACACTCTGGGAAGAAACAAGCTTTTGTTGGAAGACTTCTCTGAACTTGTGGGAGGGCTGGGCTTCCAGGGCAGAGAAAAAGCTAAAATAAATACAAAGCAGAAGTACACATTTGAAGAGAGAGAGAGAGAGAGAGAGAGAGAGAGAGAGAGAGAGAGAGAGAGAGAGAGAATTAACAGATGTGTAGATGGAATCCTCTGCAATTTGCTTCATTCATGGTACCATGCTTTGTGGAATGGATGGCTTTGGAAGATGAGATGAATCTTGCTTCATGAGACACATTGGCAGTAGCTATGGATGTATCTGAGCGGTAGAACATGTGCTGAGAAGCATAGAGTAGGGCCTGGGTTCAGTGCCAAGCAACTCAACAACAGAAAAGGCACTGATCTAACAGAGAGAAAGTTGGGGAATAGCCTTTAACGTATTAGCACAGGAGACAACTTCCTGAACAGGACACCAGTGACTCAGGCTCTAAGAGCAACAATTAGTAAATGGGACCTCATGGAACTGAAAAGCTTCTGTAAGGCAAAGGACACTGTCAACAGGACAAAATGGCAGCCTCTATAATGGGAGGGAGCTCTTGCCAGACCAACAACCAGATGCTGGAGAGCCTAAAGACCTAGGTAGAACCAAGCACAACTGGACAAAAAAGGAATGAAACAAAATGAAACAAAAACAAGACAAAACCAAACCAAACAAAACAAAAACAAACAAGACAAAATCAAACAAAACAAAAACTAAGGAAATGATTCCCAATGATGTTCTGCATGTTCATAGATTGGTTCCCAGTTCAGTTGTATTCAGAGAGCCTGCCTTTGGCAGCTGATGCAAATCAATGCCAGAGATCCACAGGCAAATACTAGGTGAAGAGAGAGCCCAGGTTGGAGGTCTCCATTGGGTCCCTGCCCTTGGAGCTCAGGGAACCCGTGGAAGAGAGGGAAATATGTTGGAGCAAGAAGGGTCCAGGACACCAGGAGAGCATGGGCCACAGAATCAACTAAGGAGTGCTCATGGGGTTCCCAGGTACTGAATCAGCAGTCTCAGAGTCTGTGCTAAGTCCTTTGCATATATACTATAGCTGTTGGCTTAGTATTTGGGGGAGACTGCTGACAGTGTTATTAGGGGTGTTGCCTCTTTTGCCTGCTCTTGGGACCTTTTTCCTCCTACTGGGTTGCCTGGTCCAGTCTCAATGTGAGGGTATGTGCCTGGTCTTATTGTATCTTCTTGTGCCATGTTCGGTTGACATCCCTCAGAGGCCTGGTCTTTTCTGGTGTGAGTGAATCTAGGGGAGGGGGCAGGGTTAGTAGAACTGGAAGGAATAGAGGGAGGGGAAGTTGCAGTCTGGATGTATTGTATGAGAGAAGAATAATTAAAAATAAAAAACCCTAATAAAATTTAATTTTGGGCCAAGCAGTGATGATGTATGCCTTTAATCCCAGCACTTGGGAGGAAGAAGCAGGTGGATCTCTGGGAGTTTGAGGCTAGCCTGTGCTACAGAGTGAGTTCCAGGACAGCCAGGGCTACACAGAGAAGCCCTGTCTTAAAAAAAAAAGCTGAGAAAGCAACGAAAAAACCCAACAAAAATCCCCAAAAGAAAACAAAACCAACCAACTATCCAACCAACCAACCAACAAAAACCTTAATTTTGCCCAATTGGATTATGTAGATTATCAATACTGACAGGATCTAGAAACACCTAGGAGACAAGTCTCTATGCCTGCTTACGAGGCATATAGGTTCAGTTAGCCTTTGTGTCTGTGAGATATAATTTAAATGAGGCTAACTGAGGTAGGAAAATCTACCCAGATTGTACCACTTAATGGACTGGAGTTCCAGACTTCATAAGATGCTGAATGAAAGCATTCATCTCTCTCTTCCCCCGACTGTGGGTGCAATGTAACTGGATGCTTCACATTCCTGCCGCCATCACATCCCCCTTCCCAAGGATGGACTGTATCCTCAAACTATGAGCCAAAAGAAACATTGTTTTCCTTAAGAAGCTTTTGTCGAGTATTTTGTCATAGCAACAAGACAGGTGACTATACAATAAGGAATGGCAGTTATTCATCAGTAATAACAGTTATAATCAGATACCCACCATACCACAGTACTTGTTAGAATGAATATATACAATTAATTTAGGGGGAAGAATAGAAAGAATTGAAGCTGGGTATTTTCTATTGAGACAATTCTTCTCTTTCCTTCTTTCTTTGTTTCCTTCCTTCCTTCCTTCCTTCCTTCCTTCCTTCCTTCCTTCCTTCCTTCCTTCCTTCCTTCCCCTCCACTTCCTCTTTCTCTTCCTCCTCCTCTCCTCCTTCTTCTTCTTGAGACAGTTTGTCTATGTAGCCTTGGCTGTCTGGAACTCATTTTGCAGACCAGGCTGGCCTCAGACTCACAAATCCTCCTGCTCCTTCCTTCTGAGTGCTGGGATTAAAGGCACACACCACCACTGCCTGGCTGAGATAATTCTTATAGGTTCCTGATTTGTATTTTCCAAAGTCCCAGGGGAAAGTCAACAGTGGGAGAGGCCCTTTGGGAAGGGTGCTGTGGGAATTGCTCCAGATGAGTGCAGAATAAGTCATGCGTTATTAGAGATTAGATAGCAGAGAATAAATAACCCTAACTGCGTGGGGTTTCCATAGAAAAACCAGTCCTATATTGACCTGTTCATATGTTTATAGTAAATGATAATGCAGGAAATTTTTAGGCTAAAGAGAATCACTTGATTATTGATAATATTTTTCAAACCCAAAATTAGCAACAGTTTTAAAGAATATTGTTTCTATGTTTGTGACTGTTTATTTTGCTGAAGTAGCTGCTGATCATCGCTTCAGTGATCTGAAACCTTCAGATAGACAGTTTGCCTTGAAAACCCGACATTCTTGCTGAAGTAGTGTTGCCATGGTGAGAGAACAGCTTAGCAACTGAAGACTGATCTCATTGGTTGAGTCTTGGCTCATAGCATTAGTATATTTCCTCCTGATGTTTTTTAAATTGAGGAGACCATCTGGCATTAGCTATATTTAAACATATAGTTCTGTTGTCAAAGAATCCTAGGTGATACACACCTAGTTTTTAGGCATAGACTTGGCAGACATTCACTGTTTTAACCAGCCAATAATTCTGTCATTGTTTCCTCTAATTAATTCATAGATCTAAGTTTTGCCATTCAGTATTAAAGGGCTTTACTTTCGTACTTACTTATGTTATAAAATTGAGTTGCCCAAATATTCTTCATCATGTGATCATGTTATCTTGATGTACCTAGAAAAAGATCCACTTGGGACACTATTCTTTTACATTATATCTCCATAAGCCAAAAGATTATATATGTCCTTTATTTTCCTTGGGGTATGCCTTTTATTCCAAAAGTGTGTTTCTAGGGATATCCTACCTTTAAAGTCAGGATCCCATGTTTGGCTGATATCCGCAAGAGGCTTGTTCTTTTCCGGTGTGAGCGGATCTGGGGGAAGGAGGACTTGGAAGAGTAGGTGGAGGGCAAAATACATTGGGATCAATTATATAAGAGAAGAATAAATGAAAAGAAAAAAAAGGACAAGGCCTCACTGTGTAGCTCTGGCTGTCGTGGAACACACTTTGTAGAACATGCTATCCTTGAACTTACAGAAATCCACCTGCCTCTGCCTTCCAAGTTCTGGGATTAAAGGGATGCAACGCTACCCCCAGTTATAATGCACTTTTAAGTTAAATTTATTTTGTTTTGCTTTTTGAGACAAGATCTCACTATGTAGTCCAGGTTAGCCTTCTTGGTATTCCTGCCTCAGTCTCCATAGGCATCTACTACCACGTTTGTCACCAAGAATTTCTTTTAAATCAATACAACAAATATCTGTGTATATTGATGGGGGAAACATGAGATATTTTATACATATATACATTGTATTATGGTTACATATGTATATTTAAGATAATGATTATGATTGTGTTTATTGTATCTGAATATGAATAGGTATTACTGTTTTGAATTTGCCAACGATAAAAATGGATTTTACGTAAGATTTGTAAAGGTAGTAATTATTGATTGTAAATCTATTTTAAATACATACAACATTCTGCCATTTTGAGAAAGCTTATGCTATGTAGATGGATGGATAAGACACGTAGATGTGTTATGATAATAAAGATCCAACATATCAGGAACATTACAAGCAATTGAAGCTGGGCAGTGGTGGCTTACACCTTTAATCCCAGCACTCAGGAAGCAGAGGCAGGTGGATCTCTGTGAGTTTAAGGCCAGTGAGGTCTACAGAGTGACTTCCAGGATAGTAAGAGCTACAGAGAGAAACCTTGTATCGAAAAACAAGCAAGCAAGCAAACAAAGTAATTGAAGGTTCCAGGAAACAGAGTGGTAGGATATACATTTAACAGGGGCAGTGAGGAAGAACTGATATTGAAGAAATGATGTCTACTCAGTTGATTTGTGATCAGGATTCTAGAAGAAAGATAGCTCTCTTCTGGATTGTAACTCCATCCTCTGGAGGAGTGGTTGGTTACAGGGTTCACTTAGGGAATAGCCATAAAGAGGTTTGTGCATTGAGCTTGCAGTGCTGGTAAAGGGATGCACAACCTCAAAAGATACTTTGTTTATATTATGAATGTCCTTGAGTGCCAGGCTGAGGATTTAACCTAATTGTTGGTTTGTGCAGAAGGTAAGACAGGCTTTTGGCAGATTTAGGGAGATGATGAGACCCATCACCTGGAAGGAGATGTATGATCATTACTTTGAAATGAAGGTCTTCTCATTTCAGCCAAGAATCTATTTAGGAATCCTTTGCATGATTGGCGAAGGTAAACTGGTGATTGGGGATTGGACCACTAAGGAGAGAAACCGGATAGAGAGATTAGCATGGGTAACTCAGGACAAAATGTTAGCCTTATCGGCACCTTAAAGACTGTAGGAGTCAGAAGAGAGCAGGGAGGAATAGACAGAAAGGCAGAGGATCAGCACCACAGAAATCATGGAGTGTCACGAAGGCGTGGGCACCTCTGAAGACTTACCAGTTGAGCCAGGCTATTTGCGGTACAAAGGGAAAAATCTTCTTTTACTAATGGTGGCAAACATTTTCTGCCCAATCCACTCAATGTTTACTTAGTGGCTCCTTTATCTCTTTAGGCCTTTGGGTGGATTATGAAAATGACTGGTCCCCAAGTTACAGAGAATTATCAAGATGTGCAGTTAGTTCTTGAAGGATGATTTTGCATCATTGGACTCTGGCCTGATAAAATGTAAAACACACTACACAAAGCTCTATTCTCACTGAAGAAGACACAGTAAACAAGAAAATCCTAAGAAAATTGGCAAGGTGGAGAATAGAAAGGAAAAAACTAAGCTCTAGAAACTATACTAAAGATTATTTTTTTTGGACTACGATTATTTTATTTGGGGAATGATATGTATGTGTGTGCACGTATGCATGTGGGTATGTTTGTGTGGCCAGATATTTTAGGTGTCATTCTCAGGAAGCATCCACCTTGTTATTTTGAGATGAGTCTTTTACTGGGAACTGGGAGTCAATGACAAGGCTCAGCTGACTGGACAATGAGCCCTGGAACTCTGTCTGTCTCCACCTCTTAGCACTTGGGGTACGGCTATACATCAACACGTCCATAAAGACTTTTATATGGGCTTTTAGGGATAGAGCTCAAGTCTTTAATCTTGTGTAGCAGGCATGTTATGGACAGGGCTATCTCCCCAGGCTAGACTGTTTTGAAATTTGGAATGTGAAATTCTAGAGTCTTGTGCCCTTTCTAGGGATTTGAGGTACGTAACATTGAACCATATTCGGTCCTGAAAAGGCACCCCAAATTGAGATCAGGCTTTAAAGGTTAACCCCATAAATCTACTGCAAGTCAAGAGTAATTATGAAAATTATCTTGGTTGTTACAGTATTTTATGGCTCCATAGAACTATTGAGCAAACTACAAAGAGGAATAAAGATAGCTCAGTGGTCAAACATGGGTGCTACTCTGGGGCTGGAGAAATGGGTTTAGTGTTTAAGAGTACTGACTGATCTTTCAAAGGACTCAGGTTCAATTCCCAGCAATCACACATCTGTAATTCCAGTTTCAAGGGATCTGATACCCTCACATAGACATACATGGAGGCAGAACACCAATGTAATAAAGTTTCAAAAAATTAAAGAAAAAAAAAAAAAGCATGTGTGCTGCTCTTGCAAAGGACCAAGTTCTGCACATGAAGGTTTGATTCCAAATGGTTGTGTGTGCTTCTCGCTCTATTTCGTCCTGCTGAGGTCACTTGCAAACCTGAGCATGGAGGGTAAGTTATTTTCCTACATGTTGACTATATGTCAAGGCTGGAAGATGAAACTGTAAAGGCAGTAGTCTTTAGTGATGAGTTGTTCTGTGTCAGGCATCGGCCAACATTCTTTTATTTCAGAGTTGAGGAGAAGCAACTTAAACTGACTTGCTCAATGCTGACAGCTAAGAAGAAGTGTCATAAGAACCCAAAGCCTGTCTGTGTTCTGTTTCAAAGCTCCACATTTGTTTTAAGATATAGTTGTCTCCCATTCTGGAATCCCTGCCATTGTCCTTAGCAGATTGATGGAACCTCACTATAAGTTTCTGACTTAAGTAGACCTGAGGTGCATCCTGAATTTTTTTATTTCTGAGTGCCCAGGTGTCTTAGTTTGGATTTTATTGCTGTAAAGGGACCATGACCAAGGAAACTCTTATCAAGGAAAACACTTTATTGGGGCTGGCTTACAGTTTCAGAGATTTAATTCATTATCATCATGGTGGTACGAAAGGGAGCATGCAGGCAGATATGCTATTGGGGGATCAAGCATCTTGATCCAAAGGCAATCAGGAAGAGACTGGCATTCCACACAGGATGTAGCTTGAGCTTAGGAGACCTCAAAGCCCGCCTACACAATGATGCACTTCTTCCAAACAAGGCTCCACCAATAATACCATACCTCCTAATAGTGCCACTCCTTATGGCCAAACTCGAAACGCATGAATCTATGGAGGTTAAACCTATTCAAACCACCATGCCAGGGATGCTGATCTGGTACACTCAAGGATAATTGCAGGTTCCTGAACCAACTGGTATGCTTGATTTATTTACGTGTGTTTCATTCTCAGTACTCACAACAATTTTTGATTAAAAGGGTTAAGTGTAGATAGAGGAGGAGGAACAATGTGCTGCCGGAGACACTGTGGGAACAGACTGTAAAAATCAGCTACTGTCCCTTCTTACATTTGTCATGTCACAAGTATGACATGCTCTTGAGCATGTATGCAAGCCTCTTCTGGAATGACCAGTGCAAGGGAGACAGAGAGAGCAGGCAGATCATTCTATGGAGTGCAAGGATATAACATGAAGAAGACTTGTTAGAGTCTTCTAGCTACCCTTAGGTACTGTTAGGGTCAGGAAAGTTGATGTTCCTTAGAGGACAGAATAAGATTAAATAATAGGTTTAAATTTGCTGATTGTCCTTGAGACAGGGTCTCATGTACCCAAGGCTGGCCCTCAAATTCTTTATGTAGCCAAGGATGTCTCTGAACTTCTGATCATCCTGCATTGACTCTTAGAATGCTGGGATTATAATTGCTTATCACTGTGCTTTAATTACTCAGTGCAAAGGCTAGAACTCAGAACTTTGTGTGTGCTAACCAAGCACCCTGTCAACTGAGCAACATCCCTGGCTCCATGCAATTTTTATTCTATTACAGGTCTTCCAGTATACATATGAACTCTTGGTTAAGAACAAACAAACAAACAAACACACAAACAAAACTTAGCAGGGTAGTATATGTCAATGAATACCTAAGATTCTATGAAACACTATGTTTTTCTCATCTGGGAGGAGACGTGATGAGCCAACTGTCATTTATTTTACACTATGGTCGATGAGTTCTTTATGGCAACCTGGAACTCTTCCCTATCCTTGGATTCTGTATAGTATCATTGCAGGGCCAGTGTCCCTGCGATTGGCAGGGTCCTAGGATTGTGTAGCATCTGCTCTTCTTTCTAAAGTTGCTTTGTCTGTCAGCCACACAGGACTCCTACCGTCACGCCCACATAAGAGATCTTGACAGATCAGTATTTCAAAAACTATAATTTTATTAAAAATTTAAACATTTTTTTATTGTGTGTGTGTGTGTGTGTGTGTGTATGTCACAGTGCACATGTGAGGTCAGAGAACAACTTGTAGGATAGGGTTCTTTCCTTCCATGTTGTGGGTTCTGAGGTTCAAACTCAAGTAGTTAGGCTTGATGGCAACTGCCTATACTTCTGAGACATTTCCCTGATCCTAATTTAATTTAATTGAAAATTAGCATACAAAGTATGAGATACCATTATGGTATTTTCAAACAAAGTATGTTTTAGTAAATTCTCTTCCACCCAGCTCCCCCTCCTGTCCTTCCATGGTGTGGCTTCCTCCCACCCTCCTGTCTTTCCATGGGGTGACCCTTCTTTCCATTTTCATGTCTCATGTCTTTTTGTCCATCCTCAAAATCTCTTTTTAGTTTCTCTTGATATTCTTTCTAAATTTTCAGACTTAACTGCTCTGTACTCAGCTATATAAACCTACATATTAACAGCTAGGGTACACATAGGAGAGAGAATGAGGTTTTTGTCTTTCTGACTTTGGGTCACTTCGCCCAACCTGATCCTTTCCAGACCCATGCATGCATTTTCTTGAAAACCTTTTTTTTTTGGTCCGATTGTATTACAGGAACCACCAACTCATGTGACTAACTTCAGTTTGTAAGAGGTCAGGAGGAAGCCCACCGAGTCCCAGAGCTCCGAACTGCCTCTTCTTGTGCAGCTTTGTTATCTGTGCTCTTCATAGCTATACCCGGGCGGGAAAGTCACACTCAGGCTGGCTGACTAATGACGGAGGCCAGAGTTCTCTCCGCTGCAAAACACCCAGCTATTAATGGCAACTTATTTTTATTACACATTTGCAGTCTCATCCTAGAAAATACTAAAATAGAAACTCATTAATACTCAAGAGGCAAACGGTTTACAATCTTCTGGTTTTATTAGAAAAGAAAACAAGAGGATGCTGTTTACTTCACACACACACACACACACACACGCACACGCACACACACAAACACACACACGTTTACCAGAAAGAAGTAGAACATTGCATTAGAGGATATTTTAAAGATCTCTCAGGAACATTGAGTTTGGGTTAGAAGATAAGGACATCTACTTCCCAACTGATTTTCTTCTTTTCAGTTGTGGTGCTGTTGTTAGTCCTGGGACGAGGGAGGGAGGGACAATGTGTGAACATACATTTGGGTTAGCCTGTGGCTCCCTTTCTGTGTGGTTTCTGGACCACGCAACGGGAGTCCAGTTTCAGGGACTATCACGTGCATGTGCAGAGCACAGGTGCTATGAAGAATAAGAGCCGAAGTGAGCATGTTCAAAAACGAGACAGAAGCTGCTTTCTACTGATTTCTATCTTCATTCAAAGTGAGTTTGAAGGGAAAGATGCATCCATTGGTCAGAGCCATTCTCAGCCTATCTTGTGGTACTGATTAACCAACCGCGCACGCAGTCAGCTGTACCTGCCAGATGGCTAATCATGAGCTCTACTGCGCAAGATAAACTAAGTAGATAGAACAGAAATCAGGGATGGGGAAGCCCCACAGTTCCTGGGTTGCTTGGTTGACAAATTCAGGTGTGTGTGTTAGGTGGGAGGGAGACCTTATTTTTCCAGCCTCCAGTGAAACAGCAGGGGTGATGATGTCAGTATTACCTCGGGGATGCTGACCACACTGGCACCCTGGGATTACGTAAGAAAAGCCTGCCTTTCCACCCTTTTGTCTTCTCCAAAAAGAATGGTTTTCCCTTCTTGTCCATGGAGGAAGTTATTAAGGCATGGAGAAACTGCTGGGAAAGATCCTTTAGTAGTGTGAGCCGGGCTGGCAGTCAGTATTTGTCTAAAAGTAAAGTTTCCTTTGAAAATTCTTTTCTGCTGTTCTTCCCATTCTTGTCTTCATTTCTCTCCTCTTTCCCCTGATTCCCACCCCTCCCCTCCTCTCCCTTTCCTCCCCACCCCCTTCTTTCCCCTGCTCTCTACTCCTCCCCTCCTCTTCCCCTGCTCCTCACCTCTCCTCTTTCCCTGCTCTCTGCCCCTCCCACCTGCAGACTTCCCTATCTTATGCAACATCTCATCATCTGTGGGAACACAGAGGAGGGACCCACTGACAGATCTTAAGGAGTCCATGAAGATGCCATTAAAGCTCTGTCTTTGTCTTTCTCAGTCACTTGGTACCTGAGAGGTGCCTGGAGACACCTGAAAACCCCACAGCTGTTGATGTTTTTGCAAGTGATGAGTCAAAGGTCTTTCCGGAACAGAGGGTGGGGCAGGTGAGGAGGTGAGATCTCCATTTACAAGTCTGTTCTGATTGGATGATTCTTATATTATTTGAGGAAGAGGCTTCCTTGGTGTGATCAAGAGGAACATCCCGTATTAAGCATTTCCCAAGCTTGCTTATAGAAGACTGGGAAAGTAGGTTGGCTTTGTTATTTTCTCAAGGTCTTTATTCTTTCCTCCTGCTGTGTAATAAGAAAAGCAAAGCCCATATAGAGTTTTGTGCTTTCAAAGCTGTGCAATCCTGTTTTAGGCTTTTCTGCTTCCAAGTCATTAAAATAATCGAAGAGACTGTTATTTGGAGGAAGTCACAACAGATCAAATGGATCAGATTGCATTTATCTCGAAAAAGTCTGTATCTTTCAATAGCATTATGTTTTAGACAGGTTAAAAAAAAGATCTGATATTTCAGAATCTACAGTGAAGTAGGATGATCTTCAAAGAAAGGTGAGACTAATTCATACTAGAATACTTGTACACACCTTTGAGTCATACATGCTTCTTAGAAGAGTTTTTACACAAGAAACAAACAAACAGGAACAGCAAAATAAATGGTGCAACTAGGTTTCTTTTCAGACTAAGTTTCTATTGTAGACTTGTTTTATTTGTTTCTGGTTTTATTTTTTCTTGCTGCTGTGACAGGATATCTTGTGCCAGGAAACATTTGTGAACCCAAAACGACAACCAAGGAGCCAAATCTGATGCAATGGCATTAGGGTCTCTTTACTGAAGCTTGAGCAGTTTCTGATGCAGGAGAATGGGAGGGGGCCCAGAGCCCAGTTTCAGGCAAGCATTTATAGAAGTAAGAAGAGGGTATCTAGCTTGGTACATATATGATGGAGTGGGGAGCATTATGGCTGGTGCCAGGAGCCAAACCATAAACTTAACTTCTGTTTTCCTCCTGATTAACCATTGTTAGGAAATGAATTGTCAGGGGCAGCCTTATAACCTGGAGGTGCAGATTTGTTGAGGAATAACCTGGAAATTTGTGCTAGACACAGGTCTTGTTGGAGGGGTAACCTGGAAACTGGTGCTATGTCACTCTATATTAAGGGAATTTACTGGAATGACTTAGAGTCTGCAGTTCAACTAACCTAACAGTGGACAGCTGTGAGTAGAGAGACCAAGAGTCTAGTAGTTGCTCAGTCCCTCAATGCTAGGTGTTTCATCTGGCCTTCTGTATAAGCTGGAATTCTGAAGAAATAGGTTCACACAGATGTGCTGGCAAGTAAGTACAAGCAGGTAAGGAAGAAAGAACACTTCCTTTTTCCATTGTCCTTATGTCGGCTGCTAACAGAAGATATGGCCCACATTTAAGGTGTGTAGCATAACACCTGGACTTGGAATTTGCTGTGTCCCAGATCTGCTTGCCTCTGTCTCCTGGGATTAAAAGTGTGTATCACCTTGCCTGGGTCTAGGGTTTTCAAGGTCACTAGGTTTCAAGATCTGGCTCAAATGCATGTGTCAGCCCATGCCAAGATATAAAAAATTTGTGTCTCTTCCAACCTCAAGATCTGGATCACAGGTGTGTCCTCCATTTCTGGATTTGTAGTTCATGGCAGGTGTAGCCTAGGTGACAACCAGGTTGCCATCACAAACACTAAATATAAATCATAGAGTTGGAAGCTAGTTTTGGTTCTCTGGTTCTGCACATTGCATCAAATCCTTTCTTTTTCCTTCCTCTCTTCCTTGTCCTTCTGCCTCCTCCTCCCCTCCACTCCCTTTCCCTCTTTACATGCTATTTAGACAGGATTGCACTATAAAATCCAAGCAAGCCTTGAACTTGTCATCCTCCCACCTTAGGCTCTGAGTGCCAGATTTATAGGCATTTGGTGGGGGTGGGGAGTGAGGGGATGGGGGAAGGGGCAGCTATTTGTGTTTTCAGTTCTCAGCCCTGGGTTAGACAGAGGGTGTTCCTATCTATATTTTTCTATTACCTCAGCAATTTTTTCTTACTCTTGTAACCACTGAAACCTAAATTTAAATGAGACCAAATCCTTGCCTTAAGCGAAGGCATAAGGACATGTCCTGGTCTTCTTAATGAAACGAAGGTAGACTTTCTCGGCTTGGCAGTGGGGGAAAAGATACACGAGGAAAGTTTAACTTACCCCCTGGGCCCTGCCTGCATTTGCCAGGGTTCCTTTAATTTCCTGCTGTAGGGATCCTTTGTAACTACAGCCATATTAGCTGGGGTTGGGTGGAACAATTCCCCTTAATATGTTTCAGTTTGTGGAGGGGGTAAAATACCGTTTTACGTTTCTGAAATCATACCTCATGACAAGACGATGCACTAATGTGAGGGGGTGGGGAATCTGTAGTAAGAGCAGAAACCAGTCAGAGGAGCTAATGCAACATAGATATTGGGCTGTTTGGTGTTATTTCCATGATCTCCAAATCACCAGACTGTGCCACATTCCAGGCTCTCCACACTCTTTTCTGTCTTCTCCATGAAACCAGTTTTGGCATTACTCTTCCTTATCTTTTCCTCACTCATTAGATTGCACTGTGTCGTGCTTCAGTGTGCCTCAGTGTGTTCCCAGGCCCATTTTAGCTAGTTTCTGCACAGTCTGGTGTTCCCAAGTGTGCCTGCTTATCACCCTTTTCTTACCCAGGACTGGGTTAACTTGTCCTTACACAGTATGTTGTCCCTAGGTGTGCCTGCTCTTTATTCTTGTTTGCTGTTTACCTGTTTAGGTCATAGTAGTGATGGGGACCTTTGTCTTTTTCAGTAGTGTTATCAGCACCCCGGACAACGCCAAACACACAGTGGGCTCTCAATAAATAGAATGTGTTAGTGAGTGGATGAAATCGCAAAAAGATGAGTCAGGTTTCTGACATTACTATAGAGCTGTTCTTTCTTCATGAGCATTGAGGATTAGGACTGGGGAGAAAAAGAATGGGGAGGAGAAAGACGAGGAGGAGAAGGGAGAAGGAAGAAGAGGAAGACGGAGAAACAGCAGCAGCAGCACCACCACCACCACCAGCAGCGCCTGAAAGATTTCCTTCAGAGGCACAGATTCTCTATTGGCCAGGACCAGGATAGAGAAGGAGCACTTTCTCCGTATAGCAATCAGTATGGATTGATTAGGGTGTAGGATGGACCTTGTGAACATGGTGGAGAATCAGTGTCTAGCAGAGTGTGCTCCTGTTGCTTATCAAGATTTGGAAACTATCTGGTTTTTTTTTTTTTTTTTTTTTTTTTTTTTTTTTTTTTTGTTCTCTTCCTTCCCTAATGAGTGGTTTAGATATCAAAGGTGTCACATGAAATTACTTGCGATAAGTTAAGGGTGACTTCTTTGATATTATAAAGTGGCATTTGACTTGGAGAAAGGGCCACCTATTGTTGAGCTATTTCTGTGGGTGTAGAGATTACAGCTAAAACAAACAAACAAACAAACAAACCCAAAGAATTACATTTCCATTATAGATAAGAAACAGTGCTCAGAGGGACTAATTAATTTTATAAAACTAACAAATTGAACTGAAAAGCATTTTTTTCATCCCCTTCACAAATATTTATTGGCAGTAAAATGTTTTTCACTATGCCTTCTCTTTTGGTGGGAACACAAATAAATCTGTGTAGGCAAGGTACTGAATTAAGTAGATTCTCTCAGCATAAATGGGAAACTTCCTCATTTTTCCAATTTAAAAGTGCCCTGGCTTTGACTGGGGAAATGGCTCCATCAATAAAGTATTTTCCACACAGGTTCTGAGCTCCAGCTTCCATGCAGAAGCTGGGCATAATGGTATGCATTTAGGACCAGGGATAGAGACAGCTGAATCCTGGAGCTGTCAGCTAGTCAGTCTATCTGAATGAGCAAGCTCCAGATAAGTGAGAGGGAGCAACTTTGGAAGATAACTGATGTTGACCTCTGGCCTCTATGTATGTATGTGCGCACAGGTCAAACACATAGACTCACATATATCATCATACACACACATGAAGGACTTCAGTTCCTTCTTTATTAGAAATTAAATATCTCCTCTGTATTTTTAAATGATTTTTTTAGATTAATGTATTTTATTTTATGTGTATGAGAGTTTTGCCTCTGTGTGTGTGTGTGTACCACATTTATGCGTGCTACCCCTGGAGGTCAGAAGTGGATATTAAGATCTCTCGGTGCTGGAGTTACAGGTGAATATGAGCCAATCTATATGGGTTCAGGGGACCTGAACCCCAGTCCTTGACAAGAGCAGCAAGCACTCTTAATCACTGAGCCATCTTTCCAGCCCTTGGTTTTTTGTTTTTGTTTTTGTTTTTGTTCTACTAAATCACTGAATTCCCAGTTGCTGGAGCCATACATAGGATATGGTGAACACCTATGAGATAATTTACAGCAAGGGAGAGAGGTATGGACCATGAATCATTTACTACTGTTCAGTATTAACAGAACTTGACAGTTTTGGTTGTTTTCTTATGCAAAGAGTATTTCACAAAGTGAGAGTTATGAAAGACATCAAGGATCAAATTCACGAGCAGCTGATATATGTAGCATTGGGCATGAGTTCTAAGGGATCTGAGAGTTTGTTCTCTAAGCCTTTCCTAAAACTAGGGAGGAATAGTTGGGGAGATGACTCAGTAGGTAATGTGCTTGCTGTGTGGTGAGGACCTGAGTTTGGACCCCTAACACCCAAAGAAATCTACTGCTGGAAAGACAGAGCCAGGAGGATCTCTGGGGTGAGCTCCAAATTCAGTGAGAGACTTTGTCAAGAAAGAGAGAAAGGGGGAGGGGAAGGGGAAGGAGGAGGGAGGGAGGGAGGAAGGGAGGGAGGGAGGGAGGGAGGGAGAGGGAGGGAGGGAGGGAGGGGGGGAGAGGGAGAGAGAGAGAGAGAGAGAGAGAGAGAGAGAGAGAGAGAGAGAGAGAGAGAGAGAGAGAGAGAGAATATCAGGTAAAGATGTTGTAAACATTGTATGAATGAGAACCAGGCCTGTTGGTTGGCATTCCAGACTAGTTGGAAGAATTAGGACACACAAGAGTGGGAACAGCTCAGAGTGAAACAGACTAGAGCAGCTCTCCAAAATCCCAGAAGGCCAGAGAAAATGCCAGACAGCAGACTGATGAGAAATAAGCCAGGAAAAGTGCGTGCTAGCCCTCAAAGAGACAGATGGTAACAGGAAGTGCTCAGAGAGGGGTGACTGTGATAAAAATCACACACTAGGAAATCACCTATTTGTAGTTTGTGGCTTTGCGGAGAAATTAAACTCCTTTGCTAGTGCGGCAAGGAAGGACGGTAACATGGTAGCAGAATATTAAGTACCAGTGTATTTGTGACTGAAGAAAGAAATGTGGCCTGGATCATTCCATCAGCATGGAAGTTCTGCTTAGATTGTGACCAAGATTGTATAGTGTGAAGTACATAAAAGCCATTGGATTTGCATTAAGTGTGCTTCTTGAATATCTTCATGCAATAAAGCGTCCTCCTTGGCTGCTAAGGTAGAAGTAATAGGTTTCCAACTGTAGGAGTAAATGCTTTACACATTCATGGTTGTTTTCTACGCCTATCCCTGTTCATCTTCAAAAAGGAATGTTAGAATAGGGTGTAGGAAATGCTAGTCATGGTTGCTTGTGCCTTTCATCATGAGACAAATCTTTTCTCTATTATTTTGAGTGAAAATATACCAAGGTATGAGTTTGGAAAAGTGAAAATATTTTACATTTTTCTTCCTTTAAAAACTGTATCGGGTTTGCTAATGTGGCAATGTGGCTCAGTCATTCCTATGCAGATAATATTTTGATTTCTACCACGGGTGAATTCTTTTACGCCTCCCCAGCACACAATTGCTTTTGAGGCAGGTCCTTGCTATGTAACTTAGACTGGATTTGAGGTCAATATGTAGCATGCCTCATACTTCCTGCCTAGGTTGTCCAAGCACTGAGGTTGCGGGCCTCAGCACACCTGACATATTTTTCACATATTTTTTTTGCAAACCACCAAAAGGAGTTTCTCTGGATTTCGGAATGCCCTGTCTTCTGTTGCCCTGTGCCATCTACCAGGTACTTTGCTGCACTGTAATTCTATCAGCCTTGGTACCCACTCCCACAACAGGCCTTCCTCCACCACCCAGCAGCAAGAACAGAGCCTTTACTTGCTGTAGCTCAGAATGCTGCTTAAATGCCAGCCATCTGGCACTTCTCTGGGCTCCACACTTTCTGTGATTCCCACGCATTTGCAGGTTCCCCTGCAGCTGTTTCTGTTAACTTGTCTTTTCTCAGTGTGTTTTATGGATTCAATAAGGCACTTTGAGGGTCTGGGAAGAAGGTTGCCGTGCCTGGCTTCCCAGGCTAGGATCTGAACTTCATGTACTTATCTTTTGATCTGCCTTCTCTTCCTACTTAATATTCCTGTCTGAAGTGGGGCTCACTCTGTAGCTGGCGGAGCTGGTCCTCATAGCTCCTGCTTCCTTGGACCATAGTCCCGCACCTTAAATGTCTGCACTTCTGGGTAGCATCTACTTATATACTATTTCCCTCCATTTATTATTTCCATGTTCTTGTTTCTAACCTAGTTCACTGTTTTTGCTTTTTGTTTTTTTGTTTTTTTTTTCTCTTTTCTTTTGTAGCCTTGTAAGAGGTTTATCTCGCTCTGCACCTCACAAGCCATTCTCCACAGAATTCTAAAAAAGTGGGGCAAGTTAGCTTGGGAAATTGTACTAAATACCCTACTTGAGGATTCCAAGAACACATTAGCATAAGAAAAGATCTGAGAAGGGTTTAAGTGAAAGGGGAAAGAACGTTTGAAGTCGATTTAGTGATTCCAAGAACGTCACAAGTAAAAGGTTACTTGTGTGGAGGAAGACTCGTTCCTCTGGGCGACTTTGATGTTCTTTAATAGCAAAGGGAGACTTGCCTCTCCACTTCTTTGTTATTTGATATGAGGAGTATTGAAGTTTATTTATTCAGGCCATTGTTTTTTTGTCCTGATTGTTTACCACATATATTTTAGCCATGATTCACCCTTAAAGAGGAACTTTTCCATTTCTTTTATATGACAAAAGTGGTTTGGCTCATTTATTTTTATATTCAAACTCAAAAAGCAACTGAAGCTATGACATTATCTTTGAATATTGTTCTCTTAAAATGTCATTACTACTGTTTTCTAGAGTATTTTAATGTTTTCTTTGACTTTATTTTGAGACAAGATCTCACGATGTAGCCCTAGCTAGACTGGAACTTGCTATATAGATCACATTGGTCTCAAACTTCTAGAAATCTGTCTACTTCTGTCTCTCAAGTGCTGGGATTAAAGGCAAGCAACTCATTTTTTTTTTTCAGATAAAATATTGTAGGTTTATTTAAATCTTATTTCTCACCTCGAGCATGCAAAATACAAACTCCACAAAATGTTCATTTTTTTTTTTACTTTGTAGTTTACAAATATACAAAATAGAAGTTTGCTTACATTTATATTACATATTTATTAAGGCAAGGAACTATATAGAAAAAACACATTTGTTCTACTTAAAGTCATACTTGGGAATAAACCATTGTACAAATTATTGCATGTCTGAAACCACAGTGCATAACAGACTGTCTGCATAAAAATGTTACAGAAATAAACCAGGCTTATTTACCTGGCTTAGGTCATCGATGTAGATCGGAAGACAAAACTAGATTTTCCTTGTCAAAAGTAAAGCAACACATTTTTGTGTGTGTATCTGGAGGAGCTGATAAGATGGCTCAGTGAATAAAGGTATTTACTTCCAAGACTGATAACTTGAGTTTGAAGGAAAGGTGAAATTTCAAGACCTGTAAGTCATATAAAGTACTCAGAAATTGCTGGTTGTTTGTGAGCCTAGAGGCTGCCTGAGGCTGAGAAAAAAAGAAAAACAAGCCCGTAGTTAAAACACTCCTGGGAACAGCTTGACCATGAAGATAAGAGGAATGTGTAGACATAACAGGGCTATCTGAACTGAGTCAATAACTTACAGAACTCTGACACCCTGCATGTACATCGAATTTTTCTGCTGATGTTTGAATAAGCCAATAGTGTGTTGCTATGCTGAATTCTCCACCCCTAAGCCCCTTACCCCATAAAAACCCCTATTTTTCGAGCCTCGGGGTCGAATCCACTGTCTCCTGAGTGAGATACGTTTTGACCCGGAGCTCCACCATTAAACTGCCTCATGTGTTTACAACAAGAAAGGATTCTCGTGTTTCTTTGGGTGCTCTCTCTCTCCCGAGACTAGAGTGGGGGTCCTCGAAAGGGGGTCTTACAAGTTCAATCCTTGAAACCTACAGAGTAGATGGCAAAACCTGACTCTTGTCCTCTGGCTTCCACATGTCCTGGGTCTCTTGTAGGCCCATTTCCCAAGTAAACAAAGTATAAATACACTTATAATATTAAAATGTCTACCTAATCTTTCTTTCATATTGATTCTTTCTTTTCCTTTTTCTTCTTTTGAGACAGGGTCTTACTTTGTAGCCCTGACTGGTTTGGAACTCACCATGTAGACGCAGCTGGCTGGAATCTCGTAGAAATCTCCTTGCCTCTTCCTCCAGAGTAGATCTCTTCATAAGAACCTTGAAGCTGGCAGCAGTAAGCTTTTACAGAAAAGTGTCTGCATATTCGGAGTTCAAGACTCTTAAATGCTCAGCCAAAAGTCAGTATGTAGACCAGATCTTCCTCCCTCTGCCTCCCGAGTGCTGGGATTAGCGGTAGGCCCTCATGCGTGGCCTGAGCATCTCTGGCGCTATCCCAGCACTTTGTTTGGACAGTGGCTATTGCCAGATCTCTGTGCTCTGCATGTAGTGCTGATTGACAGATCGACAGGTGAACTACACAAAGTCTCAGAGATGTGTCCTCCTTGGAGAATGGTAGTGCAGCATTTTCCTGCATCTCCCAGTTTCAGTACTGTTGCCGATCCATGTATTACAAAGTATGCCCACAAAAAGCTTCGTGAAAAAAAATTCTATTTTCTTTCAAACACAGTTTTAAAACTATGAAGCTTAAACAGACAACACAAAATGTAAAAACAGTAACCAGTCAAGACGAAGAGTCATTGGATGCCTTAGTTTATCCCAGGTCTGTGATTCAGGGTTTGCTTTTACATAACTAGTAGACAGGTAAGAAACATCTGGCCTTAGTGAAGTCATTACCTTACTTGGCCAGTCATGGCTGGCTTAGGGGCTTGTCTGCGGATAGGTTTCATGTACCTAGAAAAAAATATTTTTTATTATTATTTGAAAACATAATGTAAACAGAAAACAAAGAAAAGAGATATAATTGTTAGTGGGGAGCTCTTTAAAATGTATTGGTTGGACACCCCCCTGCTCCTCCTCCAACCCATGAGCACTCTTTGGTGTTGGGGATCAAGACCCAGAACTTTGAGCTCCCTAAGCAATTCTGTCACCCAGTTAAATCTCTAACCACAGAATCTTTGACTTTAAAATCACTTTCTCATAGCTGCAGAAATCACATATTCTAGGGACAGTTTCCGTCCTACAAGAATTACTGCTTGTAAGTAATAAGCTACCATCTGTGGCTAAATTGATGGCATGTGCTGACTCAATTTTTGGAAGAAATAGTCTTAGTCATATTTGCTACAAGGGCGTCTTGTTCTCCAAGGAAAATGTCACTCTGGGAATTTTGCACAACGTTCCTTGGGGTAGTACATAACAAACTGCAGCAAAACAACAGAAAAGGGACTTGGGGGTGGGGTTGACTTTCTCAATATAAGGCCTTATGTGGGTCTCAGAGTAAAGGTCACTTTGTCACCCTTGAGATTCTATTTCAGGGGCACTCTGAAGTGAACACATTTAACTTGGGTTAATTAATAATGTAAGCTACATCGTTTCTGGCGTTCATTCCCGTAGGAAGAGAATGAGGATGTTCTGAAGTTAGTGGTCGATGGTGGAGCTTCTCAGGTGTTAAAATACATAGTTTGTATTTATATATTGTGTTTGGAGAAAAAATATAAACCTGTGGGCTAGGAATGCAGCTCAGTTGGTTGGGTGTTCACCTAGCACACATAAAGCTCTGGGTTTGATTCCCAGAATTAACTGGGAGAGGTGACAAGTTCAAGGCTAGCCGGAGATACTTGAGACACTATCTCAAAAATTATATGTATGTATTCGTGTATACATGTATTTGTATACATATGGAAATATATTTATTTTTATATTTAAAAAATTCATTTAAATTAATCTTATCCACAAAAATCTAAAAATGAGTTACTAAATGGTACATACTTTTCAAACCTATAAAGAGAGAGAAATAGGGTGAGATTGTTTGACATTGTTGTATTTCAGAAAAAAAAAACAAATAGAACCATCAGAAGATGATTAAAGCTAAATATTTGGATTGTCTGAAGATGCTAAGGCTGATGAACATCAGTTCAGAGGAAACTAGAAAGAGTGACACAGCCATATCATTCTACACTCTGCCTTGCTTTGTCTCAAAGTTATAGTCTCTTGTTGTTATATATATGCACACATGCACATAGACACACACACACTCATGCATGCTCACACACATAGACACATACACTCATGCATGCACACACACACATAGACACTCACATCCACACACACACACACACACAGGCCACAGGGAATATGCTCTGCATACTCATTTTGGTGGCACAACTCTCTTTGAAGCAGTCACTACCATCTATACCAAGTAGGCATCCTCAGTAAACATTGGGGGAGGGTTTATGAGCAGTCTGTACATCCTACAGCGTAACACGCTCTTCCCTCAACATGTTGTAATGTATGGAAGGGACTGTTCTGTCTTTTTGTATGGACATAATACAGACATGGTAATTGAAATCAAATCCCAAAGGAACTGAGAAGTTCTGGCAGTGATTTCTGAAAGCCAACACAATTTTTGTTTGAATATGAAGACATTTAAAATATGGTGGAGTAGAAAAGATGCCAAAGAATATGAGAAAGCCATCTCTTTAGCTACTGTACGGGTCCATGATTCGCTGAAGAATGATACCCCAGGCTGAAATAGTACATAAAGGTAAAGAATGTCTTATTCTGCAGAAGTCCAGCACACTGGGGTCTCCCATTACCAGAATACAGAGACAACCAAATGAGCTTGCAGGCCTGATTTAAAGCACATTAGGGAACTCTGGGGTAGGTGACCTCTATGTTAATCTGTTGGGTCCATCTCTATGGACATTCTATTACTGGGGTGTGGGGGCTGGTGGAAACTTGTGGAGGATGTAGCTGAAGAAGTCTGGAAACTGTTGCTGACCCATTGTCCTTGCCTCAGGCCAGGTGGCTGGGCAGCTTCTGAGGCCTGGACTTGCCTGGAATTGCCCAGTTCTCAGAAACAGAGATTTAGGACATGTCTCCTTTACTGCTAATCTGAAGCCTGTCATGGAATCAGCTTAGCCTTTTCACCACACAATTCCACAGTTATAATAATACTTATTTTTTTGAGATAGGAGGTCACTATTATGTAGCCCTATTGTTGGAACTCACAATGTAGAGCAGGCTGGCCTGGAACACTCGGAGAGCGACCAGTGACTCAGCCTCCTGAGTTCTGGGGTTGAAAGTGCCTTCTATCCCTCCTGGCTCAATTCTACTTAATTTTCCTCAGCTGTGCCAGTTGCTCTTCACAAGGTCCTGGCCTAAGTCAATGGGTCTCCTGCATGACCTTTCTTTCCTAGGACATCCTGACTTATTTTCCTTAACGCTATCTTAGCCCCTCTGATGAAGTCCTCAAACCAGAAGTCAGCAAATGTCTCCTGCACAGAGACAATGGTAGCCCCGTTGACCATATGATCAGAGAGCTTCTCTCTCCTCCCTACCGGTAAGCCATAGCTGACAACAAGTAGGCAAGGCTGTATTCTAATAAAACTTTGTTTACAAAACAGACCATTGTGAGATCTGGTGCTCTAGCCATGGCTTGCTGGAGATCCCCACTTCCGAAAGAGCTCATGATCCCTCTGACTTACAAATGGCCGTCAGGTTACTGCTTAAAGCCAATTTGTTGCTTCAAGTTGTTCAGAGGAACCACATTCATTGTGCCTGCTTCTCCTGACCCCTTCCCTTTTGCTTTGTTTGTACAAATCCTGTTCTTATTTCCTGTGTATTCTCCTGTCCTGATTTCCTGCACATCCTGCTGTTCTGATTTCCTGCATATCCTGCTGACCTCATTTCCTGTATATCCTGCTGTCCTTATTGGCTGCATATTCTGCTGGCCTGATTTCCTGCATATCCTGCTGGCCTGATTTCCTGCATATCCTGCTGGCCTGATTTCCTGCATATTCTGCTGGCTTTATTTCCTGCATATCCTGCTAGCTTTAATTCCTGCATATCCTGCTGGTCTTATTTCTTAAGATCCTTGAAAGTTCTGCCTTTATGTTTGAAGCTGGCTGTTTTCCTCTTCCTGAAAGACATCCTTGCCTAACTCCCACTCAATTGTCTGTTCTCAGTTGAAATGCCATCATCTCAGGGAAACTTGCCCCATCCTTCTATGCTGATCTTGGGTGCTTTCTGCTATAGCCATATTTTGTGACTTTTACTTTCATGATGTGCTGAGTACTTCTATGCCAACTTGACACAAGCTGGGGTCATCTAAGAGGAGGGAGCCTCCACTGAGAGAATGCCTCTATAAGAGGGTACAGTGGGCAAGCCTGTGAAACATTTTATTACTTAGTTTTACTTTAGAACATTTACTTAGAACATTGAAGGTGGTGGTTCTGGGTTCTATAAGAGAGCAGGCTGAGAAAGCCATAGGGAGAAAGCCACTAAGCTGCACCCCTCCATGGCCTCTGCATCAGCTCCTGCTTCCAGGTTCCTGCCCTGCTTGAGTTCCTGCCTTGCTTCCTCTAATGGTGAACAGCAATGTGAAAGAGTAAGCCAAATAAACCCGTTCCTTCCTAACTTGCTTTTTGGTCATGGTGTTTTATTGCATCAATAGAAAATAGGAGTTCCAGGAGTTGTGTATTTATGTGACAGATCTGACCATGTTGTTTTGGAGAGGACTGTGGAAGGATTTTGGGATTTTGTGCAAGAAAATTGAGTGTTCGAATGTTTGGTGAGCTGTTCTGTAGGAACTTGGAACATAAAGCTGTTAAGAGCAATACAGAAGATGAAGTCCTGACTTGTGAAGTTTCAGAGGGAAATTTAGAGACCTCATTGGAGCCATTTGTTATTTTGAGTTAAGATTCTGTGGTGCTGGTTAACTGGGACTAATGAGGTAGCTGTGATTAATAAGATACCAGAACCACTAAAGTGAAACCTGCTTTTCTGGGACACTTGATGTTCATTAGATGGAACTCAAGAAATTAGTGGTGATGTAAGAAGAAACCAGCATTATTGAGGTGAAATCTCCTGGAAAGTATTCCCTGAGAGTCAGCACATGGAAGCTGTTTTCCAGAGGAAGCCAAGGTTGTCCATCACACTGGCAGCTGAACTTAGTAGTTTAGAGTCACCTAGGTAGTACAGGTTCTGAAGGCATGGAGGGCTGTTGCAGGATTTTCTGTGTCCAGTTATATTAGTGCAGAGGAGGCCTGTGATTGGACAGGGAAAACAGAGGGAGAGCTAAGGTTGCAGGGACAGGAAATGTCTGAGAGGAGAGAGGAAAGAGAATGGAGGTAGATGTGAACCCGCGTGGCTTGAACCAGCCACAGTTATGATATCATAAGGTTAGAATAATTGGGATAGAGATTTTATCATTATCAATTGACTCTGAAATGATTGTATTGGCATCTTGTAAACTGTGATTTTATTGATACATAAATCTGATTGGTTAATAAGTTTTAATTCTACCGGGTAATTGGGTGTTGTGATGGCTGACTATGGGGTGTCTGTGGCGTTATGTGGTAGTGAGAAAAACTTGCCCCCCACTCCTCTACCCCCATCCCCCACTGGAGAGTTGGTAGGCAGAGAGAACACCTAGTGAAATCACCCAGTGGGCAACAGAGGACCTCATGGAGAACCTGAGAGGAAGGAACCTCAGTTAAGAAAATGCTTCAATAAGATTGGGTTGTAGGCAGGCCTGTAAGGCATTTTCTTAATTAGTGACTGATGGGGGAGGTGCCATTCCTGGACTGGTAGTCTTGTGTCCTATCAGGAAGTAGTCTGAGGGGCTGCCAAGATGGCTCAATGGGTAAGAGCACTGACTGCTCTTCTGAAGGTCCTAAGTTCAAATCCCAGCAACCACATGGTGGCTCACAACCACTCATAATGAAATCTGACACTCTCTCCTGCTGTGTCAGAAGACAGCTACAGTGTACTTATATAAAATAATAAATAAATATTTGGGCCAGAGCAAGCAGGGTCTGAGCAAGCAGAGTTGACAGAGTGAACTGGGCCAAGTGAGCAGAGGTCTCATTCCCAACAACCACTTGAAAGCTCACAGCAACAGTGTACTCACACACATAAAATAAATAAATAAATAAATAAATCTTTAAAAAAAAGCAGGCTGAGCAAGCTTAGGGAGCAAGCCAGTAAGTAGTACTCTTCTATGGCCTCTGCATCAGCTCCTGCCTCCAGGTTCCTGTCCTGACTTCCCACTTCCCTTGATGTTGAGCAGATGAACAGCCTTGATGATGAACAGTGATATGGAAGCATAAGTAAAATAAACCCCTTCCTCCCCACCTTGTGTTTTGTGGACATGGTGTTTCATCATAGCAACAATAGCCCTAACATGATAATGAAATAAATATTTTGGGTGATTTAACAATACGTTGTCTCTTGTTAGACTGTCAGCTCTCAAGTTCCTGGAAGGTATCTAAATCTCTAGCTCTGAATTCAATATCCATGCCTTCTGTAGAAGGTTCAAGTTCGATAAACAGATAAACTTAGGCCTATATTTTGTATTTTTAGATTGATACTAAAATCACATGTGTTGGTACATGCCCTTCCTGTAAATTCAGCATTTCAAAGGTGGAGGCATGAAGATCAAGATTTTAAGGCTAACATCAGCTATCTAGCAAGTTTGAGGTTAATGTGGGGAAAAAAGGGGGCCTTGTGTTAAAATACACAAACCAAAACAAAACCCAGCCAAAACAAAACTGATTGATATAGTTGGAGAGTGAAGGTGAAAATAGAGATGTAGTTTCAATTGGAAGGCAAAGAGGATACACACATTTTGTAAAACAGAAAAGTCTCTTAGGGCCCTTGGTCCTGTGAAGGTTCTATGTCCCAGTATAGGGGAATGTCAAGGCCAGGAAGCAGGAGTGGGTGGGTTGGGGAGTAGGGGCAGGGGGGAGAGGATAGGCAATTTTTGGAGGGGAAACTAGGAAATAGTTTCAAATAACATTTGAAATGTAAATAAAGAAAATATCTAATTAAAAAAAGTCTCTTAGGCTGATCCACACACAGCCATCTACATTTGACTATTTGTGACTACATAATGACACCATGTCATTTGCTTCAACTCTAGATATTAAGTTTTCTGTTTTGTTGTTGGTTTAGTGTCTTTATTTCCATCACCGAAAGAGCTTGAAGGGATGAGGAATATATTGCCCACCTAGCACATGTTGCCCAGAATCCTGAGTTTAAATCTTATCTATTATTATTGCATGTGAGTAGTTGTGCTTGATGTGTATGTGTGGGCAATGTATGTTATGTGTGCATTGTTCATGTGTGCTATGCTTAGAAGACAGAGGGCAACTTCTGGGAGTCAATTCTCTTCACCTTTACATGGGTTCTGGGGAAGCAACTTAGGCTGTCAGCCTTGGGCATCAAGTACTTCGGTTCACGTACCCATCTTGACAGCCCTGAATTCTGAATTTAATAACCTCTTGATAGCTATGAGGCACTGGAAGTAAGAGAGAGACTACCAGTCAAAAAGCTGTGTGTAGGAAGGGTAGCAGTGGGCACACTTGATATCTGAGTGTGTTTTAGTCAGATCCTTGGAGCTGGTTGGCCATGCTTGTTCGGAGAGGTCACACATCCATGACACAGAGTTGACGATGTGAAAGGAGTGTGGCTTTGCATATAACAGCTTTCAAAGAGTACAGAAATGTTAGGATCTCTCAGGCCAACAACACAACAAAACCAAAAACAAACACAGGAGAAACAAAGCAAGAAGCCCTGGGGAAGAACAGAGGAGAAAAGGAGTTCTTTGTGTAAATCCCAGATTTCTTGTGTCAAAGCACAAACAACTGACCATTGCTCACATTGGTAAAAAACTCTTTGTATTAGATTGCCATTAAAATAGACTAAATAGGAAACAGCTGGGTTCTGAAAAACTCTGGCCCAATCATACATGGTAATGTTATTCTCAAAATATATTCTTACAGTAAATTGACTACATGTCTAGGGACATTTCAACAGAATTATGGCACTTGAGTGACTTGAAGAAAACCTACTGGATGGCTGAACTTTAAAGATGAAGTTATATGTTAATACAAAACTCTCAAATACTAAGTCATAATGCTTGCAGTTATAGACACCTGTGTTCACAGGGTCTGTGGAGGGTCTGGCTTAACATCCTTCCTCTGTGGCCTGCAGCTAACCATGGGTGGATGAAGGCTTTGGCCGGGAACAAAGCAGGGCCTCTTCTCCTTAGCATAGGAAAGCCAACTCTTTTGAGGTTCATCTGTAGCCAGCTGGGTAAATCCCAACTGGAGCACAGACAAGCAGAAGAACATGCCAAGTATAAAGGAAACAGGTAGGAGAGGGGTCCCTGCTGGAGGGTAAAGTCCAAACTCAGCTACGTAGCCACACATTTTTCTACAGGGGATAACAGCAGACACACCCTGCTCAATATGTTCATATTGAACAAAATACTTGAATTGGCTTTACTCAGAATGTAAATGCATAATTCTTAGCACATTAGGAGACTGTAGAGAAATATTGATGCAGTTACTTCATTGAGCGTATAGCACACAGATTCAGGGAAACAGAAAAAAAAGCCCATCCATTTGATGATTTATAGTTTATAGGAGGTTTTAAAGCCATTGCTCCAATATTCAATCATCACCCTCCCTTGCCATGACCTCTCATTGTGAAGACCTGTTGTTAATCCATTCATGACCTCATCTGATAGATGATTGCACTAAGATTAATCCAGTTGTTCAGGATTGCTTTGTTACCAAGGCTCATACAATGCTGGATCCTGATGTGGAGTCAGTCTACATGCACTTCCCTATACTGAACTGCTGCTTTGAAAAGTGAATGCCACGCATTCACACAACACACTCACTTAATATGGCTCTATCCCAAAGCATCCCTTTTATTTCTGACATGTAACTACTAATTATTATCACTTGTTTTGGCATATAATCAGGATTAAGAGACCAAAGAACCCCATGGGAACTTAGAGGGGATGCAGAACAAGTCACAAAGTTTATTTTAGGCTGAGAGAATGAATATTATTATAAAAGTATGCAGTTGTTTTCCTTCCAGGACAAAAGCCAGGAAAATGACGTAATAACATTTTCTATAATGCACAGTAACATTGAATTGAGGTGGGATTCACTGAAGGGATAAGAAAAGCCGGCCTTCTGCTGTGTACATATGTCTTAGCAGTGCTGGAAACTGTGGTACTTCAGCAGTCCAGGCAGGGCATGAGCTAGTTTTCTCATCCCTGTTTCAAAATAATCAACAGAAGCAACTGAAGGCAGAAAGGATTTATTTCAGCTTACAGTGTCAAAGGGAATTCTGTTTGTTAGTGTGGGAAAGGAAGCAGGAGTGGCTGGGCCCATGGCAACAGACCGTGCAGTAGAACTCCTTACATAGTTATGGGACCTGGAAGCAGAGAACTGAACCATAAGAAGGACCAGAATGTAACCCTCAAAGGGCCACTCCCAATGGCCAAGTGCTGCTGGGAAGGCTGCACCTCTCAAAGGCATCACCCAGCCTTGCTATCAGCTGAAACCAAGTGTTCAGAGATGGGCTTGTGCAGTTCATTTACGTTCAGATCATGGCTCTTGTAATTCAGGTCTTAGATACAATCAATATAAAGAGAAAGATGACAGTGGTGGATCTTGAGGTCATTGCCTAATATTGGGAAAATGATATAAACACTCAGAATACAAGACAACACACATGGAGGCAGGCCTGCTCAATGTCCTGACACCAGAGCTTATGATGGCAGAAGTGAGTGTCTGGGTGTAACCAAGCCCTGGCAGCTGGTGGCCTACACTACTTAGAAGTAGGATGAGATAAACCTTCCAATGGCTCTAAGACTCCCTGGCTCTAAGACCGGGCTCCCGACAGCTTTGCAGATGCTGATCCAATGTATCTCAGCAAAGGGCCCTTCTGTCATGTGCTCTGGCCTCTGACCTGGCTCTGATTTCGGTGACTGTTGAGTGTCTGGCACCATGGTTGACCTGGATAAGCACAGCTGAGTCTAGGATCAGATAGCCTGCATCCATCTCAAGGAACATGGCTCTCAGGGGCATCTTCTCCAGAGCCTTCTCCTGCTCACTGTCCTTTCCTTACCAGTGGCCATGGCAGCCTGCTGTGCGTGCACTGGGCATTGGGCTTATAACCCACTGGCCACCTCACCTCTACCTGCTGTCTGTGAGTGAACTCTGGCTCCAGACATTGGTGGCATCCCTTAGAGGCAGATTGCTAACTTGTTAGAGTTTGCTGTCAGTTGTTTCCCTTCCCCTGAAGTGTGAACAGTAAACTGTGCTCTCAGCAGTCTGCCTCTCTGTAAGTCACGTTTCAGACAACACGTAAACATGTAAAACAAAAACAAAAACAAAAAACTATACAGCACCGTACTAGCCATGTCATCTGCATCCATTGGATAGTGTGGAAAAACTGACAATCTGGGAGCAGAATGTGGGATGTGAGGAGAATTCAAAGACTTCCCCCCCCCTTTCTTGGAGCAGCTAACACTTAAGCAATATGAATAAGAGATCCTTGCATGAGGTAGGAGAATAAGGCAGAGTATGCCTACAGAGGTGAGGCAGAGCGCTAAGTGGTTTTATGTGGGTAAAATGATTTCACTCATTAGGGTGAAGAGTGAATGAGGGAGAGGTGGTAGATGAGGGACAGATGTTGGAAACCAACCAGGCTCTGCACTACTGCATAAGTTCAACAAAAGGGTTTAGCCATTGTCTTCTGAGAGAGAAGTTTTGTGAGGAGCGTTCCCTAGGAGAAGGACATAGTCTGGTGTGTGTTTCAAAAAAACCAACCCCCCCCCCCATCCCCTGCAAACAAAATCAAAACCAACCAACCAAACAAAAAAACCAAACCCTCTGATTGCTTGAAAGAGAGGAGTTGGCTGGGTCACTCCTGGAGGCAGAATACTAGAAGACTGTTTTATAAGCTATCGAGAGATAATGAGGTGGTGCGTGGAAAAAGAACAGATCTCAGAAGCATTCTACAGTTTGAAAATGACAACTATGTGTGGGTGTCATTTCATAACCCAGGGCTTCTCCCAGATATAAGTGCATAGCATCAGAAGGCAGCTTTGGTCAAAGCACACAAAAGCCCTTGAAGAAGGAGTCTGGAGGTGATTGGGCACTATCTGTCCTTTATCTGAAGTACATTTATGCTGAATGAGTTTCCCTTCATCCAGGGCATCGACACGTATCTTTCAAACATCTGTTTGCTTGTGTCTAGACTGAGACACCAAAGATGAACAGAATGAACAATCCCTGTCCCCACGGAGCCCACAGTATCTATAGAGGGACAAAAGATGAATCTGAAGGCATAATGTCAAACATGATGGGTGTTATAAGTGACTAAAGTCAAAACAGTTTGAGAAAGAGAAGATGGTTCTAATTGGGTATAAGGCCTACTCTGGCTTCAGGGCTAGCAAGTGCTAAAGACTGTAAAGGTTAATGCCAGCTGCTGTTCCAGGGCCAAGTATGGAAACACCCTAGGGTTCCTGGGAACTATAAGTAGAAGAATTCACAGAACTGCAAGAAGCATGAGCATCAGTGGCCAAAAGGATGGATGACGAGCCTTAGCTCACGTCTAGTGCAAAGCTGGTCCCTTTAATGTTGAGTAGCCTGGCGCAAAGGTGGATCTGAGGCCAGTGGGGCCTTCTGACTAGAACGTGTCCTGGCGTGTTATGAGTGTTGTTTTCACAAGTGTCTGATTTGTAGTCAGCAAGAGGCTTAAACCTTCAGAGACTCTGGCTCCCGTGATTATGCTTTAGAGGAGAAATAACGAGAAAGCCCTCATGTGCCAAGCTCACTGAAGATGGTCTTGGATAAAGAGCCCTACTTCAGGGCTGAAAGCAACAACCTCCATTGGCAATACCAACAGCAGGAACAACACACAAATAATGTAAAACCCAGTTGCCTGGCAACGTCTCAAAGGTGGCTTGCATTAAAACTGGGGAAGTGAAATTAGTGGAGGGGAGAGGCAGCCAGCCTGTTGTTGTTTATTACTCTGATTTATAAGTCAACAGAAGGTTTATTTCCTCGTGAAATTGTTAGAAATAAATTATTCAGGGAAGAGCCATCTGGGCTCTCTAGTGACAGCTCTCCACATCAAAGGAACAGTGTGTCGCAGCAGAAGAGTGGAGGAGCAACTTTTAAATTGTGACTCATGTCACTTTAAAGATTCACTTCGGCCTCAAATGCATCACATGCCTCCGTGTGATCAGAGAATCATCTGTGCTTCTGACACTCAGAAAAATGTCCTAGGGAAACAGATAATCCAAGAAGGATCTGCTAACTGCTGATGTAAGTCCTGTAGTCGTGCCGCACATTTCTCTATACGAAGACGTTGGGGCTGAAATCTGACTAGAGATCCATTTGAGACAATGCCAGTGCTCTAGATAAAAGATCTCGTTGGCAAGACAAGAGGATAGAGCAACTAGCCTTTCAGGCATCACATCTACAGTTGCTATCAAACAAATCTTTTAACGAGCCTATCTTAATAACAGTAATATAGCTACCTCAGTCAAAGGTAAGTCCTGGGTAGGAAATTTGCCTGCTCCATGCCATGTGGAGGCAAGTGGGAAAGACTCAGCTATTGATATTTTCCTTGGCTTTGACCTAACTATGAGGGCTTAGAGGTCTTCTCAGGTCAACTCATTACCTAGATGAAAGAACCCAGGCCAGCCACTTGTTTGTGAAGTTTGCTTCTCTCCTTTGCCCAGTGCAGCTACTCTGTCACAGGGCTTCACAGAAGACTCACACTTCAGGTGTCTTGGAGTTTTAAGGGTTTTCACCCCCTGCTGTAACAGAAAAGTGTATTTGTTTTTCTGTTTTTTCTCTGCGTGTATCTGCACCAAGGTCTCAACATGCCCTTTGTGCTATAAATACTTAAACTGAAGGGCTTGTGGTGCTCCTTGGCCAGTGATGAGTCATGGGCTCAGGAAGAATAGTGGCTTTGATGTTAACATTCATCACTACATAAAACAACTCCTTCTATTTTTTTTGTTTGGTTTTCTTTTTTTCCTTTTAAAATTTGGAGACAGGGGCTTACCATGGAGACCAGGTTGGCCTTGGACTGGACTTGAACTGTTGTTCTTTCTGTCTGCTGAGATCATAGGTCAATACAACCAACAACTCCATCTCTTTTGATTATCTGAAATTCTAACCAGTTGGGGCTGAGTCCCCTTCGCCATACAGCTGCTGATGCTGTGTTGTAGAAAGTGGATGGGCTACCCAGACATGAAATGAACCAGACATCAGCTTCAGAATCTCTCTTCCAACTGCTGAACCCCTTTCCAAGGAATGGTTTCTAGGGGACTGGCCTCATGCGAAGGATTCTGGGAAAGGATACTGATTTTATGATTCAAAGGAGCATCACGGGCATGCGTATGAGAAAGCACCTATAATATTTAGGTGCTTTGAGCCTACTCTGTCTTATGAGATTTTTTTCTTGTACCCTCCCAACAGTTCCCAGCCCTCAACCATCATCAGCATCCATGCTGGGACAGTTCCAAGCAGTGGTCTGGAAAGTACTGTCTCTGCCTTATGTCTTAAAAGTTGGAAACACTTGCCTTGGAGGGTCTTCCTCTGCAGTATGAGCATTCTTCATGGGGTCTGGCTCATTAGTGCTGGAAAATTCCTGAGAGATTTAGAGATGTTGAAGTGTTTCTTTTTCCATGCATAGCATCAGCAAATGCTAAAGGGATGGAAATTGCTTAACAACTTAATCTTAATAGGATGCCCCCAGATAGAAAATATTCTAGTGCCAAGAACATCCTGAGGGAAGGAAGTGGGGAGGGGGCCCCTTGGGAACTAAAATGTCTCCTTGGCCTCTACTTCGACCATGTATCCATTTTTGACAGAATGCATGTATCATAAAATCAGTATCCTTTCCCAGAATCCTTCACATCAGGCCACTCCCCTAGAAACCATCACTTGAAACGGGGCTCAGCAGTTGGAAGAGAGATTCTGTAAACTTTGTGACTATTTCTCAGTCTCAAAATATTGACACCCTGCTGACTGGTAATTAGGTTTGTAATCCAAAGAGTACTAAATGGCTCAAGTTAATTGTGAATATGAAGAATTGGATGATATGAACGGGTGTCTCATAGAGAGGCATAATTGCAGAAGAGGCCATGCTATCAGTACTTGGCCAGCATTGGCTGTGATTAATTCATCATTAACTTCAGTAGATTTGGAATCATTTTGAAGACATACCTCTAACAGTACATTTTATTTTATGACAATTTCTCATAAAGTTCAGGCTGGCCTCGAACTCACTACATCGCCAAGAATAATTGTGAACTCCAAAGGCCCCTGCCTCTATGTCCCGAGTACTGATATATAGGTACACACCACCACACTTGGCTTTATCTGGTTCTAGGATTGAAGCTAGAACCTGTGTATGTGAGGTCAGCACTCTATCAACTGTGCTCTACATCCAACCTCTGAGTATGTCATTAAAGCCATTTCAAGAGTGGTTTAACCTAGGAGGGAGACCCACCCTGAACATGGGCTAGAGTCTGGGCTGAGGAGAAGTGAGGATGATAAAGAAAACAGAACCCAAGCTGTACTAATGCTCTGCTGCCTGACTGCTGACACACGAGACAAGGGGCTTCCTGCTCCTCCTGCCATATACTATCTAACATGGCAGACATATCCCTCTGTCTGTCTGTCAGCGAGAAGACACTCTTCTTCCTTTAGTTGCTTTTGTCAGAGCTGTGAGAAAAGTAACCAATGAACTGGCTTTTTGTGACACAAGCCACCGCAGGACTTCATCTCCACTTTACCATGGAGTGTGCTGTTGTGGCCGCCTCTGGTATAGTCTGTGTCAGCACGAGAGGTTTTGGGTTTGGCTTTATTTTGTTTTGTTTTATTCATCTATCTATCTATCTATCTATCTATCTATCTATCTATCTATCTATCTATCTATCTATCTATCTATGTTGTTCTCTTCAGCCACCCATGACACTTAGTCACATTAGCCAGGTTGCATTCTAGAACTCCAATGTTGAGAGTAGGCATTTCCCACACCATCTTGGTTTGGGTGACTTTCAATATTTATTTCGTTATATTTGAGTTTCTGTTTTCTCTTGTCTCTGATAGTACTGAAAATGTTGGCCCTGACTTTCTTTCCTAGCTCACAGGTGTGTGTTATGGTCAAGGATGTACTGGGCATTTTGACCAAAGCCCCAGTGACCGCTTGTTACAGTTGTAACCTGCTTAGTTTGTGAGCAGTTGTAACCTGCTTAGTGTTGGTGAGTAGCTTGTGTGAAGGCTCTCTTCAGGCTCATCGCGTTTTCCTCGTTGTGTATAGCAGAAAGCACTCACTCTGTAAATTCTCAATATTTAAATAGTGCTTGGGACTTTGCAGAGCCCTTTCCCCACTGAGGAAGATTTCTTCCTACAGTAAAATAATTAGTTTTTCTATAGAAAGAAAATGAATCCATGTTAATATGCGCACAACACCACTCCCAGGTTTTATTCTGAACACCCCCCCCCCGTCTGTCCTTTTGGAATGCAAATGAACTCATTAGAAGGGGAGAATTTGTGTATAAGAGCAGAATTCAGTTTCCAGAATCTAACAGCAACAGCAATGGCAACACCACCACCTACAAGTGTAAACAGAAGGTACCACCAAGGTACTGTTCATTACATCAGCCACTTACTGCTATTTATGTTTAATTACACTGACAAGGATCTAAATCTAGCCCCTGCATCGGATTAGATCCATTTTTAGGGCTCAAATTTCATTGCCCTGGGCAGTGCAAATTCTTTTTTTTTTTTCAAGGTTCAAATTTTTAATGGTGGACACGCTTTATAAAGGAGAGGGGAAAGCCCATTCCTGCCAAATCATCCTTGGAGCCCAGCCTGCAGGTGACCACAGGTAGGCTCCAGGAACAGCTAGGCCCACTCCCAGCAGGTAGCAGCAGCAGCAGTGGCAGAACAATAGAGTGATCCAGGGAGTAAGGCTCCAACCTAAGTAATCTCTTTAGTGACAACAAAGTCAAGGTCTGGCTCAGACTGCTTCAGGCTTGTTGGAGGCTACACTCCATCAATAAATTATATAATAAAATGTAAAATTCTTAGAAGATGAGATACAGCTATCCAATGAGGTGAAATTTATTCAGTGTAACCACCAGCCATCATAAAATAATTTTTTTTGATTTTGTATGTTGATTTTATTTTATTTTTTTATTACATATTTTCCTCAATTACATTACCAATGCTATCCCAAAAGTCCCCCATACCGCTCCCCACTTCCCTACCCTCCCATTCCCATTCTTTTGGCCCTGGCATTCCCCTATATTGGGGCATATAAAGTTTGCAAGTCCAATGGGCCTCTCTTTCCAGTGATGGCCGACTAGGCCATCTTTCGATACATATGCAGCTGGAGACAAGAACTCCGGGGTACTGGTTAGTTCATCATGTTGTTCCAGCTATAGGGTTGCAGATCCCTTTAGCTCCTTGGGTACTTTCTCTAGCTTCTCCATTGGGAGCCCTGTGATATATCCAATAGCTGACTGTGAGCATCCACTCCTGTGTTTGCTAGGCCCCTGCATAGTCTCACAAGAGACAGCTATATTTGGGTCCTTTCAGCAAAATCTTGCTAGTGTATGCAATGGTGTCAGCGTTTAGAAGCTGATTATGGGATGGATCCCTGGATACTGCAGTCTCTAGATGGTCCATCCTTTCATCACAGCTCCAAACTTTGTCTCTGTAACTCCTTCCATGGGTGTTTTGTTCCCAATTCTAAGAAGGGGCACAGTGTCCACATTTTGGTCTTCAGTCTTCTTGAGTTTCATGCGTTTAGCAAATTGTATCTTATATCTTGGGTATCCTAAGTTTTGGGCTAATATCCACTTATCAGTGAATACATATTGTGTGAGTTCCTTTGTGATTGTGTTACCTCACTCAAGATGATGCCCTCCAGGTCCATCCATTTGGCTAGGAATTTCATCAATTCATTCTTTTTAATAGCTGAGTAGTACTCCATTGTGTAAATGTACCATAATTTCTGTATCCATTCCTCTGTTGAGGGACATCTGGGTTCTTTCCAGCTTCTGGCTATTATAAATAAGGCTGCTATGAACATAGTGGAGCATGTGTCCTTCTTACCGGTTGGGACATCTTCTGGATATATGCCCAGAAGAGGTATTGCTGGATCCTCCGGTAGTACTATGTCCAATTTTCTGAGGAACCGCCAGACTGATTTCCAGAGTGGTTGTACAAGCTTGCAATCCCACCAACAATGGAGGAATGTTCCTCTTTCTCCACATCCTCGCCAGCATCTGCTGTCACCTGAATTTTTGATCTTAGCCATTCTGACTGGTGTGAGGTGGAATCTCAGGGTTGTTTTGATTTGCATTTCCCTGATGATTAAGGATGTTGAACATTTTTTCAGGTGTTTCTCTGCCATTTGGTATTCTTCAGGTGAGAATTCTTTGTTCAATTCTGAGCCCCATTTTTTAATGGGGTTATTTGACTTTCTGGAGTCCACCTTCTTGAGTTCCTTATATATATTGGATATTAGACCCTTATCTGATTTAGGATAGGTAAAGATCCTTTCCCAATCTGTTGGTGGTATTTTTGTCTTATTGATGGTGTCTTTTGCGTTGCAGAAGCTTTGCAGTTTCATGAGGTCCCACTTGTCAATTCTCGATCTTACAGCACAAGCCATTGCTGTTCTATTCAAGAATTTTTCCCCTGTGCCCATATCTTCAAGGCTTTTCCCCACTTTCTCCTCTATAAGTTTCAGTGTCTCTGGTTTTATGTGAAGTTCCTTGATCCACTTAGACTTGACCTTAGTACAAGGAGATAGGAATGGATCGATTCGCATTCTTCTACATGATAACAACCAGTTGTGCCAGCACCATTTGTTGAAAATGCTGTCTTTCTTCCACTGGATGGTTTTAGCTCCCTTGTCGAAGATCAAGTGACCGTAGGTGTGTGGGTTCATTTCTGGGTCTTCAATTCTATTCCATTGGTATATTTGTCTGTCACTATACCAGTACCATGCAGTTTTTATCACAATTGCTCTGTAGTAAAGCTTTAGGTCTGGCATGGTGATTCCACCAGAGGTTCTTTTATCCTTGAGAAAAGAGTTTTTGCTATGCTAGGTTTTTTGTTATTCCAGATGAATTTGCAGATTGCACTTTCTAATTCGTTGAAGAATTGAGTTGGAATTTTGATGGGGATTGCATTGAATCTGTAGATTGCTTTTGGCAAGATAGCCATTTTTACAATGTTGATCCTGCCAATCAATGAGCATGGAAGATCTTTCCATCTTCTGAGATCTTCTAGAATTTCTTTCTTCAGAGACTTGAAGTTCTTATTATACTTTTATAAATATAGATAATATAAGATATATACTTTTATAAATATAGATAAATATAGATAATATAAAGATAATACTATTATCTTTCACTTCCTTAGTTAGAGTCACGCCAAGATATTTTATATTATTTGTGACTATTGAGAAGGGTGTTGTTTCCCTAATTTCTTTCTCAGCCTGTTTATTCTTTGTGTAGAGAAAGGCCATTGATTTGTTTGAGTTAATTTTATATCCAGCTACTTCACCGAAGCTGTTTATCAGGTTTAGGAGTTCTCTGGTGGAATTTTTAGGGTCACTTATATATACTATCATATCATCTGCAAAAAGTGATATTTTGACTTCATCTTTTCCAATTTGTATCCCTTTGATCTCCTTTTGTTGTCGAATTGCTCTGGCTAGGACTTCAAGTACTATGTTGAATAGGTATGGAGAAAGTGGACAGCCTTGTCTAGTCCCTGATTTTAGAGGGATTGCTTCAAGCTTCTCACCATTTACTTTGATGTTGGCTACTGGTTTGCTGTATATTGCTTTTATCATGTTTAGGTATGGGCCTTGAATTCCTGATCTTTCCAAGACTTTTATCATGAATGGGTGTTGGATTTTGTCAAATGCTTTTTCTGCATCCAACGAGATGACCATGTGGTTTTTGTCTTTGAGTTTGTTTATATACTGGATTACGTTGATGGATTTCCGTGTATTGAACCATCCCTGCATCCCTGGGATGAAACCTACTTGGTCAGGATGGATGATTGTTTTGATGTGTTTTTGGATTCGGTTAGCAAGAACTTTATGGAGTATTTTTGCATCAATATTCATAAGGGATATTGGTCTGAAGTTTTCTATCTTTGTTGGGTCTTTTTGTGGTTTAGGTATCAGAGTAATTGTGGCTTCATAGAATGAGTTGGGTAGAGTACCTTCGGTTTCTATTTTGTGGAATAGTTTGTGAAGAACTGGGATTAGATCTTCTTTGAAGGTCTGATAGAACTCTGCACTAAACCCATCTGGTCCTGGGCTTTTTTTGGTTGGGAGACTATTAATGACTGCTTCTATTTCTTTGGGGGATATAGGGCTGTTTAGATCATTAACCTGATCTTGGTTCAACTTTGGTACCTGGTATCTGTCTAGGAACTTCTCCATTTCATCCAGGTTCTCCAGTTTTGTTGAGTATAGCCTTTGGTAGAAGGATCTGATGGTGTTTTGGATGTCTTCAGGATCTGTTGTTATGTCTCCTTTTTCCTTTCTGATTTTGTTTATTAGAATGCTTTCCCTGTGCCCTCTAGTGAGTCTGGCTAAGGGTTTATCTATCTTGTTGATTTTCTCAAAGAACCAGCTCCTTGATTGGTTGATTCTTTGAATAGTTCTTTTTGTTTCCACTTGATTGATTTCGCCCCTGAGTTTGATTATTTCCTGCCATCTACTCCTCTTGGGTGAATTTGCTTCCTTTTGTTCTAGTGCTTTTAGGTGTGTTGTCAAGCTGCTAATGTGTGCTCTTTCTAGTTTCCTTTTGGAGGCACTCAGAGCTATGAGTTTTCCTCTTAGAAATGCTTTCATTGCGTCCCATAAGTTTGGGTATGTTGTGGCTTCATTTTCATTGAACTCTAAAAAGTCCTTAATTTCTTTCTTTATTCCTTCCTTGACCAAGGTATCATTGAGAAGAGTGTTGTTCAGTTTCCATGTGAATGTTGGCTTTCTATTATTTATTTTGTTATTGAAGATCAGCCTTAGTCCATGGTGATCTGATAGGATGCATGGGACAATTTCAATATTTTTGTATCTGTTGAGTCCTGTTTTGTGCCCAATTACGTGGTCAATTTTGGAGAAGGTACCATGAGGTGCTGAGAAGAAGGTGTATCCTTTTGTTTTAGGGTAAAATGTTCTGTAGATATCTGCCAGATCCATTTGATCCATAACTTCTGTTAGTTTCACTGTGTCCCTGTTTAGTTTCTGTTTCCATGATCTGTCCATTGGTGAAAGTGGTGTGTTGAAGTCTCCCACTATTATTGTATGAGGTGCAATGTGTGCTTTGAGATTTACTAAAGTTTCTTTAATGAATGAGGCTGCCTTTGTCTTTGGAGCATAGATATTCAGGATTGATAGTTCCTCTTGGAGGATTTTACCTTTGATGAGCATGAAGTGTCCCTCCCTGTCTTTTTTGATGACTTTGGGTTGGAAGTCAATCTTATCAGATATTAGAATGGCTACTCCAGCTTGTTTCTTCATACCATTTGCTTGGAAAATTGTTTTCCAGCCTTTCATTCTGAGGTAGTGTCTATCTTTTTCTCTGAGATGAGTTTCCTGTAAGCAGCAAAATGTTGGGTCTTGTTTGTGTAGCCAGTTTGTTAGTCTATGTCTTTTTATCGGGGAGTTGAGTCCATTGATATTAAGAGATATTAAGGAAAAGTAATTGTTGTTTCCTGTTATTTTTGTTGTTAAAGTTGGCATTCTGTTCTTGTGGCTGTCTTCTTTTAGGTTTGTTGAGGGATTACCTTCTTGTTGTTTCTAGGGCGTGGTTCCCGTCCTTGTATTGTTTTTTTTCTGTTATTATCCTTTGAAGGGCTGGATTCGTGGAGAGATAATGTGTGAATTTGGTTTTGTCGTGGAATACTTTGGTTTCTCCATCTATGTTAATTGAGAGTTTGGCTGGGTATAGTAGCCTGGGCTGGAATTTGTGATCTTTTAGTGTCTGTAAACATCTGTCCAGGATCTTCTGGCTTTCATAGTCTCTGGTGAAAAATCTGGTGTAATTCTGATAGGCTTGCCTTTATATGTTACTTGGCCTTTTTCTCTTACTGCTTTTAGTATTCTATCTTTATTTAGTGCATTTGTTGTTCTGATTATTATGTGTCGGGAGGTATTTCTTTTCTGGTCCAGCCTATTTGGAGTTCTGTAGGCTTCTTGTATGTTCATGGGCATCTCTTTCTTTAGATTTGGGAAGTTTTCTTCTATAATTTTGTTGAAGATGTTTGCTGGTCCTTTGAGTTGAAAATCTTCATTCTCATCCACTCCTATTATCCGTAGGTTTGGTCTTCTCATTGTGTCCTGTATTTCCTGGATGTTTTGAGTTAGGATCTTTTTGCATTTTCCATTTTCCTTGATTGTTGTGCTGATGTTCTCTATGGAATCTTCTGCACCTGAGATTCTCTCTTCCATCTCTTGTATTCTGTTGCTGATGCTTGCATCTATGGTTCCAGATTTCTTTCCTAGGGTTTCTATCTCCAGTTTTGCCTCATTTTGGGTTTTCTTTATTGTGTCTACTTCCCTTTTTAGGTCTAGTATGGTTTTGTTCATTTCCATCATCTGATTGGATGTGTTTTCCTGTTTCTCTTTAAGGACTTCTACCAGTTTGGTTGTGTTTTCCTGTTTTTCTTTAGGGACTTGTAACTCTTTAGCCATGTTCTCCTGTAGTTCTTTAAAGTCCTTCTTGATGTCCTCTACCATCATCATGAGATATGCTTTTAAATCCAGGTCTAGTTTTTCAGGTGTGTTGGGGTGCCCTGGACTGGGGGAAGTGGGAGTGCTGGGTCCTGATGGTGGTGAGTGGTCTTGGTTTCTGTTAGTAGGATTCTTACGTTTACGTCTCGCCATCTGGTAATCTCTGGAGTTGTTATAGTTGTCTCTGTTCAGAGGTTGTTCTTCTGGTTATTCTGAGTATTGTCTGTCAGCAGACCTGGGAGACAGGCTCTCTCCTCTGAGTTTCAGTGGTTAGAGCACTCCCTGCTGACAAGCTTTTTTCTTAAAGGGAAGGTGTACAGATATCTGGCGTTTGGACCTCCTCCTGGCCGAAGAAGAAGGCGGAAAACAGGACCTTTCCCAGATGCTGTGTTGCTTTGGCAGGTCACAGAAGCTGTAGGCTTCTGTGGTGCACACTCTCAGCTGTGCAGACTAACTTCCTAAGTTCAGTGGAGTCCTGGATCCAAGATGTGCTCCCTGCTCCTGAGGCAGAGGGCTCCTGTGCAGGGCAGACCACTGTCTTCCAGCTGGGAGGGTGCCGGATGTCTGCGGCCCCAAAAGGGTGCTGCCTCAGCGGCTCTGTGGCTCCCGCCTGTCCCAGAAGCTCTCTGCCTCTGTGGTCCTCAGTCTCACCTGTACAGACTAAGTTCGGCGGAGTCCCGGAGCCAAGATGGCGCTCCCTGCAGGGCAGATCACTGTCCTCCGGCTGGGAGGGTGCCGGATGTCTGTGGCCCCAAAAGGGTGCTGCCTCAGCGGCTCTGTGGCTCCCGCCTGTCCCAGAAGCTGTCTGCCTCTGTGGTCCTCAGTCTCACCTGTACAGACTAAGTTCGGCGGAGTCCCGGAGCCAAGATGGCGCTCCCTGCAGGGCAGATCACTGTCCTCCGGCTGGGAGGGTGCCGGATGTCTGTGGCCCCAAAAGGGTGCTGCCTCAGCGGCTCTGTGGCTCCCGCCTGTCCCAGAAGCTGTCTGCCTCTGTGGTCCTCAGTCTCACCTGTACAGACTAAGTTCGGCGGAGTCCCGGAGCCAAGATGGCGCTCCCTGCAGGGCAGATCACTGTCCTCCGGTTGGGAGGGTGCCGGATATCTGCGGCCCCAAAAGGGTGCTGCCTCAGCGGCTCCGTCGGCAGTGCAAATTCTGTGTGAGGCATCAGGTCTAGGAGAATTGATTGGTTGTGCTACCTCTCAGTTTTATCTGAGGGGAGAAAGAAGCTGGAAACATCTTGGCTCTTGGCCATTGGCGCTGTATTCATTTGCACATGAATTACACATCGACAAGACACAAAGAATCAAATTTACTTATTATTGAAATATGGACAGATCTCTTTTTATGTAAGTAGACAAGACAGCTCAGAGGGTAAATGTCCTTGCTGTGTAAGGCTGACAACCTGAGTTTCCTGCGCAGAATGCACATTGAGAACTGACTATCTAAATTTGTCCTCTGACTTCCACATGTGTATTAATTTATGTGCCTGCCAACTCCTATAGATATGCTCGCAACAGTAACATAACTAAGGAGTGAGAATCTATGGTCTTACTTCCTTTCTGCTGATGGTATGTGGACCACTTTTCTCTGGCGTAATTCAATGTATCCGCGTCTTTTGTCTTAATTTTTAGTAGTGTTATTTATCCTTTGTACTTCATTTAAACGTTTCTAACATCAGTTGCCTTTAGCTTTTAAACTCTCTATTCCCAATTTCTTTTCCCCGACTTTGGCATTTTCTTTGGACTTGCAAAGATGAAAGGAAAGAAGAACTTTAGCAGCTTTTAAAAACAGTGGCAATAATGAGTTCGCTGTGTAAGTGGAGGAGCGTTCTGCTCACAACCGCGTTGCCAGGAATCGATTTCCCAGGGAAGTACGTATTAATCCTGAGGTTCACCGGAAAAGACCAACTCCACCATTTTGGGCCAAATTTCAAGCAAGCTTTATTACATTTTAACTACGGACCAAGAGATGGCCTTTGATCAGGACCATTCTCTGCAATTTCCCAGCTGGGAATGGCTCTGAGTCAGTGCTGATAGGGCTTTCAAGGACAAACCTATAGGGCATCCTGCTTTCCCATGAGGCTTTGTTATTTCCCAAGAACTACGGTTTCTAGAATTCTAGGAAGTTATCTGGTTCCTGGGCAGGTGGAGTTCATAGGTTAACTTTTGGCATTATATAAATCCTTTGTAAAGAGTTATACTGCTCCATTGACATACATGAAGAAATGGAAATCTAGTTCACAGTTAGGCTTAAAGCCATGAAAACTGCATTTCCTAATATGGTTACAATAAAAATTCAGCCTTGGTTGCTTTTGTTTGAAAAACATATTTTCATGTGCATTTGAAATTTGAAATTTTAAAGAAAAAAATTACAATGAAGGGCACTTATAATGAAATCCTACTAGCTATGAAAGTGTACGTAGATTCTTCTGTCATAGGACTGAAGAGATAGCTCAGTGGTTAAGAGCACTTGCTCTTCTTCCAGAGGACCCAAGTTCAGTTCCCAGCACCAGTATTAAGCAGACACATGCAATTTCAGTACTTGGGAGGCAAAGGTAGGAGGATGAGGAGTTCAAAGTCTTCTTTAGCTGTATAGTGAGTTTGAGGACAGTCTTAACTACATAAAAAACTATATAAACTGTCCCCTCACTCTGAAAAAAAATCAGGAAAAATGAAGTTGGCATAACAGACTTCCAGCTGCCCTGCCCCCCTCCCTCTCTCACACACACATGCTGGCACAAAGTTGCGAATTTGAAAATTAAAATACAATAAAATTTTTGTTTGTATTTGATTAATTTTTCTTTTAAAGAGAGAAAGCACCCAGATGCCACTTAAGAAAAGAGTTGGATGGTTTTCATTAACAAATTATGTGGAAAAATGCATGACAAAAGAGAAATCAATTTAGAGAAAACATTTGAAGACTGTATGACAAACAGAAATGTAATGTTCTTACTATAGAACAAGATTTTGTAAAACATTAACAAGCACAGGCTAGACATGGTGGTTAGCACTTGGGTGGTTAAGGAAGGAGGATAGCTTTGAGTTTGAGGTCAACCTGGCCTATTAAGTAAATTCCTGGCTGATCGAGTTACCAGAATGAGACTCTGTCTCAAAAGAAACAACAACAACAACAACAAAACAAACATATTTTCCAAGAGTTGTGGCTTTAAGGCCCGCTTGATCTAGCCACATGGTGAATTTGAGCCTGAATTACAAAGTGAGCCATGTCTTAAGACACAAAAGCCAACCAAGCCAAAGGGTTAAGTTCTTTTTCTGTGGGTCCACAGCTTATGGAATCCTGTTACTGCTATGAGTAACTTCTCTGATGGGGTAGGCAGGTGGATGGGATGTTAATTCCCCAACTTCTCACGGGATCCTTGAGTTGATCACCTGTAAAATGTAGATGAAATAATTTCTAACCATGAAATGTGTGTGTGTGTGTGTGTGTGTGTGTGTGTCTGATGGTTTGAATTTGCTTGGCCCAAGGAGTAGCACTATTAGGGATGTGGCCTTGTTGGTGGTATGCCACTGTGGGCATGGTCTTTAAGACTCTCATCCTAGCAGCCTGGAAGTCAATATTCTGCTAGCATTCTTCAGATGAAGGTGTAGACCTCTCGGGGCTCCTCTTGCACCATGCATGCCTGGATGCTGCCATGTTCCTGCCTTGATAATGGACTGAACCTCTGAACCTGTAAGCCAGCCCCAATTAAATGTTGTCTTTACAAGAGCTGCCTTAGTCATGGTATCTGTTCACAGTGGTAAAACCCTAACTAATACTCTCTCTCTCTCTCTCTCTCTCTCTCTCTCCCTCCCTCTCTCTCTCTCTCTCTCTCTCTCTCTCTCTCTCTCTCTCTCTCTCTCTCTCTCTCTCTGTCTCTGTGTGTGTGTGTGTGTGTGTGTGTGTGTACACGCTCATGTATGTGCACACTCTTGTTCAATAGATGGGTCAGCATACGGGAAATCTCTGGAATAGTTCCTAACACAGTGAGTGCTGCATACACTTAACCGTTAGGAAAATGACAACAAATCCTAGACTCTAGATTCCAGATGACATTGCCCCTTTGCAAGGGCACAATTACACTGTTTGATTTCTGCCAAAGGTTTAAAGAGGAGGAAGATGAGACAGAGATTCAGGAAGACTTGGGTCCTGACATGACATGTCTGTGAGTGTGTGCTAGTGTGACTGTCTTCTTTCAGGAATACTCATTCCCTTTAGGAAAGACACAGACTCAACAGAAGACTGATTGTGTTGACCTTGATGGCCTTTCTATTGACCTGATGGAGACAGGGGATAGGTGTGTGAAGTACTCGTGCAGATGGCAAGGGTTTGGTGACTGGTGCAGTGGAAAGGGTATTGGGGTTTCTTATTTTTAGAGTTCTGATATGACATGGTTTTTTGTTTGTTTCTTTTGGCTTATGGAATTTTCCTGAACATTTTAATCTTTTGATTATCTTCCCAGGTGAGGAATTCTTATCTCATGCTGAACTTGAGCTATAGTTATTTTTATCTCCCAAAAAGTTAAATGGCAGTTAGAAAATACGAATTGGCAACTTTTGATGTCTCTTTGATGATTTTTATTATTAAGCTTGAAACCAGAATACTATTAATTAATTAGCTAATTGATTAGTTTTTATAAAGAAATATCTTAAACGGGGCTATGGAGATGGCTCTGTTAGGAAAATACTTGATGTACAAGCATGAGGACCTGACTTCAATTCCCAGCTCTCACCCAAAACACTGGTGGCCTGAGCCTACAATTGAAATTCTAAGCAAGCAGACATGGGAGATGAGCTGGGACTTCCTGCCTAGATGGTCTTGGTGAATCAGTGATCTTCAGATTCAGTGAGAGACATTCCATCAAATAAGGTAGCTGATGATAGAGTCCATGTCTGGATTCTACACACACACACACACACACACATACACGCACACGCACACGCACACACACACACACACACACAAATAAATACTTTAAAGCTGGAATGTAGATAGCTTGCTACTGGAGATTAGCCTGAGATCCATAGGGAGACACTATAAAAAAGACAAAGAGAAGAAACATTCAATAAGAATGTTTTGACACACATCTAAAACCAATACAGAATCCTAAGTCAAAATAATGTTTTTATGTAATCACTTTAGGTCTGTGGACAATGTTGATTTTAGGGACATAAAATTGCAAACAAGTAATATTTAGTTTTAGTATTTACTGTCTATTTTTTCACTGAAGTGGTTTATGTTTCAGTTAGCAAAACATTTCAATATCCTCTGTTTTTCTTTGTGGACTTACCTTAAATTACAATGACAAGATCCATAAAGGAAGGGACAGGGGAAATGCTTAAGCAGTATCAGGAATTGTAAGCCTTTGTTGGGGTGACTGTGAATCTGTTTAGTTATACACTTGGCCTTCTATGAGATTTTGTTTTTCACTATACAACTTATTCTTCATTGGAAAAACAGTCCTCTAATGGTCTTGTCTTCATCTCTGAAGAAATAAATAAAGAGAAAGCTGAGTACTGAGTGAGAGATTAAATTGGAATGCTCTGATAAGTGGTAAACCTTGAGAGTACTTCAGTGAGAGAAGAATAGAGAAAATATGATCGACCATCTCCTATGAGGAACTATACTCACTCATAACTTATTTAAAAGAACATTAAAAATGTAATGCTGTGCATAATTATTTAATGTATGTTTAAAATTTAAACACTGAGTTGAAAACAGAGAAGAGCACTGTGTTCTCTTACCTGAATAGTTCAGCGGCACTGTAGGGTGTTTCAGTAAATGCCTTCGGCTGGGTGGATGCTCAAGGTGGTTGGGCTAGCCAAGAGTAAGAACAAGTGTTGGACTTTTTTGGTTTTGTGTTTCTCTCTTTCCCTGCCTGACTTCTTTCCACCTCCTTCCTTTTCCCTTCTGTTTGAAAAGCCTCTCCTGTTCTTTGTCTTGCTCTGCTCTCAATTCTGGAAGGCTCAGATACACTCAATAGAAACATGCCAAGCTCCTTGGAGAGCTCATGTTTTTGTTTAATTTGGGAGTACGGGGTCTTATGTAGCCCTGCCTGGCCTTGAACTAAGTGTGTAGAAGAGGGTGACCCTGGGTTCTTTATCTTCCTGACTCCACCTTCTAGACCACTGGGAGCTCAGGCTGCAGCCTCTTAGGTACTGTTGTATTTCTGTCCCAATGTTTTGTTCATCTTTATTGTAAGAGATGGCAAGAAGTAGCTTCCTGTCTGTTTAGGATTGAAAAGAAGCATGCATAATAATACATGCCTCAGGAAATTTATGGGTGGCCATAGTGGCTTCTCCTTCCTTCTGCTGTGCAAATATCTTGAATATGATTCTTTTTTTTTTAATATTTTTATTACATATTTTCCTCAATTACATTTCCAATGCTATCCCAAAAGTCCCCCATAGCGCCCCCCACTTCCCTACCCACCCATTCCCATTCTTTTGGCCCTGGCATTCCCCTATATTGGGGCATGTAAAGTTTGCAAGTCCAATGGGCCTCTCTTTCCATTGATGGCCGACTAGGCCATCTTTCGATACATATGCAGCTAGAGACAAGAGCTCCGGGGTTCTGGTTAGTACATCATGTTGTTCCAACAATAGGGTTGCAGATCCCTTTAGCTCCTTGGGTACTTTCTCTAGCTTCTCCATTGGGAGCCCTGTGATACATCCAATAGCTGACTGTGAACATCCACTCCTGTGTTTGCTAGGCCCCGGCATCGTCTCACAAGAGACAGCTATATTTGGGTCCTTTCAGCAAAATCTTGCTAGTGTATGCAATGGTGTCAGCGTTTAGGAGCTGATTATGGGATGGATCCCTGGATACGGCAGTCTCTAAATGGTCCATCCTTTCATCACAGCTACGAACTTTGTCTCTGTAACTCCTTCCATGGGTGTTTTGTTCCCAATTCTAAGAAGGTGCACAGTGTCCACACTTTGGTCTTCATTCTTCTTGAGTTTCATGCGTTTAGCAAATTGTATCTTATATCTTGGGTATCCTAAGTTTTGGGCTAATATCCACTTATCAGTGAATACATATTGTGTGAGTTCTTTTGTGATTGTGTTACTTCACTCAAGATGATGCCCTCCAGGTCCATCCATTTGGCTAGGAATTTCATAAATTCATTCTTTTTAATAGCTGAGTAGTACTCCATTGTGTAAATGTACCATAATTTCTGTATCCATTCCTCTGTTGAGGGACATCTGGGTTCTTTCCAGCTTCTAGCTATTATAAATAGGGCTGCTATGAACATAGTGGAGCATGTGTCCTTTTTACCGGTTGGGACATCTTCTGGATATATGCCCAGGAGAGGTATTGCTGGATCCTCCGGTAGTACTATGTCCAATTTTCTGAGGAACCGCCAGACTGATTTCCAGAGTGGTTGTACAAGCTTGCAATCCCACCAACAATGGAGGAGTGTTCCTCTTTCTCCACATCCTCGCCAGCATCTGCTGTCACCTGAATTTTTGAATATGATTCTTAAAAGTGTCAAATCTTTATATACTGTAACGTTGGGAGAGCAATTATGAGGGAATTCATACCTTTGTTCAAACCAAAATATTTGAATAGTGACTTGCATCTTCCTCAGCCTTCATCCCAGTGACTCAGATGCTGAAACTCCCACTTGCCTGCTGCCATCTTGGAACCCCTCATCCCTACACACTTCAAGTGTCAGTTCCCAAATCATTGCTTGTCAACCCTGGCATGTCATCATGAACATCTCTAGACCTTTGTAGAATGTTGGTGCTCAGGGACTGTCTCAGGTCTTCTCAAGAAGGGTCTTTTTGGAAGCAGAGCTGGGAAGTCGGTCTGTATGTGTAACAATATGCATGACAATTTTAATGGAGTACTGTCAGCACATTTTGAACTTTGAAATTTGAATACATTCAGAAAAGGATGTTTCTGTGTGGAATGACCTGCCGTGCTGAGGAATGATCCCTGGAAGAGAGGTGGCCAGTAGACTCAGCCTTCCAGAGGGGTACTCATTACCAGCCAGTGGTCACATGTGCAGCATGACCCAGAAAACTCTATTTCACCTTTGTCTACTACTCCCTGCTTAAGTCATGATCTCTGTCTGTGATCCAAGATGGGCTTGCTTATGCTCCTGGTGCCTCAGCCTCCCATGTGCTGGCTCACAGGTATGCAGCCTCATACCCAATGTCTCTTTACTGGCTTAAAACAAATGTATTGCATTGCCTAGTGCTTCTGAAACCATCCTGATATTTAACATGGGGAGGTTTTAGTTATAATGCTGTCAAAGCTATACCCTGAAAATATTTTGACAAGTCAATTTAACTTATCTATTATCTTCTTCCTGAGAAAGAATGCTCTGAGAATCATTTCAGAAGCAGATCAGACAAGCTTTTACATGTTGATTTCAGTGGTTAATCCCACTTCCTCCTTGTCAGGTTATCAGCAAATGGAAAATTTTATTCCCATTTATCCCTATGTGCCTGGACTGTTCTCCACCCACACAGGTGCTGATGACGTCAGTTTTACTCATCCTCCGGTCTGTACTCTTTGCATTGGGTGAGCTGTTCATTCACAGCAGGGATGAGTGGGAACGGACTAGGGTTTTTCCATTGCGTTTTGAGAAGTGTGTCTTAATTCGCTACATTGACCTGTCGCTTTATTCTGGAAAACTATCCAATTCATCTACAATGTCTACAGATGGCCATGATTTGTAAAGGACAGTATTAGAAGCTTACTGCCAATAGTTAATCAAACAGGATTTAGAACCGACTTTTATAGACTCTAAAAGGTCATTTAGTCCAAACTCCAAAGAACGTTTCCTAGAGAACTTTCTGTCTCTGTGGGAATTAATCACTTCCCAGCATCCCCTCTGCCTTCCAATTGCTGTGACTGAAAGGAAGTTTGTTCTTCAGCTGTGTTAACTGCTGTCTCGGAAGCTCCTAGTTACCAAGTCTAGCTTTGTCCTCTGGGGCTCTGTGGGATGAATCAAATCCTTTGCCACAAAACAACCTCCCAAAGCAGGAAGAACTTTCAGTGTTTAGAAATTCTATAGGGTCACCCAAGCTTCTCATTTAAAACCACAAAGTAAGTACCCATGAAATGATTTTCTAAAATAGATATATAAAGTCACACACACACACACACACACACACCAAACAAACAAACAAAAATATCCATGCCAGTAAGCCCATTAACAAAGACCCAAATCATATTCATAGATGGTGGTCTACCCATGTGTCTCTCCCACACACATCTTAATGATGGCAAATTTTATTTTATCTAGAGTTTTAAAGAGATTATCCCTTGCTCTCTCTGTGTCTCCAAGATCAATGAGAGGGAACTGTATTTTCTGGAGGGAGTTGCAGTCCATTGCAAGCCATGTGACTTAGGTTCTGGGACCTGAACTTAACCTCTGTATTCTAACAATCCCTCCAGCTCTGTGTGGGGATTTCTACTTTTTAAACCTTGCTTTATATAAGAGGAGACAGAAAGAGAGAGAGAATGAAGGAGGTAGGAGTAGGAGGAAGAAAGGGAGGAAGGAGAGAGAGAGGGAGGGAAAGAAGGGAAAGAGGGGAAAGAGAGACTGGAGGGAGGGAGGGAGGGAGGAAGAGAGAGAGAGAGAGAGAGAGAGAGAGAGAGAGAGAGAGAGAGAGAGAGAGAGAGAGAGAGAGAGAGAGAGACTTTGCCTCTTAGGATGACTGCTAAGATGTTTTTTGTTTTTGTTTTTGTTTTTGTTTTGTTTGTTTTGTTGTATATGAACTACTAATAAAAAATGTTGTCTCACACCAGGTATAGACTGGATGAATGTTAATTCTGTGACCCGTCCAGCAGGTCCAGTTATTCGAGGGTCTCGAGGGGACCTCCTCCTAAGAACCAAGTCGGGGGTAGAGAGAGATGAGGGCTTTGTGCGACACGGAAACCGTTCTGGAATGCATCAAAGCCTCAAATGTATTGACAAAGGCCCAAGGCTTAAATGCACAAGCAAAAGGGGAAGTACAGATACTTAACAGTGGGAGGGGTAGGGCAATACACGCAAAAGAAGTACTTATGGGAGGGGAGCAATAGAAATTCTTTCTTTTGGCAGCTACATGGGGAAGCAGGAACTTGGTGGTATCAGGGTGTGGTCAGGACATCGGAGATGACTTAGGGCTGGAACATCCCGTGGTTGCTCTCGGAATCCATGTGTTGGTGGCCCGCTTGACCCCTTTTTCTTCTGGGGGAGGGGAGAGGCCCAATTTAGAGATCAAGAGTTGTCTTAATAGCTCACAACAATTCTGCTTTTGTTCTCACAAGTGCTAAACAAACATCTCTTGGTATAAACAAAGGAAGCAAATGTTGAGAGTCAGTGACTCTTGCTCTTTTGAAAATCTTTAATTTATTATTTGATAATTTCATATATATATATATATATATATATATATATATATATATATATATTGACCATATTCACCTCCAACTCACTTCTCCTATTCTCTCCTTGGACATTTTTAACACCTCCACCTTTTTTTTTTTCTTTTCACTTTTTTCCCCACTGAGTCCAATCCACTCTATGTACTGAAATATTGACTGGCTTTATGGGTGTGATCTTATGTAGGTAACCATAGTTTCAGGTTGATGAGTTCATGCCCATGTTATGTGCAGAGGACAGTGTTAATAACCATCTCCCCATCCTCTTGCTCTTGTGTTCTTCCACAAGCCTTGGGGACAGGGTTGACATGGCAGTCTCATTTAGGGACAGGCTGTCATGAGACACTTATTCTCAGGACGTCAGTTATGGTTCTGTAGGTCAAAGGTTTGTTTGGGCCAGGGCCAGGGGTCGGTAGGGGGACAAGTTTAAGGAAGGGTAGAGATGGGCTAACCAAAATTAAGGATGCTAGGAAATCCATTGCTTTGTAAGCTAATCTAAAAATAAAGGTTAAAGAAAAGGGGATTTGATCCCAGATCTCTCCCCCACTTTCTAAAGCCAGCTTGTTTAATTCAGTTTTGTTCATTGCCTCTTAGATACATTTATCCTTCCATTATGTATTTTGTATTTGCTTTGCTAAGATCATTCCCCAAGGGCAGCAGAGTCTTCCAAGAGAGTTCTCTCCCGTGGCTAGGAATTGAGAGTTTTAAAAGTTATGTCAAGATTCAGAAGGGTTCTTAGCAAATGTATTCACATGGACATTCCAACTAGTGCTTGGCGTAGTTGCAAGAAGCCACAATACTTAAAGGATCACTCCTTTTTCTGTGGGACAGCTATCTGCAGAAAGATTTTTGATTATCAGGTTTTTTCATTAAGACAACTCTCATTTGCACTTGAAAGCTTCTGTCCAAGATATTCTTGGACAAACCTTTGGCTTTTGAGAGTTTTCGGGGACCACTTCTCCTGGGACACTAACAATGAGGTGTTTTGCGTTAACAATTTAAAGACTTATTTCTAAGACAACTTACATGGCTCATGACCTGTATCTTAGGGATGTCAGTGAATGGGCCATTATTGCACTTTCCATCATGAGAATAGTCTTGCTGGTAAGAAGAGGCAGATGTGTGTTAGACACCTGATGTTACTGAAAATACATATTAAAATAAAATCTTAACAGCTTGTTTTAATCCTGAGAGAGATTCTCAAGAGAAAAACCAGTTCCACAATTTTGAGCCAAATTGGAGCAAGCATTAACTAAATACTGACCAGGATGGACTCTAATCAGCTCCACTCCCTGGAATCCCAGTGGATGGCCAAAAGTCACTTGTTGTAGGAGCTTTTTAAGGGCAAATTCCCATGTGGCTTTGTTATTTTCCAAGAACTACAACTCCCCGTAGTCTGGGAAGTTACCTGGTCCTTGAGCAGGTGGGGCTTACAAGTTAGCTTTGGCTCTTATGATTAGACTAAAACATTTTCTGTGATTTCTCGGAGCTAGTGTTGTGCTAAAGGACAGCAGAATGTGGTGAAGCGGAAACTGCTGGATTAACCAGCTTAGTCAAAACAACAACAACAACAACAACAACCACCACCAAACAACAACAACAACAACAAAATTTCCTAGGCTTGTACCTTTCCCCTTCATCGAATTAATAATGCCACAGAGTTTTTAAATACATGTCAATATGAATATAACAGAAATCAAAATCATGACTTCTCATTTTCTTAGCATAATAATTTAATCTTGTAAAGGGTTGGAGATCAAATCCAGGGCCTGTGCACAGTTGGTAGGTGCTCCTCCATTCAACTGCAGCCCTGGCCCTACGAACATGAGATGGACCAAAGCATAAACCCAGAGAAGGGTCTAGTCTGTTCATAGTTCTGATTTCCTTTGGTGGGGAACCCAGGAGCTATTCATCCCCAGTCCTCTCTTGGCATGTGCTGTGGTACACTGACATGCACTGTACTGGTTTGTGAGAGCCTATTTTGAGTTTTCAGTGCAATGACCTAGCATTGGGAGTTACAAGTTGTCCAGGGTGGAAGCGTTTATGCACTACAAACAGGCAATGTTACACACTAGGGGTAACTGTTAAAACACATACCACACACCGCTGTGGCTGTGTGTGAACATGTACTGACTCTCCAGTGTCTTCCCTGAAGACACCAACTGACTTCATTTGAGAGGACCAACGTCATTTAGACAATGGTTGAAACTCAACTCATCTTATGAGCTTTGGAAGAAGAGGAGATCTTCGTTGTTGGGGTCATCCCCTTTTGTTCAATGAGGATCAAACTAGAAACATTCTAGAAGTCATATGTAAAAGAGTTATAAAGTAATGCTAATATCCAGTGCATAATTTAATGTTTTCAAAAATGGGGCTGGAGAGGTGGCTTAGCGGTTAGTAGGGTTAGTACCACATTTTTAGGGACCTGAGTTCACCTCTCTGTTCCCACAGTGGGCAGCTCAGAACCACCTGTAACTTCAGTTCCAGGGGAACCAATACCTTCTTCTGGACTTCAAGGGCACTTACCTTTATATGTGCATACCCATCGCCACAGACTCAAAACCCCATATGCACACAGAACTGAAAATACAAACTAAAGCTTTAAAGAAACAGTCTATATCTGATAAAAATAGCTGAGCAACGTCTTCTACTTTCAGCAGCTATTAAAAAAAAGTCAGTTAAGTAAGACCACACTTTAAGATGTTAAGTTAATTGGCTTGTTTTTTCAATATGGTTTTAAAGGCAATAAAAAAAACAAAATGGGAGACTATAGTGGTCTGTAATTTCTTTTTGCAACACACACACATATATATGCACACACATACACACATATATGTATATGAATATATATGTGTGTATATGTATCTAAATCTTCTTTTCTTTCCTTATTTTTCTATCATTTATTGTGTAGAAGACACACCAATTCTTTTTTTTTTTATTAGGTATTTTCTTCATTTACATTTCCAGTGCTATCCCAAAAGTCCCCCATACCCTCCCCCACCTCCCCTACCCACCTACTCCCACTTCTTGGCCCTGGTGTTCCCCTGTACTGAGGCATATAAAGTTTACATGACCAATGGGCCTCTCTTTCCACTGATGGCCGACTAGGCCATCTTCTGCTACATATGCAGCTAGAGACACGAGCTCTGGGGGGTACTGGTTAGTTGATATTTTTGTTCCACCTATAGGGTTGCAGATCTCTTTAGCTCCTTGGGTACTTTCTCTAGCTCCTCCATTGGGGGCCCTGTGATCCATCCAATAGCTGACTGTGAGCATCCACTTCTGTTTACTAGGCCCCGGCATAGTCTCATAAGAGACAGCTATATCAGGGTCCTTTCAGCAAAATCTTGCTAGTGTATGCAATGGTGTCAGCGTTTGGAGGCTGATTATGTGATGGATCCCCAGATATGGCAGTCTTTAGATGGTCCATCCTTTCGTCTCAGCTCTAAACTTTGTCTCTGTAACTCCTTCCATGGGTGTTTTGAGTAAACTCACTTCTTCCATTGCTTATCTGACTCTTGGTGTTTTGCATTTCCTTAAGAAATATCCTCAGCATTAAAAATACAAAAGCCTGCTAACATCGTTCTAAAGCAGGAGCCAATTAATGATGTCCTTATTGATGTTTCAATAACTAACTGGCAGGGTTTTGCTCCTGCAAAGATGATTTATAGCTGTAACAGTGCTGATTGTCAAATGAATGGAAGCACTTTGCAGCACTAATGGGCTTATGCCATCCTTACCACAGCAGGGAGAGGGCCCATTGATGAAAGGGCCCATCTGTTGCAGTGTTCCACTACCTGCAAGCAGTTTGTGAGTCAGATCAGCTTAATGACTGGGATGTCATTACGGCCTTTGTCCATTTCTCAAAGTCATTGTACCACTGTAGTGTCCTTGAGACATGGCATTTTGTTTATGGACACGTGCTATTCAACAGTATTTTTTTTAAATATTATTTTATTATCCTAAGTGTGTGTGTGTGCACATGTGCTTAAGTGTGTGTGTGTGTGTGTGCACATGTGCTTGTTTGTCTGAGTGTTTGCCATGTTCTTATAGGTGTCCATAGAGGTTAGAGGTATCCAATTCTTTGGAGCTGGATATACAGGCAGTTGTGGGTGCTGGGAACCAAAGAGCAGTATGTGCTCTGAACTGTGGGGCAGTGGGTTGCACACAATCAGCTTGGTCTCCAGTTGAGCATAGGTCTTGAACCCCGGGGGATTCGATGGGTGGTGATTTCCACCTACATGGGATGGAAAATGTTTGATCATGTCTCCTGGACCCCTGGCTCCTGTCGAAGTTACCACCTCCACAGCCCAACAGGAGAGGTGTGTGACTATCAGTCATGCAGACAAATGTCCCAAGCTCCTGGCATTCTAGCTAGACTCCACTCCCACAGTTACCTGATTATAGCCAGGTATGCTCCTCCCCAGTTACCTGACAGATCAGCCCACTATAAAAGGGGCTGCTTGGTCCCTCCTTGCTCTCTTTAGCTCTCACCTTTCTTACTCTCTAGCCCTCCTATCTCTCCCTTCCTCTTTCTCTCCAAGCAGCCATGGCTGGCCTCTCTCCCTCTTTCTACCTTCTCTCTTTCTCCCTGCCTTTCTACAATAAAACTCTAAAACCATAGACTGTCTCTGCTCATCAAAGCCCACCGTACTTGAATGATGGGATAGACTTTTCCCTTAGGAGCTGTGTTTAACCTCCGGCCGGAAGGCCTTCCTGTGCTCCAGCCATTGACCGGACCAAGGACTCTCTCTTCCACATGAGAACCACCCAGTGCCCCCTCTCTCCCTGCCCTCTCCTCCCTTCAGCCCTGGGGCTGAAGGAGCCATCCCCGGGGACTCCCATTCTGTTCTCAGCTCTTCCGAGGTATCCAACGGTGTCTGAGATGCCTGAGGCTGAGAACCTGGTACTGCCACTTGTCCACCACTCACCGAGCTGGGGTCAGTGGCGTCACACAGCCAGACCCACCTGGGGCCTCATGGAAAGCATGGGCGGTCCTTCTGCATCTGCCTACCCAGAGCACTGGAATTCTGGCAGGACTCGAGTTTTCCCCATTCCCTTTATCTCCCTGGCACCCTCTGCCCCGCACTGAAACACAGGGCTGTCTCTCTAATCCCCTCAAAATATTTTGAAAATTCGCCCACACTGAACATGTACAGTCGTTTTGCTGCTTGCTACCCTGTAGGAGCACGTCACCAACAGTTATTTGCATGGTATTTGCTCTGTGTTAAACATTACCTTGTAGTCTGGACGATGTCAAGTACGGAGGAGAAAGGGGAGAGGTTACATACACACGAGGGTCTTGAGCTGCCTCATGTTTTGCTATCTTTGGAGTGTTCTAGAGCCAGCCTCCCTGTGTGACTGGGCAGTGAGTGTACCTCCCGTGCGAACAGGGATTCTTTTGTAATAAAATGTTGGTAGATGAGTAGATTCATCTTGGTGTGTGCTTCATCAGTTTTCAGGCTGAATCACTGGAGGGTTCCATTGATATTATTCAAGCTTGTTCCTATCTTTATGCTCCTTATTGTTCCTAAACACATATGGTGCTCTGGTAGCTGGTATGGAGTCTCACAATTTATCTCTCACTTTCACACTCAGTATGTGTCTTAGTTAGGGTTTTACTGCTGTGAATAGGCACCATGACCAAGGCAACTCTTGTAAGGACAACGTTTAATTGGGGCAGGCTTACAGGTTCAGAGGATCAGTCCATTATCATCAAAGCATGACACATGACGGCATCCAGGCAGACATGGTGCAGGAGCTGAGAGTTCTACATCTTCATCTGAAGGCTGCTAGTAGAATACTGACTTATAGGCAGCTAGGATGAGGGTCTTAAAGCCCACACCCACCATGGCACACCTACTCCAACAGGGCCACACTCACTCCAACAGGGCCACACAATAGTGCCACTCCATGGGCCAAGCATATACAAACCATCATAGTGTCTCATTTTCTGACAATAAATTTCTCCATGCTGAGGCAATCCAACCTCCCTAGCCAATGCAGTACACAGTGGTTAGTCAGCCTATCTGGTGTTTCTATGAGGAAAAGGGCTAAAATGGTTTCTCTCTCTCTCTCTCTCTCTCTCTCTCTCTCTCTCTCTCTCTCTCTCTCTCTCATAGGAAATATAGAAGATATACTATTTTTACATTTGTCTTTACAGTTGGCTGTTTCTTTAAAATCTTTTTTAGATGAAATTTTATTTATTGTATATGTGTGTTGAGGATCAAACTCAGATCCTGAGGGTCGACAGCATGCACCTTTACCAGATGAGACATCTCCCTGGCCCCATTTGAATATTTCTTTTAGACTAGCCTATTGGGCTCTGAACCTCTGCTTTAAAGCCTCTCAGATTGTTTCAGACTATTCATATTCCCTACATTTGAGAGCTAATGTTGCTAGCTTGCCTACTGCTTCAAACTGTATCTACATATTAAGCCTAGTGGGTGTATTTCTCAGGAGTAAAACATTAACATTTTTGTGGCAAGAAAAATTTCTTTAAATGGTGTTTTCTGATATATTTATTTCAAGTCATACTAATATATAGATTTAGCAAGTTAAGAGTAGTAAGAATAGGCTTAAAGTTCTTTTGCTGCTCTAGGTTGGGATTTATGATTCATTTCTGCCTTTTGGGGCTCTTGCCAGGTTTGGTAATATCTACCTGTTACAATCCAAGTACTGAAGAGGCCCAGTCTAGGCTACTTAGCAAGGGTTATCTTAAAGAATAAAAATGAAAACAAACCTTTGTGGATTTTATTTTTAAAACAGAGACTGTTCTTACCTTGTTATCTTAGTCAGGGTTTCTATTGCTTTGACAAAACACCATGACCAAAAAGCACGTTGGGGAGGCAAGGGTTTCTCTTTCACTTTCTGGCCACAATCCATCCCTAGAGGAAGTCAGGACAGGAACTCAAGCAGAGCTGGAACCGGAAGGCAGGAGCTGGTGTGAGGTCATGGAGGGATGCTGCTAACTGACTTGCTCGTTCATGGTTTGCTAAGACTGCTTTCTTATAGAACCCAAAACCACCAGCCCAGGGATGACACCACTAACAATGGTCTTAGTCCTCCCCACTTGATCATTACTTGAGAAAATGCCTTACAGCTAGATATCTCTTGGGGACATTTGCTCAACTGAGTCTCCTTCCTTTGATGGGTCTAGCTTGTGTCAAGCTGACACACAAAAGTATACTTGTGTTACTTGTGTTAATGACAGTGCCAATCTTATCAGGTAGATTAGTTATTCCATGCTACCTACGACAAAAGAAACTTGATATTTTTTAGATAATTAATAGAGAACCGTATTAAATAGGGTTCTCTATGTATGATAACTGCCTTTTAATAACACCTCGATGGAGGACTATTGCCTTGTGAAAAAACTTCAATACTGATAGCTTAATAATAACTGTGAGGTACATGAAGCTTAAGAAGAAGGAAGACCAAAGTGTGGATGCTTTGGTCCTTCTTAGAAAGGGGAACAAATAACTCATGGGAGCAAATATGGAGATAAAGTGTAGAGCAGAGACTGAAGGAAAGGCCATCCAGATATTGTCCCACCTGGGGATTCATACCAGATACTGACACCAAACTCTGACACTATTGTGGATGCCAAGAAGTGCTTGCTGACAGGAGCCTGATATAGCTGTCGCCTGAGAGGCTGTGCCAGAGCCTGACATATACAGAGGCAGGTGCTCTCAGCCAACCATTGGACTGAGCGTGGGGTCCCCAATGGAAGAGTTAGAGAAAGGACTGTAGAAGCTGAAGGGGTTTGCAACCCCATAGGAAGAACAATAATATCAACTAACCAGGACCCTCCCACCCCCAGAGCTCCCAGGGACTAAGCCACCAACCAAGGAGTACACATGGCTCCAGGTGTATATATAGCAGAGGATGGCCTTGTCATGCATCAATGGGAGGAGAGGTCCTTGGTCCTATGAAGGGTCCATAGATACTCCAGTGTAGGGGAATCGAGTTGGCAAGGCAGAAGTGGTTTGTGGATGGAGGAACACCGTCATAGAAGCAGGGGAAGGGAGATGGGATAGGGGGTTTCCAGGAGGGGGGAAACTGGGAAAGGGGATAGATAACACTTGAAATGTAAATACATTTTTAAAAAAGGAACTGTGTGGTAATTGATGGGGTATGGAAAGCAAGCTTTCTGAGCGCCCGTGTGCAATCTACCTGCTCCTGTGCTAATCTTCAATTGCCAACCCTGGAAGTTGGCATTTGTTACCCAACGATGAAATGAATTTGATAGTGAGCGAGGAAATTGTGCTTTGTGATGCTCTTGGCTTTCCAGTTGCTAGGAGAGGGATAACGGAGCTCATGTGCATCATCAGTTACATCCATGAGGCGTGCCGCACCTGGCAGCTTCAGCCCTGGAGAACCTGGGCCTCGTTCTTTCCCGAACACACCATAAACAGGAAGACAAATGCCACCACCTGTCCCTCAGCTCCCCTCAGCTCCCCGATAAATTGAAGCCAGGCTGGCAGTGGGAGGACCATTCATTCCCACTGGAAGTCTTCAACGGAGTCTCTGTGTTGGGATTAAGGGTTCTGAAAGCAGTTTCTTCAGAAGCTGTTGTCGAGCCTCTACAAACAAAGTAACAATTAGAGAACTCTTGCCTGGCAAGGTTTTGTGGTGGCCATGGAGATTAATCTCTTTCTTGGGAAATCAGCTGTTCGCAACCCTGTTGCCCCCACTCCGGACTTTCCACTAGGACAGCAAGCTACCGAGGCTTCTAAATATTCTCCATGGGCTGCAGAGTTCCTTTAGGATGCCCCGAGTTCCCTTCAGGTTTTCACTTACCCCCTTTCACTGTGGGATGGGATTTGGATGTTTAGCACTCACTCAAGGTTTCCCTGGATTACTATTTATTAGGGTCTTTTCACATTACAGGTTCCCTGCACACTATGGCTGCCATTTCACCTCTAATTGAACTTGCAGGCTTCATGTGGGAGGGGAGGGAATCTCGTCACAGTGATTAATATATAATTCCAAATTGAGGTGCTAACAGTGCAAAGGCCTCGCAGCGTGTGTTACAAGGTCATGGTGTGTTGATGGTTATTTGTGATTAGAAGAATGGGAAGATAAAAAAACCAAGTTTGCTCTCGTGTTAATTTGTACATTCTGGGTGGTAGCACCTCGGCTGTAGGGAGTATGATTGAAAGAGAAAAGGCCGCAGCTCCGAAACTTTTGGGTTGGTCAAATCTAGGCCATGTAGAGAATTTTGGTATATACACTAGGAGAAAGTGGGTAGTTATTGATAGGATCTTAAGAGAGTTGTGATTTTTTAAAGATAACTTGGATACAGCAAGATGTCCCAGCAGGTAAAGAATTTGCTTCACAAACTTGAAGACCGGAGTTCGATCCCTGGACCCACGTGAAGGCAGGAGAGAACCGGCTCCTTAGAGTGGTCCTCTGACATCCACACATCTTCTGTGTCCCTCGCACATCATACACATAAGGGCATATGCACAGCAATAATGACAATGAAAAGTTATTTCTTAACAAAAGGTTCACTCTGGCTTTAGGTGGGATCAGAGCTGCGGGGAGGCCTATGAGGTGCAGGAGAGAGTGTGGTTTAGAATCTTGAAGCAGGGTCATGGTGTGGCCAACAGTCCCACATTGGTACTTCATCCCTGAGAGCATTCATGCACACAGCTGTGTCCTCACACCCTGAGTTCCTAGAGTTTAGGAATTCTTATTTGCTGTTTTATTTGCTTCTCAGTTTCTTGTAGTCCCAGAGGATTTATATGCAATCCAACAAATATTATCTTTAATTGTCGTGACTCCATCTCCCATGTCACATCAGCCTCCTAAAAAGAATGAGCTTTTCATATTCTGGAGCTAGCACTGTGTAACGGCCCAATTTCTCTCTGAGGTCAGGGATAACTTTCCTTATTTTGTGCTGTCACAATTACCTTGATTTTTAAATTTCAATATATTAGTACATTCATTATAATCATATATGTTGTCTCATGTTTACCCAAAGAATGTTTTGTTTTGTTTTTTAAATCTACTCATAAGTATAGTAAACATATTTTTGGTAGAGTTGCTATGAAAGAAATTTCCTGCACAGGCAAAAACCAGAAACAATCATGAAATATTTTTGACCAAGCTATCTAGAGTCCCAAGCAAGTATGGCATAGGGAACAGTGACACCATCTCACAGTGTGCTGGGTGGGGGGACCACAGTGCCCACCCAAGCACACTGTGAGATGGTTTCTCACCTTTATTTGCATGCAACTTCGTCTCCCTTTTCCTCTTTCTCCATCCTTTCCACCCCACCTCTCTTCTCATTCTCTCATCGCTCTTCATCCTCTCCCTCTCTATATCATTTTTGCCTGTGTTTATCGTCTCTTTCTCCCCCATTCTCCATCTTCTTTCTCCCCTCTCTTCCTCCCCTCTAATCTTCATTCTCTCCCCTCTTCTTTCATCTTAATTTCTCCTCTCTCTTCCATTCTCATCTCTCTCTGTTCTCTTATCTAGTGTAAGGATCCATGAATCCCTGAAGAATGATACCCTGGACCCACATAGCATGGAAACGAAAAGAGTGTTTTATTCTGCAGAAGTCCAGCATGCTGGGGTCTCCCATTACCAAGTTAGAGAGACCCCCAAGTAAGCTTCAGGATTGCTTTCAAGCACATTAGCGAATTCCTGGGCTGGTGACCTCTGTTAATGCTGGGTCCATCTCTACAGACCTTCCATTACCAGGGTATGGGGGCTGGAAACTTGCTGGGGAGGTCTGGGAACTGTTACTGAGGATGTAGCTGAGGAAGTCTGGAAACTGCTGCTGACCCATTGTTCTTGCCTCAGGCCATGTGGCTGGGACTTTCTATTACCTGGGCATGAAGGCTAGAGCCTGGGGTTTTTTCTATTAGTAACTGACTTGCCTGGACTTGCCTAGTTTTTAGGCCTAGTCTCCTTAACTGCCAACTTGAAGTCTGTCGTAGCAGCCTAACTTTCTCACTATAGTCTTTTCCTACTCCCCTCTCTCTGCAACAGTTTTTCTTGTGCCCCAACCAGATGTTCTACACAGTAAAGGAAGGTGTCTGGTGCAGATGTTATATTCATTAAGGTCTGGTGCAGATGTTATTCTCAGTAAGGGAAGGTGTCCCGTGTAGACATCACACACAGTAAGGGACAGAGTTAAGGCTATGTTTTCACAGAAAGAAAAGAGAGTGATATGAGGCCAGAAGTGAAGGGAACATCTTTCACCTTCTCTTCCCCTCCCATGCCCCTTCACCAGTCCTTTGCAGGTAGTTTAGTTAGAGACTCTTCCTTAAAGTGAGTTGTGTATAAATAACACTGACCCACTTCCCACCTGATCCTCAGATTAAGATTAGCATAAACTCAGGAGGAGAACACACAAGGACAGCCAAGAACAGACTTGCATGGGGAGCAGCCACTACAGTCAGAGGCAAAGAATATTTCAGTAATACATTTGGGGCGGGGGAGACTGTGTTGTCTCTTTATCCTCAGAGGAGCAGTCTCACGATTTTATAAGTGAGAGCATCTTCTCCACTGAGGAAACTGAGGTAGTGATGCAGACAGGAGCAGAGGCGCAGGACTTGGGAGGACCACTTGTCTGCCATGCTCTAGAGCAATAGGACTCCTCCCAGAATGCCCCTGAGAGTGAGCGGTAGAAATGGGCAACTGCATTTCATTTCAAAGTCTTTCAGCAACACTCTCTCTCCTCAGGCTTCATTGGTGCTATCTTGATAACAGGAACAACCTCACTCCTATTACACCGGGTAATTAGTTACAATGGATTAATAGGTTGTGGCTGACAAAGAATCTCACAGTGACAAGATAATGTAGCAGCCATCATGATACTGTTAGGAATAATGACAGCAAACTCACGGCAGTTGCTATTTCCAGGTACAGGCATATGCAGCCATTATTTCTTGTCTTCTCTACAGGGTACAACCTGTTGTTTTCTCTATTTTTAAGATGGGGAAGCAGAGAAAATGAGAGCTGAAATGACTTATAGAAGGTCAAACAGTAAGAACTGGTACCAGGGTTTGATCCCACACAGTTTGTCTCCTTTTAATCTTTATGGATAGGGGCGGGGGCGGGGCGGGGGGGAGAAGTGGAGAGGGGAAGAGAGTATAGAAAACTTTTATCCAGTGCAGAAGGCTAAGATTTGCATTCTGGTCTCACAGGCTGTCCAGTCAAGGTCAGGTGTCTTAAGCAGTGTGGATTTCAGCTCATCCATGTATAAATTAGAGATGGGTAACAATATTTACTTTTAAAATGTTTGCTGAGGATTATGTAAGGAAGCAAAGTATAGGATATGACCTACAAGGGCACACAGTGTCTTATCAGTATTAGGATGTGGGCCTGGTTGGGCTGCCATAACAAAAGATTATACTCCATGGAGGAAATGGTATCAGCTCAGGACTCCCAAGGGCAAGTTCTCAGCACACAGCAGATTTCTTTGCTGCAGGGGGACACAGGCCAGGGAATAAGAGACAAAGACAGGAGATAAAGGGTGAAGGAGAAGTCTGGGAAGGGAACCAGGGAGAGGGAGGAGGAGTATTTGTCTGGAGTAGGACCAAGGACGGCCTCTGGATAGAGAGGAGACAGATGCAGCACATAGGAAAATGGGTGTTAGAGTAGAGTGTATAATTTTAATTAGGCTTGTTAATTAGGTGAGCCAAAGGGATCTTTTGATTGCTGGACTTCAATACTTTGATAAGTGAACCTTGGCAGTCAGCCTCAGGAGGAATTGGCCAAATAAGGGAATAGACCTTGGTGGCTAGCTTTAGGAATGTAATCTAACAGTTTTAAGCAAAGCAGAAGAGACTGGGGAGAAGGGAAAGACCTGCCAGAGTCATGTTTGTGAGCTGGCTTGAGTCCCTTCACTCTGGGTGGTATAAGAGAGAGGTTACTCCCTCCTTGAGTCTTGGAGATATGTAAGATGGAGGTGGAGCAGACACGATTTGTGATCAACCCTCTCTTCCTGGCACACAGGTGCACTCCTCTGAAATGTGTTTGTTTTCACAGGCTCTTTCCTCATTGAGGAGAGAGAATTCATGCTTTTATCTTCCTGTTAGGATAACAGGCCTTATTGAGCAAGAATCTTGGGACGTCAGTGAACCTTAATTATTTCCCTGATGTAGGAAGGACCTCAAGCCTTCACACCAGAATTGTGGGTGGACACAGTTTTGCAAGAGGTGGTCAGCAGGGAGAGAGGACTGGAAGGATGGAGCCATTGGATGTTTGGGATAGTCGAACATCCCAGGCAGATTTCTCAGACTTTCTGTTTAGAGGGCAAAGAAGCGGTTGGTTATTCACAGTAACTTAGTAGATAAACAATACATATTGGCGCCTTCGCCTCGTTTCTATGGGTATGAGAAAGAGCATGACCAAAACCAGCTTCTGGGGCAAGGTGCTTTATTTGGCTTGCACTTTCTCATTACTGTCCTTCATTAAAGGAAGCTGGGGCAGGAACTCAAGGCAGGAACATGGAGGCAGGTGCTGAAGCAGAGGCCATGGTCATGTGCAGCTTACTGGCTTGCCTTCCACAGCTGCTAAGCCTGTTCTCTTGTACTCTGGAGGACCAACCTCCCAGTGGTGGCACAGCCCCCAGAGAGCTGGGCTCCCTCATATCAACCTTTTGTCAAGGAAATGTCCTACAAATTTGCCTACAGGCCAGTCTTGCAGAAGCCCTTCTCAGTTAAGATTCTCTCTTCCCAGATATGTCTAGGTTTGTGTCAAGTTGATAAAAGTCAGCATAGCACGAGTGTCCTCTGCCTTCTTTTTGGTGTCACAGAAAGTGCCTCTTACTGTGCATTGTTTTGGTCTTTTAGGTGAACCTGAATTTAAATACATTGGGAACATGCATGGTAATGAGGCCGTTGGACGGGAACTGCTCATTTTCTTGGCCCAGTACCTGTGTAATGAGTACCAGAAAGGCAATGAGACAATTGTCAACCTGATCCACAGTACCCGAATTCATATCATGCCTTCCTTGAACCCTGACGGCTTTGAGAAAGCAGCATCTCAGGTGAGTGCCCGGCAGGGTAGGTGGCCTGCCTTCTTCATCTTTCTAATATATTAATACGTGTGTACTTGTCTATCTGCGAAGCCATAGTAATGCTTAGGGTTCACAGAGTGTGAGAGAGACAGTCCAAAGTTTAGAATATCAAGAATGAGAGTTCTTCAGTAGAAGCTTTAATGGGAAATCTAGTGAATAATTAAGACTTTAATAGTGTTTTGCTGAACTGTTAAACAAATGGCACTTCTCTATTCGTAGCTGTGGCTAGGCAAATTTGCCTTTAAGGCAGTGGTTCTCACCCTGTGGGTCATGGTTCCCTTGGGAATGAGCCACCATTTCATGGGGGTTGCCTAAGGCCATCGGAAAACACAGATATTTTCATTAGGATTCATAGCAGTAGCAAGATTATAGTTGTGAAGTAGCAACAACAATGGTTTTATGCTTGAGGAGTCACCACAACAAGAGGAATTGTATTAAACAGTCCTGGCATGGAAGGGTTGAGAACCGCTTTAAGTGGTGCCTACTGCACTGCCTGCAGCTGGGTGAACTGGCGTCCTTGCGCCCTCTGCTGGACTGAAGGAAGCATGACTTGCAATTAGGTCATTATTTTACAGAGGTTTAATTGCTGGTTTTACGAAAATCGCTAAAGACATCCCTCTCTGCCACTCCCAACTCTCGCATCCAGACCCCAAATTCTCAGGTTTACAATAAAAATAATTGTATATATTTTAAGTGTCAGGCTAAAGACTAATGACTTTTTAAATTAAGTTAAGGTTTTTTTTTGAGACAGGGTTTCACTATGTAGCTCAGGTGGCTTGGACTTGCTTTGTACACCAGGCTGGCCTTGAACTCACAAGGATCCTTCTGCTTCTGCCTCTTGAGTGCTGACATTAAAGGCATGCATGTATATCTGGCACTAATGGCTTTTACAGAGAAAATACGTGGGCTTACATTTTGATTGGACAAGATTATGGACATTATAGTTCTTACATGTTCTGTTAATTGTGTAGAATGTAAAATTTTGATGCATGTTGTATAAGAATTAAACATTATAAACACATTTATCTTTTCTCATGCTGATCATTTTATTATAAAAACATATAGAGCCTTTTAAAAATAAGTGCACAATGCACAGTTTTTCTTTAAAAGAAACCCATAAAAGGCATTGAAGTTATTAACACATAAGAGATTCATGTCCAATTCATCTTAATTCTTAGGATTATTTATTCGTTTGTAGTTTTAAAGATCAGACTTCTGTGACCCACAGAGGCAATGTTACTTGATGCTAATTGTTGGTGGTGTGATTTTTAAATAGGTCACCTACAATCAGTGAGTTTGTATCGACAATTATTGAAATCTGCTAAACATCGCTTACATATAATTATTATTAATTTAAAAATATTATTCATTAAAACTACCTTTTTCCAAAATGCTTATAACAAATATTTTAGTGAACACAGCAGTATTGGGAGGATATTGCAATAGACAATCTCAGGAATTAGTTTTTGAGGGCAGTGATGGGGACGTTAAGTAGGTATTGACAGTACTAATAAGCAGTGGCGGTTTTTCTGTTGTCTCGTGTAGCCCGGCGAGCTGAAGGACTGGTTTGTGGGCCGCAGCAACGCCCAGGGAATAGATCTTAACCGTAACTTCCCAGACCTGGACAGGATCGTGTATGTAAACGAGAAAGAAGGCGGTCCTAACAATCACCTGCTGAAGAATCTGAAGAAAATTGTGGACCAAAATTCAAAGGTAGCATGTGTGTGGCTTTCCCGGGGTCTGCCGCATAGCTGGGGAAGTATGTTTCAGTGTCTTCTGTATAGTGAATGACACAGGAGTGACATGAATCGTTTTTGTTTTTGTTTTTTTCTGTTTTCAAGACACGGTTTCTCTCTAGTCTTGGCTGTCCTGGAACTTACTCTGTAGTCTAGGCTGGCACTGAACTCAGAGATCTGCCTGCCTCTGCCCTCTTGTGTGCAGGGCGTAGTATGTGGTATACATCTTGAGTTGCGTTTGACTCAAGGCTAAGGCTGGAGCGGCTGGAGTCTGGGACTTTGCTTGACTCTGAGGACTATGGATAAAGTGTGAAAAAGGAAGGGAGCGGGTTGGGGGGGGGCAGAAAACACAGCAGTGAGTCTTGGCTGGAGGAAGCCCTTCCCCCACCTGACCACCAAGTTCTCCAGGACTCCACAGTGTTGATCTTTGTCCTTTCCCTCTAAACCTTCTCCTGCAAAATTTCCAATCACCTACTGTCTTAGTGAGGGCTTTACAGCTGTAAACAGACTCCATGAGCAAGACAACTCTTATAAAGGACATTTAATTGGGGCTGCTTACAGATTCATAGGTTCAGTCCATTACCATCAAGGCAGGAGCATGGCAGAATCCAGGCAGGCATGGTGCTGGGGGAGCTGAGAGTTCTACAGCTTCATTTGAAGGCTGCTAAAAGTCTGGCTTCCAGGCAGCTACATGACTGTCCTAAAGCCCATGCCCACAGTGACACACCACTCCAACAAGGCCACTCCCACTCCAACAAGGCCACACCTCCAAATAGTGCCACTCCCTGGGCCACAAATAGTCAAACTCTCATACCTGCCTTTTCTATTGCTCCTCAACTCTGCTGAGTTTCTTTCCATACCCTGTCTGACTTGGAGGAGACACAGCCTTCCTCCGGGTCCCTTGCATTCCCCTACTTCCCAGTACTCATATCCTTGCCTGGCGTGTTCCCATCAGCTGTATTAAGAGCCCCTAAAATTCCACATCTCTAATTCCTTCCAGACCTCCAGGGAACGTCTGTTGTTCCGTTGCCCTTGATCACAGGGTCCCCTTATCAGGTGGTACCTAGGACCCCAAGCTCAGCTTATCTAGAAAGAAGTGTTTCCCCTTAGAACAGCTTTTGTTTCCTTCATCCCTATCATCAGCGTCTTTCACTTCCTATTTCTGCCGCTGCTCACAGCAATTAGCCCTTATTTCCCAAAGACTTGACCTCCTGATCCCATTCATTTCCATCTCAGTTCCTGGCTTAGTTCAGCCCCATTGTCTTCTCTTCCTTTTTGTTTTTTTTTTTTTTTTTTAATTTATTTCAGTTTTTTTGGAGATAGGGTCTTGCTACTTAGCCCAGGCTAGCCTTTGAAATCCTTTTACTTCTATCCCCAAGTGCTGCTGCATCTGCCCTGTGGTGTCTGTTACTTCCAGGATGTTCTTAAGTGAGGTTTTGGAAAGTAGAATCTCATTATAGCTCCGGGACCCTTCAGATAGATGCCCTGTGGATGCTGTGGATGCTGGCTGACTTAGTCCTTAATCTGCCTCTGGTGGTCATCTGCTCTAGTCATACCCCGAAGTGTACCATCTGCTAACAATACAGTGTTCACATTGGCTGCTGTTCTAATTGATTAGAATATTCTTCCCTTCCCTTCCTTTCCACGTGACCTTCCCCTCTCAGAGACAGCTCCTGTTGGATGTTCCTTGTGTTCTGCGAATATGTCTGCAGTGGGGTTTCTGTTCTTATAGAGCTGCATATGTCTGACAGCATAGTCATTTATTTATAGGGTGGCTAGCTCTTTGACTTCAGACTTCAGTTCATTGCTTGTGATGATTCATAGCTGAGCCTGACACATAGTCAGCTGAGGGCCTCATATGAGTAAGTATACACAAGGCTCACCAGTGAATTGCTGTGTCTGAAGAATGAACCCAACGGAAATCAACAGCTGGAGTTCAGGCAGGCATCCATTGTGTGCAGAGACACTGGGAGGGGACTCTGGGAGGTGGAGAGTTCCAGATTTTTGGCTCAAAGTTCTGTAGTAGGGTTCTGCATTTAGGTTACAGGCTGAGCTTATGGAAGATGCTAGTTTGAGACACAGACTGTGCATAGAGGAGTCTCACAGTCTCTGGTATTAAGAGACAAGCTTCTCTCCTTCTGAGTCATAAATGTCTTTACAGTTTCCTATCCTAAAAATGACGTTCAGGAGGAGGGAGAGCTGGGAAGCAGCGGGGCTGGGTGGGACAGAGGAGGGCAGTGTAATCATCTGTAAGGTGTAAGATGGAAGGCAGGCCGTGGAGGCTGGCTCTGGTATTTGTCCATATACTTTCTCTAGTGCATGCATTCATGTCTTTAACTCTGAGAAAGGAGGAAAATAATTCCTGTTGCCCCTCTTAGAAAAACTGTGAGAATCTCTTCTTCATAGGAGGACTGATTGGCAACTTGGTGCACATGAGATTGTTTCCAGCCAGTATGGCTGTTTCCCTCTCTAGTTAAACCCATCTCATGCATGCATGATTGCTCTATGGTGTTGGCATACAAGTGCTTTGGGCAGTCTCATTAAGAGATGCCAATGGAGCCTGGGGAGATGGCTTACTGGTGAAGAGCACTTGCTGCTTTTGCAGAAGACCCGAGTTTGGTTCCGACCACCTATGTTGGGAAGATCACAATCACTGTAACACCAGTTCCATGGGATCTGGCACCCTTTTCTAGCCTCCAGATGCACTTGCATTCATGGGCACATACTCACAGGCATACATAAGTACAAATAAAAATAAATCTTAAAAAAGACATGCTAATGTACATTTAAAATGAGAGCTTTCATTTAAAATACCCATTGCCACTTTTACATTAAAGAAAATGTTACATAATTAAACTTTAATTCATTACTCAAGATAAGAGCAAGTTTCTTTTCTTTTTTCTTTCTTTCTTTCTTTTTTTTTTCAAGACAGGGTTTCTTTGTAGACCAGGCTGGCCTCGAACTCAGAGATCCACCTGCCTCTGCCTCCTGAGTGCTGGGATTAAAGGTGTGCACTGACAAGAGCAAGATTTATTTATTATAGTAAATCTTTAGTGGTTTGAATAATAATGGCCCTCGTGGACTCATGTATTTGAATACTTGGTCCTCAGTTGGTGAAACTGTTTGGGAATTAGGAGGTGTTAAAGGAGGCTGTCCTATCCCTTCCCTGCTGATCATGGACTCTAACCCTCTGAAACTGTAAGACCCATGCAAACCATTTCTTCTATAAGTTGCCTTGGTGCCAAATCACAGCAATAGCAAAGTATTTAATAAAAGGTAACTAATAATTCATGTCTGGTTCCCCTCCTTTACTTTTGACATTAAGAGTAAAACAACATTTAGACTCAGAGCAAGTGTTTCAATAATGGTCTACGTAGTCTTCACTTTCAAGTTCCTATTTCTCACCATAGCATCTTTACCCCTCAAAAAGGGCTTTGCTTCTCAAGATTTACTTTGTTTTGTGTGCCAGGAATCATGGTTTAGGATGCAGAGTTCCTTGGATACAAATTGAGGGTCTGTGGATGACAGATATCAGGAAAAAAAATCCTATTTCCTTAGGAAGCCCTGCAGATGTCACCGTGTTCCAGTGAGACACCATTAGGGACCAATATGGTCCTCATTTTTCAGACATTAGGAATAAAATTATTCTCTCACTTTCCCAGTTTTACTCCTAAGTCATTTCTCATTTAGCCCCAAGCTTCTCAGCCTGGCTGCCTCCACTGTTGCTTGAGTTCAGCTCGTGAGCCTTGGCCTGAATTGCTTGAAGACAGCAGGGCTTAAAATACATCCGATAATTTATTAGTGTTATGCTTCTCTTCACTGGCTGGAGTTGTGAAGGAATCTGAATAAATATAGTGTTAACATATTTTAAATGCCAAAGCCATCTCGTTATAGAACATGTCACTGAGTTATTCTTAGAGTCTTTAAAATGGAAAAGTTCAGAAGTTTTAAAAAATTTGTTTATTTACTTATTTGTGTGTGTGCATGTGGGTGTTTTGGGGGTGGTTGTAAGTGTGCATGGAGGTCAGAGGGCAACCTTTGGGAGCCACTTTTCTTCTGCCTTGTGGGTCCTTCAGAGAAACTCAGATTATCAGGCTTAGCAACAAGCCCCTTTGCCTCCTGAGCCATCTTGCCAGCACATGTACAGGGGTTTTAAAGTTTTAAAGTCATAAATGGTTGTGTAGTGTTCCAATGTGTTCCAGGGTCTTGCTTTGAGGGGTTCTCCACAGAATGGATCAGTTAGATAGGTAACTATAGTAACCAGGGACTCACAGTATTAGTCAGCACAGAAGACTGCTCATCGTCAAAGAGAACCCCTCTTTATTTTGTCCAAAGGTGGAATTTACTTGATTGTTCTTGAAAACAGTAACATGCATATCAGTAATATGGATGTATAAAAGAGAGCTAACAGACAAAAGTTAAGAGCTGTGTGAAAGTTTGTGTTTTCAGGACTATATTTGAGCTTGTTCCAATGCATGTTTTTTAAAGTTTTAAATTTCAAACAAGATAAATCCAATATAAATAAGTAGATGTGTTTTGGGGACAAAATTATAAAGTCATTAACATTTTCATCTTTGAGCTTGTATGTCTTTACTCTATATTCTATATCTAGCATTGATTAGTAGAGAGAATAAAACCAAACAGCCATTTGATTGACACGTTACTTTACATTTGTGGGATCTGAATGGTCCATCCACACATATTCGCAGGTGTAATGATCAAATCAGGGTGAAAATGATCAAGCAGGGTGATAAGCGTTTCCAGCTCCGTAGACACTCATTATCTCTTTGTACTGAGAAACATTAGACATTTTTCTAATTATCTTATTGTTTTAAAATTTTGTTTACTTATTCATTTTGTGTGTGTGTGTGTGTGTGTGTGTGTGATATGTGTATGCAGTGTCTGCAGAATCCACAAGAGTGTTAGAATTTCTGAAGCTGGAGTTATAGGTGGTTGTGAGCTGCCTGATGTGGGTGCTGGAAAAGTAAAGCTAGGTTCTCCAGAAGAGCAGTAAGGACTCTGGATCCCTGAGTCACCTCTCTCGTCTTCTTCTAGGTCTTTATAAACAAAGAGTTATGCTGCTGGGTTGTGGAACACCAGAACTTATTTGTCCTGTATAAACTACCTTTGGTACTGGTTAACTGTATCCTCTTCTAAATCACACCTTCTCACAAGTATGAACACCCTATGGGGAAATCAGAGTACAGGTCATCTAAAGTCACCCTAGGCCTTGTAGCCTGGGTTGGAATCCTTGGCTATGTAAACTTGGATGCGACTTAGCTGCACTTGGCCTTTGGACTCTGCTCTATGAAACAGCAGCAAGTAGTTACAGATCCAGGGAGGATGCTGCAGTGCTCAATACAAACTCTGCATGCAAGACCTGATCATAAACAGCCCAGAAATACAAACATACAACCTCGGATGCCACCACATATTCTGTCCTGAAAAAGCAGGGTAGCTCTTATCTCAGGGAAGCCTTTCCTTTTTTTTTTTTTTTTCAGAGGTGACTAGATAGAGGTTTGAAATCCTTTCTACTTGCTATGAAAGGCCCATCACACAAAAGAATCAAGCTGATTTTTTTTTTCTTTTTTAATGAACTTCTTCTTCTTATTTACTTCCAAGAAAGACCATGAATCCAAGACAGCATGAATTCCTAAAATGTGTGCTTCAGTTTAAAACTTAGAATGGTCACTCCAAAGTAAACCAATTTTCTGAGTGAGACTTGATCGTGTTCTATGATGATAAAGTCAGTGTCCGAGTTGAATGGAAATGGGAAAATAGTAAGAAACAGCGGGAAATAAAATCTGCCATGTGTTTGAACCTATGTGGAGGAAAAACTTTATGGTTTAATAGGCATTTCTTGATTTGTTCAGAATTATTCTTTGTATGAATCATGGTAGACAGAGGAAGGGGCCCCAATGTGATTTGCATGTTGTTTGAGAGAGAGAGAGAGAGAGAGAGAGAGAGAGAGAGAGAGAGAGAGAGAGAGATTTCCTCAGAGTAGAACGTTTAAGGAAATTTAAACACAATTGAACCATTTTTCATAACAAATCCTGTCATGTTGTGTATTGCTCCTAAGAAAATATTTTCCCCTCTAAACCCATCATGTTTGAACTGTGAGCAGTATCTCTTACTTTGTCTTTTCTGTGACATCACCAATGGCCATTGCCAGCTTCTGAGTCTTGTGATCTTTCCTCTTTGAAACAGCTTGCCCCCGAGACCAAGGCTGTCATTCACTGGATCATGGACATTCCATTTGTGCTTTCTGCCAATCTGCACGGAGGAGACCTTGTGGCTAATTACCCATATGATGAGACACGGAGCGGTAGGTAGTCCCCTCTTCCTGCCCCTCTTTAAGTGGCTTAAGTCAAGAATGACGCAGCACGATTTCTATATGAGTTGCTGTTGTTTGTGTTGTTTTGTTTTTTAAAACAAAATCTTACTCTGCAGCCTGAAGTGGCCGTGAGTTTGCAATCCCCTTGCTTCACCCCCTCAAGTGCTAAGATTACAGTGGGCGAGTGCCTCTGTGCCTCACGTGTAATGTTCTCTTAGGGAACCAGAGCATACAAATGCTTGCATTTATAAGCAACTCCAGCTATTTCGTGTGGTACTGGCACAGACAGGTAATGGGCAGAACAGCTTTGTTTTTAGAGGAAAATGGGAGCTTGATTAACTCTTGGAGAAGAGAGAGGAGAAAATGGAAGGTCTAGAACAGTGGTTCTCAACCTGTGGGTCGTGACCCTTTGGAGGGAACATATCCGATATCCTCCTACATATCAGATGGTTACATTAGGATTCACACATGTTTTTCTTCTCCCTGTTTTAGAGACAGGTTTTTTTTCTGTGGAGCCTTGGCTATCCTGGAACTCACTGTGTAGACCAGGTTGGTCTCAAACTCAGAGAATCATGTGCCTCTGCCCCTCGAGTGCTGGGATTAAAGGCATACATCACTACCACCAGGTTCTACACTACAATTCATTGAAGTAACAAAAGTACAGTTATGAAATAGCAGCGAAATAATTTTATGACTGCCCCCGCCCCTGCAACATAAGGAACTGTATTAAATAGTCACGGCACTATGAAGGTTGAGAACTACTATAAATTCAGGCCATTCCTAGTCTCTGGTAAAGTGGGTCACAGCCAGACATTGAAGAGCTTCATGTACAGTGTGGTTTATAAACAGAATCAGCCTGTGCCATTTCACTCTGGTTGTGGGAATGGCAACCACATCATGCTCTCATTTTCTGTCCTGGGGCCCCCTCCTGCTAGTGCCACAGAGGCGGGGCAGTGCTTTGACATTTCTCTAACGGGTTTCAGTTCAGCTTCAGCCAAAGCAAGCTATGGAGAGGAATTCCCACCCGGAATCCCCTTTCAGATAACCCTGAAGGACAAGATCTGTGTAATATAGCTTTAGATACTGAGAACCCAGATTTGAAGAAAGTCGTGTTAGACAGAGCTGTTAGAAACACTTTGACATGCTGTGGTTTACTGTCAGCCGGACACTATTATAACACATTAGTAATAATACAGGGTATCAAAAGAAAGGTCCTTTCCTGCTATAATACACACAGGGACAGCTTAGAAACAGCTGAGATTCAATGTCAGACAGTCTGTGTGTCAATACTTCATAGTGCTTACAGAATTGCTACTGGTGACCTTTTCAGATCTTATCTCTCTATCTATACATTTATTTATTTATTTATTTATTTATTTATTTATTTATTTATTTATTTGAGGAAAGGTTTCACAAAGCCCAAGTTGTCCTAGAACTTGGCCTAAAACTCAGATAGCCAAGAATGAACTTGAACTAGATCCTTTCCCCCAATTTTCCAAGTCCCACCCACCCTTGTACCCTCCCAATGAACACCTTATTAAACTAAACAATGTAAATATTGAGAATATTTCTATGTTGCCAGGTCCAGCATGCTGTGGCCTCTATCTATTCCTGTGCGGCTTTTGGTTCAAAAGTAGAGCAAGCAGTCCATCTCATCTCCCATCCAGGTCCTACCAAGCCCCCCTGAGGCAGGGGCTTTCAGGGTGGTACGGTCATTTAGGCCATTAGGTCATTTACGGCTATTCTGCCTAATCTTTACATTTTAGTGGTAGGGATGAAAGTCATACAACCTAAAAACTAAGTATTTTCATTTGATACTTACTTTAACTTTCATCTTCCCTGAAAACTTTAATCTTTCTTTCTTTCTTTTGGTTTTTCTAGATAAGGTTTCTCTGTGTAGCCCTGGTAGTCATGGAACTCACTCTGTAGACCAGGCTGGCCTCAAACTCAGAAATCCACTCGCCTCTGCCTCCCAAGTGCAGGGATTAAAGGCGTGGACCACCACTGCTTGGCTAACTTTCATCTTTCTAAAAGCTATGTCAGCAGGGGCTCAACAGCGCATGACTCTTTGGCAAGCAAGCGATGCTTTTGGGACCGTTTCTCCCATCGTGTGAATTAATTTTCTAGGTACTGCTCACGAATACAGTTCCTGCCCTGATGACGCAATTTTCCAAAGCTTGGCTCGCGCGTACTCTTCTTTCAACCCAGTCATGTCTGATCCCAATCGACCTCCCTGTCGCAAGAATGACGATGACAGCAGCTTTGTAGATGGAACGACCAATGGTGGCGCATGGTACAGCGTACCCGGTGGTGAGTGTTCCCTTTGCTCTCTAATTCTGTGAACTTGGCGTTTTTCATTTACCACATAGACTCGGAAAATGATTGCTGTCTATAGAATTTTCACTCTTCCTCAGTCGTTAAAAAAGTAGGTGGAACTTTCAGCTGTCTCAGCAAGGTGAGTTACATATTATTTTGTTTTCGTTGAATTAAAAATGGAGGTGCTACTATCTGAAGGAGTACGCTGGGAAAATAGAAGCTGAATACTGTTAACTAGCCTTATTTCAGCCCTCTGCAGTCCTTATATTAGGCGAGACATGCCTTTTGTCATAAGCAAATGTGCATTTTGGAGGCTAAGAAGCAGGGTTTAGTAGACCTTCTGGCGTGGTTTGAATGAGAATAGCTTCCATAAACTTGTATATTTGAATGCTTGCTCCCCAGTCTATGGCACTGTAGGGCAGAGCACCTTCCCCCTAAGATAAGGCAACTCCTGTGGCCTCCCCTGTACCACTTTGCAGAATTCACTCGCCAAATTTCCCCAGCTATTAAGCGATGTATAACCTCAACCAGAGATGAAGAGTGAGATGATTTCATTGATAACTTAAGGAATATTTCCTATGCCTCACCCAGAAATAGAGAGAGCAAGAGCTTTACATTTTGATTCATTATGCCCTAAGAAAATGTTCTTCATGTTTTCTATGGTACACGTTTATTGTTTTCATTCAGATTTTGCTTTGGGACAGGTAAGACCTGATACTTTCCTTCTATAAGTTGAGATGTATGGTCTGTGTGAGATTTAAGATTTAGAGTACATTAAATACATCAGGTGAAGAGTAATATATGTTGATCTTATATTAGAAAGCAGTTTTGTACTTTGCTCACTATATAGCGAGTTGGTGTAACTTAGAATCATCCATGAAGAGAACCTCAATTGAGAGACATTCTAGATCACACTGGCCTGGCCACATGTCTGTGGGGATTATATTGTTTGTTAGTTGATGTGGGAAATCCAGCCTGTTGTGGGTGGCACCATTCCTAAGGCACAGAGTCCTGAGTTATGTGAGATGGGGGAAATGAGAACCTGCAGGCACCAAGGGTGGATTCATTTAGAATTTAAAAAAAGGAGAGAAAGTGTCAGTGATTGCCTTGGAACAACCTCTCCAAGCATACAGGGTACCACCTGTATCCTATAAGCTGAGAATGCTCATGGCAACCATAGCAATACCTGAGTCAATCGTGTCCCACTGTAAAAGGACAAAGAAAAGCTTGGGAGATCTTTAGCTCCCTGTCATAACTGTATTTCTATTGCTGTGACAGACACCCTGGCCAAAAGCAGCACAGGGGAAGGAGAGTTCATTTGGGTTACAAGTCCAGGCCCATTACTGGGGGAAGTCAAGGCAGGAGCTTAGAGTGCATGCCCACAGTCAGGAGCAGAGAGGTGCATCGGCCTCGGCCAAGTTTTCTGGCAAAGAGGGCCATCTTGGGTTGTTCCATTGGCTCTGGGCTGCCAAGAAGTACTGGAGATCTAATCTTCTAAGCCTTGTAGCTCTTAGCTATTCTATAGGAAGTGTGTGTATGTGTGTGTGTGTGTGTGTATAACTGTGAACTCTTAGCAGCCAACACAGCAATTTGAATATGGGTAGTCTGGCTCCAGGGAACAGTCTGCTGGGCTACAACATTCTCAGTGATGATAATCTAATTAAAATTCCTCTGAGTGTCAAATCTACTCTGTGGTCCGTTTGCAGTATAATTAACATTACATCTAATATGAAGTAGATGTGCCATGTTTATTGCTTTGGTATATGATATAATTAAGAATTTACATATCATATACTAAGAGTCCATATCCCTCAGGAACACACTTTGAGTCGGGTTTAGGACAGAATGGCATGGCATGTCATCTTAGCCGACTCTACCAGTTCCTGCCTCACAGGAAGGCAGCATAGAGGGATGCATTTCTCCTTACAGGCTAAGGGATATAGTCTCTCAGGTTGCTTTTCTTGAAGTCTATTAAGCACCATATAATGTGAATGGCATCTGCTTTTGTTCCTACCCTACAAGATAGATTCACTGAGCTAAATGACCATAAGACACAGGATTTTATGCTTTTTAAAACAAGAGTCTCTTAAGAGTGTTTTCTATTCCCCATGGGAGGCCATTTCTGTGAAGATTCCTACAGGGTCCTTCAGTGCACCTTTGTTGAGGTCTTAGATTACCAGAAGGGTGTGTGTAGACTTGTAGCCATTGTATGTGTATACTGACTCTCTGTTTGCTGCTTGGGCAGGAATGCAAGACTTCAATTATCTGAGCAGCAACTGCTTCGAGATCACTGTGGAGCTTAGCTGTGAGAAGTTCCCACCGGAAGAGACTCTCAAAAGCTACTGGGAAGATAACAAAAACTCCCTCATCAGCTACCTGGAACAGGTAAAACACCGTATCCAGCATGGGCTGATGTAGCAGTCTTCAACCCTGTAGTATAAGACTCATAAAAGGGGCTCTGTTGGGAGGTGATCATCTGAATGAAGGTGACAATATGAGAAACTGTAGTTTCTGAATTAGACTTTTATGTGCCATAGGTCTTATGGTTCATGATTGCTCACTAAGAACTGACTATACTAGAGAGCTGTCTAATGAGACACCTTAGTTTCCTTTATTCATACTGCACTAAGCAAGAACAATCTTAAGACACTCTTAGCTGATCACCCTGGGCCTCTGAAGTGTCCCAGGCAGGTCCAGGATATGAGCAAGGTGACCAAGTCATGCAGGAGTGAGGCTAGTGACAGAGTCTCAGGGCATCTCAGAGTCTCAGAATTTCAGGGCATCTCCCACTCTGTCAAAATTAAATTTGACCTACCTGCTCAGGCTTGGACTTAGAATTTCTATTCCCTCTATAGTATATACATAGATGTTGGTGCCAGGGATAAATAGTGGATGGAAGAAAGGACATCATGCCGTGCCTGCCTGCAGTGACTCATCTGTTTTCAGATTCTTTTCTGTATGTGGTCCTTTTCACCTGCAGTTTGCTAGAATGATGTTTGTTTCATACTCCACAGAGAGCTTGGACTAATCAAACTGCTTCACCATAAACACATGTTCTTACAAAGCGTGTAGCTACCATCCTAGTGTCATTTCTGTTGCTGTGACTAAACACCCCAATACAAGCAATGTAGGAGAGTTTATTCTGACTTAGAGTTCCAGGTCATGGCACATCGTGGTGATGAAGTCAGAGGCACAGAAAGTTGAAGGAGCTACTCACATCTATAGTCAAGAGCAGAGAAAGAATGGGTGCATCCGTATGTAGGTCAGGAGAATGGATGGGTGCATCTGTGTGTAGGTCAGGAGAATGGATGCATGCATCTGTTTGTAGGTCAGGAGATTGGATGCATGCATATGTTTGTAGGTCAGGAGATTGGATGCATGCATATGTATGTAGGTTGGAAGAATGGATAGATGCATCTGTATGTAGGTTGGGAGAATGGATGCATGCATCTGTATGTAGGTTGGGGGGATGGATGGGTGCATCTGTATGTAGGTCGAGAGGATGGCTGTATGCATCTGTATTTAGGTCAGGAGAATGGCTGTATGAATCTGTATGTAGGTCAGGGGAATGGCTGTATGCATTTGTATGTAGGTCAGGAGAATGGATGGATGCATGTGTATGTAGGTTGGGAGAATGAACATACACATTTGTACGCTCAGCCTCTCCCCTCTTACAGAGTCTGGACTCTAAACCTATTTGATAGTGTTTCCTACTTTTAGACCGGGATTTCTGACATCAATATGATTGACTAATTATTATAATCCAGAAAACCTAGCAGGGTCATACCCATAGGCTAAACTTATTAAGACTCTTCCCAGCTCATACTACATTGTGTCAAGTTGAAAATTGAAGCTAACAATCACAGTGACTTATGAACATAAACACATATGAAAATGTACACATAAAACCAACACTTAGGTTTGTTTGTTTTTTGAAACAAGCTCTTACTTTGTAGACTGGCTAGCCTGAAACTCACTAAGCAGACCAGGTTAGTCTGAAACTCAGAGATCTGTCTGCCTCTTCCTCCTAAGTGATATAATTAAAGTTGTGCACCATCATGTTCTAAAACAGAGGTTCTCAACCTGTGGGTTGTGACCCCTTTGCAGGAGTGCCAAATAACCTTTTCACAGGGGTTACATATCAGATATTTACATTATGATTCATAACAGTAGCAAAATTAGTTATGAAATAGCAAGTAAAACATTTTTAAATTAAATTATTATTTTTACTTATTCACTTTACATCCTACACACTGCTCCCTCCCTGTCAAATGATGCTCTCCCGACAGAACATTTAGATCTTATTTGTCCATTTTTTTCAATAGAAATATATAAAGCTACTTTTGTATCCCAGGTACTCTGGGAGGTGTTGGTTTTAGAGAGCTTCTTCCAGAAGAGTCTGTAGTATTAAGGTCATAAACATGAGTCCCTAATCTTGGGAGGCTGTAAATGCTGAGATAAAGGCTGCTATGAACATAGTGGAGCATGTGTCCTTATTACATGTTGGAGCATCTTCTGGGTATATGCTATGTCCAATTTTCTGAGGAACCGCCAGACTGATTTCCAGAGTGGTTGTACCAGCTTGCAATCCCACCAGCAATGGAGGAGTGTTCCTCTTTCTCCACATCCTCACCAGCATCTGCTGTCACCTGAGTTTTTGATCTTAGCCATTCTGACTGGTGTGAGGTGGAATCTCAGGGTTGTTTTGATTTGCATTTCCTTGATGATTCAGGTGCTTCTCAGCCATCCCAGTTTCCTCAGTTGAGAATCCTCTGTTTAGGTCTGTAACCCATTTTTTAATAGTGTTATTTGGTTCTCTGGAGTCTAACTTTTTGAATTCTTTGTATATATCGTATAGTAGTCCTTGATCAGATGTAGAATTGGTAAAGATCTTTTCTCGATCTGTTGGTTGCTGTTTTGGTGTTCTGTTCAGGAACTTTTCACCTGTGTCCATGTGTTCGAGACTTTCCCCCACTTTCTCTTCTATTAGATTCAGTGTTTCTAGTTTTATATGGAGGTGCTTGATCCACTTGGACTTGAGCTTTGTACAGGGAGATAAGAATGGATCGATTTGCATTCTCTTACATGTTGACCTCCGGTTGAACCAGGACCACTTGTTGAAAATGCTGTCTTTCTTTTTTCCACTGGATGGTTTTAGCTCCTTTGTCAAAGATCAATTGACCGTAGGTGTGTGGGTTCATTTCTGGGTCTTCAATTCTATTCCATTGATCTACCTGCCTGTCACTGTACCGATACCATGCAGTTAGCAGCCATATTTAAAATAGCCAGAAACTGGAAACAACCCAGATGCCCCTTAACAGAGGAGTGGATACAGAAAATGTGGTACATTTACACAATGGAGTACTACTCAGCTATTAAAAACAGTGACTTCATGAGATTCACAGGGAAATGGATGGAACTTGAGAATATCATCCTGAGTGAGGTGACTCAGTCACAAAGGAACAAATATGATATGTACTTACTGATAAGTGGATATTAGCCCAACAATACCCAAGATTCAATTCACAGACCATATGAAGCCTAAGAAGAAGGAAGACCAAAATGTAGATGCTTCAGTGCTTTTTAGAAGGGTAAACAAAATACTCACAGGAGGAAATATGGAGACAAAGTGGGAAGCAGAGTCTGAAGGAAAGGTCATCCAGAGACTGCCGCACCTGGGGATCCATCCCATATATAGTCACAAACCTGGAAGTTATTGTGGATGTTGGGAAGTGCTTGCTGATAGAAGCCTGATATGGCTGTCTCCTGAGAGGCTCTGCCAGAGACTGACAAATACAGAGGTTGAAGCTCGCAGCCAACCATTGGACTGAGAGTGGGGTCCCCAATGGAGGAGTTGGAGAAGGGACTGAAGGAGCTGAGGGGGTTTGCAGCCCCATGGAGGGAGCAACAGTGTCAACAGGCCAGAACCTCCCAGGGAGCTCCCGGGGACTGGACCACCAACCAAAGAGTACACATAGAGCAACCCATGCACTGGCCACATATGTGGCTTAGGATAGCCTTGTTGGACATCAGTGGGAGGAGAGGCCTTTGGGCCTGAGGATGTTCATTACCCCAGTGTAGGGGAATGCCAAGGCAGGAGGATGGGCGTGGGTGGGTGTGGGAGCACCTTCATAAAGGTGGGGTGGGGGGAGATGGGATAGGGGATTTCGAAAGGGAGACCTGGAAAGTGGAAAATATTTGAAATGCAAATAAAGAAAATATCCAAGAAAAAAAAAAGGGTTAACTACAAGGATAACTACAATGGCCAGACACAGAGGGGTCCTTAACTCAGTCATAGGAGTTTAGAAAACAAGATTTCCTGTGGTTAATACCAATAAGATCATCACCTTGACCAACAGTTAAAACACAGGTTCAGCTGATGCTTAATTGGTTGTTTTGAAAAAAAAATACAAAGCCAAAATAAACCATAAGTCACTGTATTGGGAAAGAGGACATTTGCCCTTTAGTGATGCTGAGTCATTTCATGGTAGAGAGGAGATGGGAACAAAGGGATGGAGTCATGGTTTCAGCACCGTGGAAGGGAATCTGCTCCCATCTGACATCGGTGCTGTGGGGTAACTGTGCAGAAACAGGAAGAGGCCTTTATGATAAAAGCACTCAGGCTGTGCCACGAACACTCCAGCTTAGGAATCAAGGCTAAGGAGAACTCGTTGTCAGGGGTCTCCTGCTGTAATTTCTTTCTTTTCTTTCCTCTTTCTTTCTTTCTTTCTTTCTTTCTTTCTTTCTTTCTTTCTTTCTTTCTTTCTTTCTTTCTTTCTTTCTTTCTTTCTTTCTTTCTTTCTTTCTCTTTTCGAGACAGGGTTTCTCTGTATAGCCCTGGCTGTCCTGCAACTCACTTTGTAGACCAGGCTGGCCTCGAACTCAGAAATCTGCCTGCCCCTGCCTCCGGAGTGCTGGGATTAAAGGTGTGCACCACCACGCCCGGCTTGTAATTGCTTTCTTGACACTTGTGTTGATTCAGGATTGAACATCTGGGCCTGAAATCTAAGTAAGGCCTAGGTCCCACCTCCCGCCAAATAGGTGGTTAGTTTCATTCTGCACTGGTGGAGAGAGAATCTCCTGCAGAGCTTTAAATGTTTGCAGGAACTCGAATCATTAGTGTCAGTGGTTTGTTAAGAAATGCTCCCCATTCAATAGCTTCGGAAAAGTCTAGTTCTCAAAAATCCTCAAGGAATTTCTGAGACCACTTCATGGATCACTCAAATCAAGCCGACCTAAGGATCCTGTTAAACAATGGGTTTGCTGTCGTGTCCTGAACTTAACAGTTTCTGCAGGGCATGACTCCACAGCCCTCAGCGTGCAAGCTCTTTGGGTGACACCTCAGAGGTCTTTAAAGGTGCCTGATCCAAACAGACCTTAGAAGTCTCAGAGCACTTGTTGTTGTGTGCTGGGGAATGGAAAGTCTGAAATCTGGAGAGAGATCAATCACCACGGGAGGGGTCACGAGCAGCAAGACAGCTCTCCAAGCTACACTGAAATCTGAGCTTCTGGAACTTTCTTTGCAAAAGCCATAAAGTGACAGAGGTTTCTAGTTTGAACTCCTGTTTGTGCAATTCTGACAGCTCATGACCTGTCTTCTGGTATTTATTGCCACCACAGGAGTTTTCAAACAGAAAAGTTTCTACATCAGAAAAGAATAATACATTTTAAAGTAAAACCATTGACATACTAGAACATATAGACATTTACTCATAATTAATATGTAAGAAGAAAAATGTTTGGAGGCAGTAGGATATCTGTGAGTTCAGTGCAAACCTGGTCTACAGAGAGAGTTCCAGGCCAGACAGGGTACTCAGTGAGACTCTGTCTAGAGAAAATCAAGAGTTCAGTTAAATATCGTCTTCAGCTTTTGAGGTTGGAGAGATGTCTCAGCAGTTAAGAATACTTGTTGCTCTTACAGAGGACGCAAATTCCTTTTATCCACATGGCAGCTCACAACTGCAAAACTTTACACACACACACACATGCACACACACACACACACACACACACACACACACACTAAATAAATCTAAAAGGGGAAGTGCATTTATTATTTAAATATTTATTTCACTGCATATTCTAAGTCCCATGTGGTACAAGCAGAAAAAGTCACGAACTTTAACTCACCGTATTTATAGACTAATCACATTTCTGTGGTGATTGCCATATCTATGAAAATATCCATAATTTTCAAGGATAAGTCAATTTAAAAGTTTCATTTTGTGTGACATCAAGACTACAGTATCTCAAGATGAACAAAGTGGCACTCGGTGAACAATGCCTCTCTTGCAAGCTAGGTGCATTTTGAATTTTGTTCATCAGCCCTTAACAAATACCCCTCAACCCAGTAAGAAACCTTCAGATTGGTGATGTGTGGGTTCCTGTGACCCAATCTTTCCCGTTCCCGCCTCCCACTGGTCTTCAGTATTTCAGTTTTGGTTGGCTGCCTCAGAAGGCCCTAAACAAAAACTTAAGATGTATTTATTCTCCTTTCACTAAACGGGTTGCCGTCAAAAGGGTCACTCGTTATCTCTGACATGTACAGCCTAGAAATTGCCCTTAGAGGAAAACAAAACAAACAAACAAAACCCCCCAAAAAACCAAAAACCAAAAACCAACACATGCTATTATTTAGCACTTCAGAGAAAAGGAAATGCAAAACTTATTACTGAGAACTGGGGCATTTCATAAAAAATGCATGCAAGACTGGCAAGCTTACTCTCAATAATAAAAGGGATGCCTGGGATTTATTCTATCCTCTGTAGGAAAATAGTTAGATATCTCAAGAGCAAAAGGAATTTTACTTTCTTTACCTGAGACAAGGCCTCCTGTATGACAGGCTGGCCTTTTTGAATTCCCTTTATCAGACTTATCCATCTGATTCCACCTCTTGCCACCTAGGACCACAGGTGTGTACCACTATGCCCAGTTTGTTGCTGTTGGAGATGGAACCTAGGGTTTCAGATACTAAGATATCAGGTGCAATTAAGGACTTGCATTTGATACCCTGAAGGTGTCCTGCCTACAGATTTGAATTGGTCTGGGGAGATGGCAGTTGGAAAAATGTTGAGGAAGCATCATGCTCTAAGTTTGGATCTTTAGCTACCAGTGTCAAAGGCAAGGTTGCTGGCACAGACATGGTGACCCCCAGAGCTCACTGACTAACCACTGTAGCCAACTGGGAGCTCTGGGTTCAGTGAGAAATCCTGTCTCAAAATATAGAATGGCATAGTGGGGGAGGAAGACATTTGGTGTAGACCTCTGGCCTCTGCAGGCGTGTGTTTTTGCTCACATGCATCTGTATGAGTGCACCTGCATACAAGCTTAGATAAGTCATAAAGATTACAAATGAGCTCGGATCTCTGTAATTAATTGCTGACTTAATTCAGAGAGACTATTCTCATCAGCAGCCCTTCCTTTTCCATCCTTAATTGGTATCCAGTTTTCAGTCTTGGAGTTTCCTGATTTGTCACAATCCAAACCGCCTTGTTAATGAGCTTGATGCAAAGGTAGGCACAGCTCAGGACTTTGCATCATCCCGCTCAGCTAGAGCTAGTATAATTAGGCTGCGACACACTGGTCAACCCACACTGCTATAAAACCTTTGTATAGAAGACCTTATTTAAAAGAGTGAGAGAGAAAGGGAGGGGAAGGGGGAGGGGAGAGGGGAAAGGAAGAGGGAGAGGGAAGGAGAGGAGGAGGGGGAGAGGGAGAGGGGAAAGGAAGAGGGAGAGAGAGAGGGAAAAGGAAGAGGGAGAGGGAGAGGGGAGAGGAAGGAGGAGGGGGAGGGAGAGAAAGAGGGGGAGGGGGAGAGGGAGAGGGAGAGGGGAAAGGAAGAAGGAGGGGGAGGGGGAGGGGAGGAGACAGGGAGGGAGAGGGGAAAGGAAGAGGGAGAGAGAGATAGGGGAAAGGAAGAGGGAGAGAGAGAGGGGAAAGGAAGAGGAAGAGGGAGAGGGGAGTGAGAGGAAGAGGAAAAGGGGAGGGAGAGGGAGGGGGAGGGGAGGGGAGAGAGGGAGAAGGGAGGCTAAAACTTCACAAACACAACAGGCTTTTTTTTTTCTTTTCTTTTGTTATTCGGAATGTCCTTCAAAATCCCTGTTTTGCATAGAACCTGACACCCCTTCTCAGAAGGTGACTTCTCATTTCTTTGAGAAAAAGCCTAGAAAAGAATGCACAGGCGGTTTGTGCCCGTTCTGTTTCTTAAATAATGAGACTCTACAATATATTGCTAGAAAACACGAAGATGCTTGACATGAAGTACATTTTAAATCCGTTTCTATTGTAATTTTTGTGGCTGTCTTTGACCTTCACAGATACACCGAGGTGTTAAAGGGTTTGTCCGTGACCTTCAGGGTAACCCGATTGCCAACGCAACCATTTCTGTGGACGGGATAGACCATGATGTCACCTCGGGTAGGTATTATTATTTTATTTTAGGGTTTTTTTTTTTTTTTGCCTTGATCTGGAGCTAAGAATCATGAAAATGAACATAACCACTAATTATCAAAATTAAAATTCGCATACAAATTCTAAACATAGCAATAATTGTTTCATCTGCCTTTACACCGACTCTGCCCCCAATTCCACGTTATTCTGTGAGACTAACAGTGAAGCCTAGGATGTTTCAAGCCAGCAGGTGGCGCCCTTTACCCAGCGCGAGCGGTTGTACGTCTGCTGCCCCGCTTCAGGTTGGGAGCAGCTAAGGTTAAAATCCCAGCATGTGTGTGTCTGGGTATCCTTATACATTTCTACTAAGCTCATTTTACTTTAACCACCACCCACTGGAATCCCTGTAGCCAGATAACAAAAGCAGTAACAAGAACACTCTTCTTAGTCTTTAGAATTATTTAACATTTCATTTATTTTCTAAGGCCTTATTGTCCTCTTAAAATCATTTATACACACATTCAGCAATTCATCACTATCCCGCCAAGTTTCGGCATGCTTTTCCAGCTAGCATTCTCGAACCCAAGTCGAGATCCTAACCCAAGGGCAGGACACAAGCCTAATGCCCCCCTGGCCACAGGATATTGTTCCCTTAACTCGGGAAATGCTATTTTCTCTGCATCCCATGATGCAAATAACGTGGGAGAAATCTAATCCTAGAAAGGAATGAAACGGAGATTTGTGTGTTCCCGCTCTGACAGGAAGGTTTTCCCCAAGGCAAGTGCTGCAGCTCTCAGGAGAGAAAGTGTCCCAGATGGAATGTATTGCAGCTCCGAGGGGAGAGGTTTCCCCTGTGTAAGTGTTACAGCTCTGAAGGGAAAGGTACCCTAGAAGTCAGGAGACAAGGAATACCACAAGGTTAAACTGCACCTCACACAAGGCATTTACTAGGGAAGACACAAGAGGGTGGCTGCCTCTGCTTGCTTGAGAGGCAGCAGGGAATGGAGCAGGAGACAGATTATATTTGGTTTTGGAGGTTGGAGAGGGGGGGCAAGGAGTTTTTCAGAGTGGGGATTGGTGATAGTTAAAGTCCTGAGCTTGGGGCAAGCCCAGGGACTGGTGGAACTTTGAGTTTAGGGAATAGTGGGCTTGGTGGGTTATAAAACTGGGAAGGGAGCTTGGATCTTTTACCCTATAGTTTGGGCTGTAAGAATGTTGTCCTTTTTTTTTTTTTTTTTTTTTTAAATTTTGATGGGAAGGCCATTAGACTATAAATGAAAACTAGCACAAAAATAAAGTGAAGTGAGTTCTCCTGGAAGCCCAGCGATGCTTCAAGAGAAGGAGAGAGTCGATAAAGGGGTCCAGTAAAATTACCCTTGTGAGGGAAGGATTGGATCTGGCAGCATGGAGACTCTTGACCGAATCTCTATCAAGCAAGTGATTGGTGTGAACAGAGGCAATCCAGGCAAGCCTAGGGGACAGCCAGCCTTTAGTGGTGGAAAATATTAACACGTTAAGGAAATTTTGCTGTAAGGCACAGATGAGGGGTGTGTGTTAGAGGCACAGGCAAAATGGAGAGTGTAAACTGCCCACTAGGATCTTTGCTACTCAAAGTGTAGGGCTGAAAGCCTTAGAGGCCTTAGCGTCACCCAGGAGAGTTAGGCATGCAGGATCCAAGGCCTCACTTCTGAGCTAGCCAGGCAGATCTTGTATTTTGCCAACTTTGCCATTTGATTGACATGCACCTGAGTATGGGAAGAACTGTTGTTGAAATGGGATACTGATGGGCCAGAAGGCCGGAGAGGAAAGCGACCATGATCTACATGAACCTGGGAGATGTTTAGGGACTGGGAACTGGTCACCATGGGTGTTCACCCAAGCTTCTTAACAGCCATCTTGGTTGTCTAGCAGAGTATAGAGCTGGTAGTTTGCCGTGATTGAAGGGAGAAAGACAGCCGAGTTAAGGCCCATGCCTGAGCTCAGTGTAAGGGGCCACGGGACCCAGTTTATGTTTAGGAGAAACTTGAGGGAGTGAAAGAGACTAAATCATAGCTTAGCTTAAGAATTCCAGACTCAGTTCCCGAATGGCACTGCAGACCAATGCCATGTAAGTCTTCAGAAGTTGAGATTATTGGCAAGGACCCAGGGGATTCTAATGAGGCTACCTTGGGGCTATGCTTTGTGAAACATTGATCTAGAAGATTCTTGGGACCTGAGTTCTTTACCTGGAAAGAATGAAAATGCAGTGCTCAGGTGATCCTTACCACTTGGGGATTATATGGGACCAAGAGACTCATATATTGTAGGGCTTATTAAATATTAGCATGGCTATCTGGGGCTTGGCTCTAAGACACGAGGCATGTGGAGAGAGACGTTTGCACTCTTTCTCCTGGAATTTCATCAGAGTAAGGACTCACTGAAAGTCAACAGAGCTAATGATGTGCTGGTCCTCAGATGGCATAATTGCCCTTTCCCACATGTGCCTAGCTTTGATGTTCTGTTTCTTACAGCTAAGGATGGGGATTACTGGCGATTGCTTGCTCCTGGAAACTATAAACTTACAGCCTCTGCTCCTGGCTACCTGGCAATCACAAAGAAAGTAGCAGTTCCTTTCAGCCCTGCTGTTGGGGTAAGTATTCATAAAAAGAGCTGAGAATAATAACTTGCCATTGTCAAACATATCAGAGAAATTTATAGTTAACCTTCACTATAGCCTTACAAGGTAGGCACCATGACTATCCCCACTTAACAGATGAGAAAACTGAGGTCTAACAAAGTTCGGTGACTTGATCATGGTCACTGCTTTTGAAGAGATGCACAATAATACAAAATTAGACTTAAAATGATACTTTTTATTTCTAGCTTTGATTTCAATATAAATGGGATTCTTTTCCAGTTATCTTCTCCTCTGTAGCACCCAGCTCAGTGCCTTACTCACTATATACTAGAAAAAATAAAAAAGCCCGAAGATAATTTTAGGCACTTAACTAAACGTTTGTTAGGAATGCACAATGAATGCTGGGGCCATGACTCAACAGGGAAGCCCTGTTTCTCAAGTGTGCACGACAACCAGGATTTGATCTCCACACCCAAGAACATGTCCCTCAGACATGGCAGCTGGCTGAGATCCACACCCAGTAGACATGGCAGCCCACCTGGAATCCAGTGCTAGAAGGCAGAGATGGGGGATCCTTGGCGAGCTGCCAGCTAGACTAGTATATAGTTAACCTGGACCCTGCCCCAGAGGATAAGGTGGAGAGCAATGGAAGACTCCAGCCACCAACCTCAGACCATTAAGGTAGCCTGAAGAATGTTCAACGAAAAGACTTGCGTAAGGAAACTTCACTGTAATTTTGTTGATATATCAGGAATTCAAAGTATAAATAGCTAGTGTGTGTGTGTGTGTGTGTGTGTGTGTGCTTGTGATGCACACATGTGACACATGTGCCCCAGACTGGCTGAGCAACAGCTCTCAACACTGAGCAGTTCTCCCATTTCCAAACATTTTGGTTTTGCAAACAAAAGATCTTGAGTTTCAAAAACTGGTTTATTAAATTTAACTGTGTGTGCATGTACATGAGGCAGTGCACTGTGAAAGGCAGGAAGCAGATTTGGTCAGGGATCCCTGGAAACAAGGTGGCTCCAGGCACAGGCTGGGACAGGCTCAACTCCTTCCTCCCTTAACATTTCAGATAGTCTGAGAATGTAATGAATGTAACGCTATACCCAAATAAGCAGGTATTGAAGCAAGCATATAAAGGAACATTTAGTTCCAGCGAATATGGGAGACTAAGGAGGACTGGCTCAGGGTTGTGGTTGGAACAGCCTTTTATGTAGGTATGCGTAGATTCTCTATTGACTCCCTTTAGCTCATTAGGACAGAAGATTCCATATGCATATTTGAGGGTCTCTTTAACAAATTCATGATCTGAAAAACAGCACTTTGTGGACGAGTCACCAATACATTGAGCTGTATTCTGTTAGTCCAAACTCCCAACCAGGACAAAACTCATGACTGAGAGGCAGAGCTCATGAGATGAAGGACTGTCCACGAGGGGGTGGGGGGAGGCAGTCATGGCTTTTATAAAACAGGAGCTGTTTTGAAGCTATTCAGTTTAAGGTGAACTCTCTTCTGAATGTTGTACCTACAAAACTCTATTGTATTTATCACGGATTTTAAAAATACTCCTTTAATTCAGGTGGCTAGACTGAGTCTATTCTACTGTACAAGCTACAAACCACCTTTTTAATTATATAAGTGACTTGACAGCAATCTGTTCTGGTTTTCCTCTTCAGGTGGACTTTGAGCTGGAGTCTTTCTCTGAAAGGAAGGAGGAGGAGAAGGAAGAATTGATGGAGTGGTGGAAAATGATGTCAGAAACTTTGAATTTTTAAGAAAGGCTTCTAACTAATTGCTTTAATCTATCTATAGACTGTAGTAAGATGCAATGTGGCTCTTTTATTTTAGGTTGTGTGCAGTTAATATTTAATATTGATTTATTTTTGATCATTTAAGTAGTAGTTAGTAATCACTTAAACACACCCGGACAGAAATATAATGTCTGGATCTACTTCATTCTTACATTAACATTCGCTTTAAAATCTAGTGAAGCTCTTTTAACGTAATGGGTGACAATGCCATATGACAGATGCCATGAAGAAGTCAACTGATATAGCTTGGATCTGTGAACCCTGTACTGCGAGAATCACATAGTTCCATATAAGTTGTCCTTAGTCTCTTGTGCTGATTCACTGTATAAGCATGATCCTGATAATGCACTTTGGATGGGAAGAAAATGTACGTGCTTTTCAAAGGGGCTCTGAACAGAATGAAAACCTAGTTCTTGCGTGTACTTTGAAGAATGGAATTGTATTAGTCAGCCTGTTAATGCCACTTCAGAGTTTGGGGTTTTGTCTTGATTGTAGATTGGCCCAGAATTGCATTCTGAATGAATAAAGGCAAAAACCAAAAAAAAACATGGTGTGCATTTTCTCGACCGCTTTTTTGGTCTAATGCTGTAGTTTCATGGTCAAAAAATATTTCATATATGTGTGTGTGTGTGTGTGTATGTGTGTGTCTGCATGTGAGTTTATGTTCCTAAGTGGCTTATAAAGGTGAGAAGGCCTTCAGATTCCCTGAGATTAGACTTGCAGGCAGTTGTAGGTGCTGTGATTGGAATCTGCTTCTCTCAACTCATTGGCACAGGGGGAAATTTTCTAAACAGAACTCCAATGGCACACACTTTAAGATCAAGAATTGATAAATGGGACCTCATGAAACTGGAAAGCTTCTGTAACCAAAGGACATAGCCAATAAGACAAATTGGCAACCTGCAGATTGTGAAAAAATCCTCACTAATCCCACATCCAGTAGAGGGCTAATATCCAAAATATATAAAGAACTCAAGAAGCTAACCACTAAAAAACCCAAACAACATAATCAAAAAATGAGGTATAGAACTAAACTGAGAATTCACAACAGAGGAATTTTGAATGGCTGAGAAACACTTAAAAGAAGTGTTCAAAGTCCTAAGTGATCAGAGAAATGCAAATCAAAACAACCCTGAGATTTCACCTTACACCAATCAGAATGGTTAAGATCAAAATGTCAGGTGACAGCACATGTTGGCGAGGATGTGGAGAAAGAGGAACACTCCTCCATTGCTGATGGGACTGAAAACTGGTACAACCACTCTGGAAATCAATCTGGAAGTTCCTCAGAAAATTGGAAATAGATCTACCTGAAGATCCAGCAATACTACTCTTGGAAATATATCCAAAAGATGCCCCACCATGCCACAGGGGCACATGTTCCACTATGTTCATAGCAGCCTTGTTTGTGATAGTCAGAAGCTGGGAACATCCCAGATGTCCCACAACAGAAGAATGGATACAGAAAATGTGGTATATTTATACAATGGAATACTATTCAGCTATTAAGAACGTGGACATCCTGAGTTTTGCAGGCAAATGGATGGAACTAGAAAATATCATCCTGAGTGAGGTAACTCAGACCCAAAAGGACATGTTTGGTATGTACTCATTAATAAGTGGATGTTAGCCAAAAAAATGTACAGAATACTCAAAATACAGTCCACAGAACTCAAAAAGGTCAACTAGCTGAAGGGTTCAAGTGAAGGCCTCAGTCACACTTGGGAGGGAGAAAAAGCAATCACAAGTGGGGAGGTAGGGGCGACTTAGGAGGGAAAGGGGGTTGGGGGAGGGGAACATGATTTGGTATTGTGTGGGGGGAAAAAGGACTGAAGCCCTGAGGGCCAGCAAAAAGAATGGAAACAGGCAACCTCGGGAGGTAGGAGGTTGGGGGGATCCTCCAGAAAGTACCAGAGACCTTGGAGGTGAGAGACTCTCAGGACTCAAAAGGAGGAACCTTAGATGAAATGCCCTATGTTGGGGAAAAGGAACTTGTAGAGTCCACCTCCAGCAGAAAGACAGGGCATCAAGTGAGGGATGGGGTTGCCATCCCACAGTCAAAACTCTGACTCATAATTGTTCCTGTCTGAAAGAACTGCAGGGGTGGAAATGGAAAGGGGCCTGAAGAAAAGAAGGTCCGCTGACAGGCCCAAAGTGGGATCCAGATCAAAGGGAGGCCCCAAGGCTGGAGACTATTACTGAGGTTATGGAGATCTCACAAAAAGGGACCTAACATGACTGCCCTCTGAGAGACCCAACAAGCAGCTGAAAGAGTCAGATACAGATATTTGTACCCAACTAATGGACAGAAGCTGCTGACCCCTGTGGTTGAATTAGAGGAAAGTTGGAAGAAGCTGAGGAGGAGGGCAACTCTGTAGGAGGACCAGCAGTCTCAATTAACCTGGAGCCTTGAGATCTCTCAGACACTGGACCACCAACCAGGTAGTATACACCAGCTGCTATGAGGCCCCCAATGCATATACAGCAGAGGGCTTCCGGGTCTGCATTCAGTTAGAGAAGACCCTCAAGTGACTTGAAGCCCCAGGGAGTTTAGAGGTCTGGTGGTATGGGGTGTGTCTGGGGTGTGTGTGGGGTAGGGACATCCTTGTGGAGACAGGAGGGGTGGGTAGGGGGTATGGGATGTGGAACAGTCAGAGGTGGACCAGGGGGGGAGAATAAAATCTGGAGTTTAAAATAAATAAATAAAAAAGTTAAAAATCTATTCAAATACATATAACCCCCTAGGAGGAGCCTGTAGAGTTGGGAGAAAAGTAGACCCAAGCTGAACTCCAAGGAAATTCAAGGTTTTGCTGTTTATAATGTCTACCTAATAGGAAATGCTAGATAGTTCTAGAAAAGAAACAACCTTCAATATTGTTGCTAAAAACTTATATTATTTGTAGGTGATAATGTAGCTCTGTTGGTTCAGTGCTTGCCTGGTGCACATGAAGCTTTGTGTTCATTCCCCAGCTCTACACAAACTGGACATGGCTATGTAAGCCTGTTATTTTAGCACTTGGGAGGTTGAGGCAGGAGGATCCAAAGTTCAAGGTCATTTTTGGCTTCAAAGCAAATTTAAGGTCAGTTTAACCTACATGAGACCCTGTCTTAAAAGAAGAAGAATCACAAATCTTGCAGTAATTTGTTCTGCTTCGGTCTTAAGTCTATGTCATTCACCAGGAGCTACGTCTTGCATCTAGTGAGCCATCTGTGTTCAATCCTTTCACCTTGTGGCTCTGCTCTCTCAGCACAAGTGTTCCTTAGTTTCCGTCATTTTTCACCAGATCTCCAGTGACCAGGACTAGCCTTGCAGCCTCACTTAGCCACAATGTTTGATAAACTCCACCATCACTGGCAGTCTTCCCTCTTAGCTGTCAATGAAACTGCACTCCTCTATTTCTAAGTATGGGATTGACACACAAGGTCTAAGAACTTAGTCATTTTGAGCTGTGGCCTTGAGCTTGGAATATCCTTCTGGGTTTCTATATCAGAGTCACACATCTCTATCCCTGGCCAGTAGACTTAAGAACTAATCATATGTCTGTCTATGCTCCTCACAGCCAACACACCCAAACAACACCAGCAATATTCCCGTCTAAAGTGATGAAGAATAAATGGCATACTGTACTTACTAGTCTGTGCAATTCTGAAGTCTTGCACATACATATTTACTTATTCTTTAAAATTTCATGTTAAGTACATAATGTATTATTATATTAACTTCTCCTTTACACCATTCAATTCTTCCTAGCTCTTCCTACCTTCTCCCAACTTCATTTCCTCATTTCTCTCTCTTTCTTTGTGCCTGTCTGCCTGCCTGTCTGTCTTTTGTTATGGCTCACTGAGTCTAGTTAGTGAAGCCCATCTGCACACAGGTATGTGGCCACCCACTAGAGATTGCTAACCTATCAGGAGCCACACCCTCAGCAGTCATTAGGGGTCAATATCCTCTTTGGGGGAGGGGTGGGGGTAGGTGAGGACTCTACACCCCACTTCCCTCACCCAGGGCCCACTGCTTGATCTTGGTTAGGTCTTGGTGTGGCAGCCATAGATGCTGTAAGTTCATGGGTACATATGTCCTGTCATGTCTACAAGGCAGTTTTGCCCCATCCTTCCTAATCTCTGGGTCTTAGAGTCTTTTTTGCTTTCTTTTTCTGTGATGTTTCCTGTGCCTTGTGATATAGATGTTCCATGTTTAGACAGACATTTTTATAGCCCACTGTTTTGAGGGCTGAAAATGTTCCTGGGTTTCGAACTGATTTTGCACTGTAGGAAAAGTTTACCTCCTTCTCCTCCTCTTTCTCCTCCTGCTTCGTGGTCCTAAATTTGCTCTCTTGTACTCTTTGCCTCATCCACTTAGGACCTACATTGGAGAAGGTTCCACCTTGCATACCCATATACTGGGTCTGGGAGGTGATCCTGGGTGGTCTTGCCCTTTCAACCATCTTGGGTATCCAAGGATATAACTTGGATATATTGGACATAGGGTTTGTTTATAACTTCTAGACTGGCCTTGACCTCAAAACAATCTTCCTGTCACCACCTCCTGAGTGCTGGAATTACAGATGCCTAGCTTCATGGTCAGTGTCTTAATGTATTTCAGTTTCACCTAAAGAGAGTTGGATTGTGTGTTGTTGGAAGGAAATTCCTTCCTGGCATTGTCTTGAAGGAGCTACATCCCAATCTCCAGTACTCACTTGTTTCTTCTGTGAGAAAAGATCCTTATCTAGTTGCTGAGCAACACCAGGGATGCTAATCAAGTGGAACAAATTAATTAAAGGCCTGAAGCACCTCCCCCTACATCTCTGTCTTTTCCCTAGAGTTTGATGCAAGCTTTCCCTTGGGAAGCCTGTAGAAGCTCTGGGTACTTGTGCTGATCTTGTGAAGGAGGCAGATGAGAGCAGACAATTAATAGAGTCATTAGTGCATAGAGCACTAATTAATTTCCTTAAACAATTTATCAGTAAGAAAGTGTATCTCCACTTAGTCTACTTTCCAGCTGGTTCTGAACAAAGGGATGAATGGGAGAGATGGGTCTTAAGTGTTGAACACCTGAACTTCTCAGGAACACAGAATTTTAGTAGTTTCTGTATCAGTTTTTATCAGAACTGAACTGTGAACATTATCTTTCTTTCAAGTGTATACTTCTCTTTTTGTAGTCCTGGATGAGCTGGCTATGGCGGTATACACCATTAATCCTAGCACTTGGGAGGCAGAGGCAGGTAGACCTTCAGAACTTTGAGGTCAGCCTGGTCTGCATAGCAAGTTCCAGGACAGCCAGGGAAACCTAGATAGGGTTTAGAGAAAACCTGTAACAAACAAACAAACAAACAAACAAACAAATGCATGCAAATGAACACAGAAAATGAAACACAAAACAATAACAGCAACAAAACCAAACAAAAAACTCACAAACCAAAATATAATCCTAGATGGTAAGACATTTTGTGGAAGTTTTTCTATACTGTTGCTAACTAAAAACTTGAAATAAGATATTTGATGTGTTTTTAAATGGAAGGTTAACACTGGAGATGTAGTCCAAGTGTTAAAGGCGTGTGGGTTAGGAACAGCCAAGTTGTGTTGCTCTAGATAACAAAAATCAGAAAGGGAGGGGCCTGGGAAGTTGATTTTAGTTCAATAACACAGATTGAACTTTTTTTCAAGGACAATGAAAACCAGACATCACTGTGCAGGGAATAGCTACACAGACTGATTCCCAGTTCTTGACATAAACAAAGAGAAACAGTATTTTGCAGAGATGAAACACTGAACTTTGGTATTCATATTTTATTTATACAGACAGCCTCTGAAATCTTCCCATGATATCTTGTGGGAAGCTTAAAAAGAAAAAAAAACCATCATTTAATCCAACATGTTGCAAAGATTCTCTTTTCAAGCTTTTCATGAGGATTGTCTTCCATGGCTACAATTGGATGACATTTGGAATTTCTACCTCAAAAATGTATAGATAGAATGTTCCCTGATTTTCTTCTCACCTTGAAAATACACAACATCCTGGTTTTGATATTTTAAATAAATGATAGTCTGGGTCACTATAAATACTTTAATTCCGTGCTCCCCTCTCTGCCTCTCTTTCTTTCCTCCCACCCTTCCTAATCTAGATGATTAATGTATGCATGCATTGACTCAATCATGACTTGTTTGCCTGGGCAGTGCACATGTGTAGTTTTCTATGATTAATTTATATCACTGCAAAATCTCCCAGGAATCTGTGCTTATAAGACAGGGCAAATATCTGGCTTATGTAAGGAAAAGGTATCAGAGTGATACAAGCTGATGTTGAATATAATCTGCAATAATGGCTCAGATAAGAAAAATCACAACAGTGAAATTTGTCGAAAGTGCTCCTGATGTCAGGAGCTATGAGACTTTAAAATGTTGGCAGGATCTGTGAGTTTTTCTTCTTTTAGACTTAAAGATCCTTTGGCTCTTTTTGTATTTTCTTCATTTCATCCCCTGCTTTTGAAGATTCATTCAGCAATGGCTAGGGTCTGGGTTCTCTTCCTGGGGTTTGAAAATCACCTTGCCCTGGTATGAGGTATTACCACCATCATCATCATCATCATCCTCACTGTCTGCATCCTCCTCACCACCATCACTGTCACCTCCAGCTCCATCATCCTCACTGTTCCTGTCCCCATCACTGTCATCTCTGTTTCCATCATCATCACTGTCACCATCACTGTCATCTCCATCTTTGTCATCCTCATCACCACTGTCATCATCACTGTCACTTCCATCTCTACCATCCTCACTGTCACCATCACTATCACCACTGTCCTCATCACTGACATCTCCATCTCTATCATCTTCACTATCACTGTCATCTTCACTGTCACTTCTGTTTCCACCTTCCTCACCATCATGGTCACCGTCACTGTCATCTCCATCTCTTTTACCTCTATTTCCCTCCTCCTCCTCATCATCACTGTCATCTTCATCTTTATCACTGGAAGCATCCTTTCACCACCTTCATCTATCTGGACCATTTTTATATTCTTCACCATTGTTGAGCACGTGTCTTTTGGCACATACCATGTCAAACAGTGAAATTCACTATTTTTCAACCACCTTGTATGGTAAGAGTTCCTCTAGTATTCTCATGTAACTAATGAAGAAAACAATCTGGAGTTTCAAGTGAGATGCTACACCTCAGTGAGCTGGCAAATAGGAGTACAATATTCAAAGTCCACCCAGGCTGACCTTGAGCCCACCCTGGCTTGCTTAGTTGGCATAACCCAGAGATTTTATTTTTCTAGTCAATGAACCTCTTCAGCTGACCTTTTCACAGATGCCAATGGCTATACTTTGGGTTTCAGGAAACTTATTTTTTTTAAATTTTTTTTTGGTTTTTTGAGATAGGGTCTCTCAGTGTAGCCCTGGCTGTCCTGGAACTCACTTTGTAGACCAGGCTGGCCTTGAACTCAAAAACCCACCTGCCTCTGCCTCCCAAGTGCTGGGATTAAAGGTGTGTGCCACCACCACCTGGCTTATTACCTATTCTGAAGAAGACATTTTAAAAACACCATTTCAGTAAGTGCAGTGTCTTGTATTCTTGCCATGAGAATTTCTGTGAATCTAATTAGCTCAACCAATATCCCCATGGAAATGGTGATGTTTGGCACAATGTTACACTTACTGAAGACAGACATGTTTCAGTATTTATCTGGACAGGCCAGGCCAGGCACTTACATCATCCCAAGAGAGGAAGACCCAGCACCACACCCTCCCACTGTCTCCCAGCTTCCCAGGGGATTTTCTGGGAAACCACTCGGATGCTGGTCCTGGCTAATGTCTTGTCTTACAGTCACATTATAATCAGGAAAACCCTACAGAGGTGGGCTGCACTAACTAAAGTGTAGGAGTCTTAAATCAGGTGGGAAACTGATGCCAAGAAGACTTGAAGACAAAGTCAGACACACTTTCAGGCATGAACAGTGAAGCTTCTGCTCAGTGTATAGTCTAGAAGGAAGGCTTGCAGGAAGGGACCTGTGCAGCACTTGTCAAATTCACTGGTTAGTGTATGCAGAATATTTAGGAATCTGACTGCATATATAATGTGCCCAAAATGCAGTCAACGTTATTACTAGCACCTCTATTAGGATGTGTGGTTATTACTTAAAGATATGTTGTTATCTATCTTATGTGATTACAGAGTATGTGTGTATGTGATTGTGTGTGCACGAGTAAAGACCAGACATTGGTGTCTTTCTCAGTCATTCCCTACCTTACATTTCTCACAGGAAATGTTGAGTTCCCTTGTTGAGACAGGCTAGTAGAACAGCAAGCCCCAGGAATTTGCCAATCGGTGCCCTTAGGGCTTGGGTTGCAGACATGCACCACTTTCAGCTTCCCTGTCTCTCCATCTGTGTCTCTCTGTCTCTGTCTCTGTCTCTCCTTCTCTTCCTCCTTCCTCCCTATAACAAGAGTGCTCAGGATCTGATGTATGCCAAGCACATTGTCAACTGAGCCAGTTCATTAGCCCCTGATACACTATCACTTACAAAAGAAATGAAATTAGTTGGTGCTTAGACACTGGGGCCTGACCCAAGGAAGCCAAAGGCCCACAGCCTTATTGGAAAAGTGATGTGGTGTAGTACTGGGCTATAAAGAGACCTTGGTTCCTCTTAAATATCCCTGTTGCAGATCAACTTGCGTTGAGGCATCTGCACGTGACTTGCATCTGCCAATAGCCTTGAAGGATCAGCAGTGAGGACATCATAAGGGGATTTCAAATGCAAGAATGGCCATTAGTAATACAGACCTGGGTTCTACTCACGACTCTCCTTGGATGAGTCTGAAGAACAAGATGTGGGTTTTCTATTTATTACTCTTTAACTGTCCACCGCTTAATATTAAGGCAGGAAAAATCTAAACAAGAGAGAAGTTGGGCCTGGTGGCTTACACCTGCAATCCTAGCACTTGGCAAACTGAGACAGGCTAGTCATTGTGGACTGGAGGTTGGTCTCAAGTATGTACTGAGTTTTAGGACAGCCTGGGTGATAGTGTACTTAAAACAAAACAAAGCAATTTTCTCTCTTGCTTTTACTTAAATATCCCTGTTTCATATCAACACACACAGACACACATGAACAGGGAGGGCAGGAGGGAGGAAGGGAAAGATGGAGGAAGAGGAGAGGGGGAGACAGAGAGAAGAGAGCAAATTGTTAAAACTTGTTGGAAAATGGTCACCAAAGCATCCACTGGGGATGAAATGGTATAAGACAAGGAACTTTGTCCAGATGCTCTGGGTTATAGGAATGTGAACGTTTACCTGCAGGTGTTTGCTGAGGGAGTGAGTCCTGGAGGACTGTCTGGCAGGCGATGATCAGCACACATCTAAACAAAGGCATCCCAACATAAACTTCCAATAAAACCAGAGCCTGTCACCTACAACTGTCTGCCACTGCCACTGCCACTGCCACTGCCACTGCCACTGCCACTGCCACTGCCTGTTTCCCTCACTGACACTTACGGACACCTAGTGTTTGCCTGTCATCATTGTTGTAAAGTGGAGAGAGATGTTGTCTATCCCTTGTGCTTTTTTTTTTCTATGCATTTTTTCAAAGTTAAGTCATGACAGACTCCCTCTCTTAGAATTATTCATGGACCCAACTGACAAATTAGCACTGTATTTAATGAATTCCTAACATGAATTCCTAAGAAGTCACTCATTCATTACCCTAGAACAACACAAGTTAGGGAAAATGACAGGCCCTTTTATGGGTAGCTGAATCACTGATTGGAGGGTCAGAGTTTGAATTTTCTAGTGGACCCTCTGATAACAGTTCCTCATTCTGCTTACATCAGCATACAGTTATTCTAAAAATTTCTGGAAAAAAATCAGACCCATTGTGTCGGACCTACTCCTGTCCCCTCATCTTGCCATGGGTTATCTAGGGCAGTCCATCTCATCAATCACCCGCTGCTGTCTTTTGCGTGGAAACTTCACTCCAAGTTTTTGCCTTAAATTCTAAGAGCAAGACAGTGAGAAAACACTGGGTCTCATCAGGCCTTTGTATATCTGTTGAGATGGCTTCTCTGGGCTTCCTAAATTACTGCTGTGGGATTTGGGGTTCTATTATAGCTGCAGGTGGTACAGCATTCTTCGCTTAAAAGCTAAGATGTATTGCTGTATGTATTAAACACACAGAACTCCTCTGAAGCCAGAGTGTGTCTCTCAGGGTAAGGAGAGCCTCCGGGTTTACTCCCCCATCCTGCTCTCTGTGAAGCAGCTAGAGGAGCTCAGTACTCTAAGTGAATAGGCACATGTGAGGAGAGGGATTACTTGCTGGAGTTTTCTCTTCAGTCCTTTTTAAGCAGGTCCTGTGGGATTGTGCGCACACCAACAACTGCCCCCATACTCCTGCCCACCTCTTCCTTCTCATGAAGTGCTGGGGATTAAATGCCAGGCTTCACAAGCAAGACACCCACTGCTCTATACCACCCTATCCCCAGCTCCACAAACTTGGCCTTCATATTTGTTTTTCTTCATTAATACAGAAAGTATGATCTGGCTCTGGTACTAACAGCACAGGGATCTGAACTCTCAACTCTGTACTAGGGGTGACAGAGCTGACATCTGAGTGAGCTTCCTATGGCCTACCTAAGGTGAAGAGGCAGCATGCCTATACACTTGACATCTGAGCTTCCTTGAGATTGCACACAAACAGATAACAACAGGGAGAAAAAAGGGGAATGCAAGACGTCATTATTTTCCTACCTAAGAGTCACTTTCAAAATATTTAAAAAATTTCCCATTGCTATGACAAAATTCCTGATGCTAGGTACTTTATTGTAAAAATCAGAAGGGCAAGATGTCAAAATCTGTTGATATTTGTTGAGAACCTTGTAGCAGATGGCACTGGGGCAGCACTGCTTGTGTGTGTGTGTGTGTGTGTGTGTGTGTGTGTCACAGCAAACAGGAGGTCCGAGAATGTGATGAACATCATGAGAGCAAACGGAGCTCGCAGAGAGAGTCCTTATTCCTGTGAGGCACACCGCTGATATTCTAATTATAGTGAACAGTTCCCCACTTTTAAAGGGTTCAGGACCAAGTTTCTAGCACATGGAACGGTGTGGTTTTGGCTAAGTTTTTGTAACATGTGTGATGGTTTTTGTTTGTGAATCTGTTCTCTCTCTCTCTCTCTCTCTCTCTCTCTCTCTCTCTCTCTCTCTCTCTCTCTCTCTCTCTCTCTCTCTCTCTCTCTCTCTTTCATGGTTTTTCAAGTCAGGGTGTCTGTGTGTTATATCCCTGGTTGGCCTGGACTTGCCTTGTAGACCAGGCTGACCTCGAACTTTCAAAGATCCACCTGCCTCTGCCTCCTGAGTGCTGGGATTCAGATGTGCACCACCATGTTCCATTTGTGTTTCTGTGTTTCTACTTACCTGGTCCTTGGGTGTATTTTTTTTTCTGTTAGAAACTTTCATACCCTCTCTTTGTCTCTCCTTCTCCTTTCCCCTCTGTCTTCTTTTCTCCTTGGCATCCTTTCCCTCTGCTTCTCTGGACTTCTCTTTCCTTCCTATCTATCTATCTATCTATCTATCTATCTATCTATCTATCTATCTATCTATCTATCTATCTATCTATCTATCTATCTATCTATCTTGCACCTCTGCCGTGTCCCCTCTGGAGAGGACTTTTCAAAAAAGGAGTTTCCTTGCACCTCAGCCTCTCTCAGCACAGCTTGTTTGCTAAAGACCACTTGACCTGTCCATAACCTTCAAAAGCCACAACCCCAGGTTTTGACCTCCAGAGTTCCTGTCCTGACTCCTAGCTATGCCACGCCTAACTGAAATCCAGCCCCTAGAAATGCAACAGAAATCCTAGAGTTAGGATGCTTCCCTCACTATTGAAGAACTTGCAAAACTTCAACCAACTTATGAATTAACTAACTAACTAGCTAACTACTTAACTACCTCATTAACTAGAACCCAAAGAGGATTAAGTCTGAATTTCAGTTGGCTTGAGAAACTCACTGAGGTTCAGACAAGCAGATCAGCGGTTGAACACAAGGAACTCTGCAGGCTTTTGTAAGCTCACCTGCTGCATGGATGACTGAAGTCTAGGGCACTTATTAAAGTCCTTCCTTCATCATCACCTAAGTCTAGCTTGGTGATCTGTGTTTTCTGTTAGACTCGGCCATATCAAGCTCCTACACCTAGGACAGGTCATTTAGTTATCTAAATGATCCTTAAAGCCATTGGCTCCTCCAAATTCCCACAACCAGGACCAGAGGTGGCTAATTGCACAAATGACCTCTATGTTATCTGTGTGATGGAGACCAGGCCCTGAAGCTAATATAGGTAATTTATCTTTAGAACCCATCTTCTTGGAAGAGATGTGATGGACCTCGTGCTGTGTTTCAGTGTAGTTATACTTCTTGTCCACCGGGGGTTGTCTTACACTACGATTTTTTCCCTCTAATACATTGGGAATGAACCCAAGTTATTAGACTTCTCAAGATCTGATCTAGGTTGATGAGGTCAATCTGCACTGAGTTTTCATTCTTATCTCTTTGGTCCCCTCAAACGACATGAAAATGCCAGTGTACCCTTGCCAGACTGACTAAGATGTGCCAGCATTAAGGTTCTTGAGAAAGATTGGGCTTAATTTCTTGGGGGGAGGTTTTCTTATTTTTAAAGAGGTGATTCTCCTGGCTGATTGCTTTGCTAAAAGACAAAAGCAGTACCCTCAAGGAAAAAAACACACATGTGGTCACAAAGATTCTACATGGAATGAGTCCTCTGTAGAATGCAGACCACATAACCTTTTAAGTGTGAAAATATATTGCCATTTATGGAAAATTCTGATCATTTTTCTTTTTCTTTTTTTTAATTAGGTATTTATTTCATTTACATTTCCAATGCTATCTCAAAAGTCCCCCACATGCTTCCCCACCCACTCCCCAAACCACCCACTCCCACTTCTTGGCCCTGGTGTTCCCCTGTACTGAGGCATATAAAGTTTCAATGTCTGAATTTGCCTGGCCTCCTTGCTAGGTTTCCCACTTGCCCCTATCATAACTGGTGGTTAAATACTTCAGGCTGCCAATGTTAACCTCTGTTGATAGCAGGTCTTTGCTGGTAGCATGTACCTGTAGCTCCTTGCAGTTGCTGAGGTCAGCATTTTGTTTCTTTCCTCTTACAGGTCTTCATTGATGGTCTATGGACAGTATTTAGCAAATACTATCAGGCCAGTGGCTAGTTTGTCATAGACCTTGGAGATTTTTTTTTAAATAGTGAATTATACCACATGTGAAAGAAAGTATTATAGAACCCATGAGGGATATATTCAAAAGCCTAAAGAAATTAGGATGACTACACATCTCAGAACATGAGGGAAGGAAGACAGACATTCCCTCCCACTATCACCATTTGACTGGGATTTGTTTGGCTGGATTCTTTGGAATGTCCTTTCTGAGCGAACAGAGTCCACTTATCCAGTAGATGCTTTGACTTTCTGACAGCCTAGAGAGAGAGAGGGCTGAGCATGTGAAACAGAGACAATATGAAAGAAAAGGTCAGAATGACTGGTGGGACCTGGACAGAGAGGTCTCAAACATGCATGTGCATGCATGCAAGGGCACATGATTGTGTGGGGGTGGTCCTAGTGAGAAAACATGTGCCTATCTGTTCGTGCTACTCTGTATGCATGCACACATGTGAATTCTTGAGGGTGGAGGCCTCAGGTCAAGTTGGACTGACTTTCTCAGACACTGTGCATCTTCCCTGTTGAGACTTTTCATTGGATCTCACTAATTCTGTGAGTCTGGCTTTCCAGCGAGCTCCAGGGATCTGTCTGCCTCTACAATGTTGGGACTACAGACATGTGATACCGTGTCAGGCTGCCTCCTCCTCTTCTTCCTCCTCTTTCCCCTTTCCTTCTTCCTTTTCTTCTTCTCCTCCTCCATCTTCCCTCTCTTCCTCCTTCAAGGAGTTTCAAAGTTTATCTCTTGAAAGTTTAACACATGTACATGATGCGTCTGGATTGTGTGCAATACTGTTCCACGTTCAGAAGACTCACCTATTACCGCCACCCCAACCTTTATTTTCTCTTCTTTTACGCCAGGGCCAAGAAGTGGGCGTGGGTGGGTAGGGGAGTGGGGGGGTATGGGGGGCTTTTTGGATAGCATTTGAAATGTAAATGAAGAAAATTCCTAATTAAAAAAAAATAAAAAAAATAGTTTACCAAAATTTTTTTTCATGTTTTTTAATACCCTACTCTGACCAGTTAATGCTGCCCAAATGTGCACATGTGCGGGGTCATCCACCAGAGCATGGTTAACTTATCAGTGGCCACAGCCCAGAAGAAAATCGACTCCTCCCTTAGCAGCCACCAAGTGCTGACAGCGCTCAGCAAGGGTGGAGCCTCAAGAGGCCTTGCCAGCTCTTGATGGAGTGTTGATTTTTCCAGGCCGTTTAGTAGTGGGTTCCGTGGAACTGAATTTCCGTTTCCTGTTTGCATGGCAAACACTTTATTGACTGAGCCATCTCTTTTGCACCCTAAACTTTTTTTTTTTTTTCTTTAAAGACTCTGGGAAGGGCATCAGCTGCCCCAGGAAAGGGATCAGCTTTAGAGAGCCACACCTAGATTGGAATCCAGCCTTGATTGCTTAGCTTAAATTTCTGATGACCCAGATGTTGTTTCAGACTTAGTTTCATAAACAAAACACAAAATTAAAGACCCTCTTTAACTGGTGGTTCTGGAACACCCTTGAGAGCAGGAACACAAAATCTACTAGTGCCTTTTTCCTGGACAAAGTCACAATTAAGGGACAGTAGACTTCCTTGTTTTTAAAAGGCTTAGGATAAACTAAACACACTTAAGTATGTTTATACAATTATGAAAAACGCTTATTTTATAGAAAATAATAGAAGTATTTCTCAGACACATGACTGGATAGTGAGAAATTCAAACTTGTTCTGGCCAAACAAATAGACCAAGTATATTTCATATATATACTATATATATTAAAGAGTGACTAGAAGCCTGGTTGACTTGGTAATTATGTTTGACAATTCAAAGAGAGTAAGGTTTCTCTATCTATCTATCTATCTATCTATCTATCTATCTATCTATCTATATGCCTGAATTCCTTGGGATTCTAAGCTACCTGACATGGGGGCTTAGGAACAAACTCAGGCCTTCAGGAAGAGCAGCAGCAAACACTTTTAAATTTGAGCCGTTCCAACAATGATGGGTCTTAGTGATATCATCTCTTGTTATTTTTAAAAAGTAAATTATCCTTTTAGAAATTACAGCACCTTGGGGGATTTTTGTGTGTGTGATATTTAGTTTGGTGAAAGATGTAACTGCCCATTTTCATTGTCATCTTGACAGGGTTTGGAATCATGTAGAAGGCACACTCTGGTTGTATCCATGAGGGTGTTTCCAGAAAGGTTCTTCTGAGATGACTCATGAGGGCATGATATGACCAGTGTTCACAGTTTCCCACCAATTTCCCTAGCTCCCTGCTGTGTAGTAGACTCTACTCTCTCCAACTGTGGGCAGAAACAGACCCTGCATCTTCTAAGTTGTGTTGTTGTCTCAGTGAAAAGAAAAGAAATACATGTGGTGACATTTGCGTGTTGATGCAGACACACATGTATTGTAACCACAGCCTTAATTTTCTAGGGCTCCTGTAAAAAATTGACACAGATTTAGCTTAAAATAACACAAGCTTATCCTCCTACATTTCTGGAGACGAGAAATCTGAAGTTAAGGTATTGGCTAAGCTGTGAACCCTTTAAAGACTCAAACTGAGGATCACTCTTCTCTTCTTCATGACTTCTGATTCTGGAAGTCCTCTGGTCTTTCTTGACTTATAGACACATGGTTCTAACCTTTGCCTCTTAGTCACATGGAAGTTTCTCTGACTGTGTCTGTCCAGATCTTCCTCTTTATAAGGAAGCCAGTCATTGGATTAGGACCCACTAATCAGCTATGACGTCCTCTAAATTGATGACATCTACAAAAACCCTATTTCCAAATAAGGTCACAGTTTAGGTATAAGAGACAGGCACTTGGTTATATCTTTCTTTGGGACAAAGTTCACTTTTTCGCGGAGTAAGCACTGCAACAATTTCTGGAGGCAGCAGTGATGGATGCCACACTGTTCTTATTTCATGGCATCTCTCCATCTCTGTACCTTCTCTTTCTCTATCTCTATAAGGATATAAGGATCATTGTTGATGGATTTAAGGCCCCCTTGGTAATCCAGGACAATCTTTCCATATCTGGGTTTCACATTTTCATGCATCTGCAAAGACACTCTTTTCAAATAAGGTAAGAGCAGTGAGTCCCAGGGAAGACCCCATTTAACCCACCACAGAAGTGATGATGCAATTTTAAAATAGAGTAGATATTCATATCCCTGAAATAGTTTGGGATAGTATTTTTGAAATAGAGTAAGTCAAATTTCTTTTAAACTCGTTTCTAATTAATTTAATTTTATAATTATTTTATTAATTGGGTTTGTTCTTAGACAATTTGTGTATGTGTCTAATACATTCTGATTATTTTTAGCCCATCTCTCTCTCTCTCTCTCTCTCTCTCTCTCTCTGTCTCTTCATGCTATGTTTGTTTTGTTTTATAACCCATCCCACACTGTGGTTAACCTGGGCTCTCTGCATTATGTGTCTATGGAGTTAGCTATTGGAACCTGATCTAGTCAGTACTGTCAAGGTGTCCCTTAAAGAGGAGGAAAAACCTCCAGGGAAATGGGACACAAGTAAGTCAACTAGAAGGGATGCCATTTTCAGGTGATTTAAATTCTTAAACTTTGTTTTTTTATGTTCAACTTTTGAAAATGGAAAATTTACAAACATTTAGTATCTCAGTGATGACCCAGTTTGTCGCCAGGGTTTATAGGCATGCAGCATAAAGACTCTCAATTCACTGTGCTAGGAAGGTTAGGCCTGGGTAATTAGAAGGCCGGGCCAAAGCCAGCGACAACACACTTGAACATCCCCACATTACGTTGAGCATAAAAGTTCCCTGTGCTGTATACTTTCAAGTTTACTCTCCATTGTATATGCCCTGCTGGGCTGCCTTTCTTGACCTCAGAGGTGTGTGTGTGTGTGTTTGTGTGTGTGTGTGCGCCTCTCTTGACCTCAGAGGTGTGTGTGTGTGTGTGTGTGTGTGTGTGTGTGTGTGTGTGTGAGGCCCATGGGGGACACAGGTTAGAGGTAGGAGGTGAGGGGAAGGTGAGACATAGTGTTTCTTTCTGAGGCTTCTGACCTGCCAGCCACTGTGAATTAGCAACCTATAGCTGGTCTAGGCCACGGACACTGCCATTGCTCACTCCAGCACCATGGCCTCTTCATTGACTTCCTTAGGCCCATCGGCGGCTTCGTTCAGTCTCTCAGCCACTTGCCCTCTGTTCTCTGCCCCATCTTGTCGGATACAAGTCTAAACCACAGGAATCCTTTGTCTAGAAATGATATCTGCTTGTCTACTTAAGTTGCAGACCAAAACCACACTTCAAATTCACATGTTTCCTCCGTCTTAAATGAGCACACGTGCTTTCTGACAGGTTGGCACTGGGCCACGCCCGTGAAGACCTGCAGTTGCTTTCCACTTAGTCCTTGGGTTTCTTTTTAGTGCAACAGCTCTGGCCGCAGGGAATATCTTTCCTTGCAGGACTTTTCCTTGTGAACTCAGCCACCCTCCTCTGCAGTGGTGCATAGGTCGGGGCACTGACCTCCATGTACCTTGGAATCACACCTCTCAGAATGTATACGTCATTCATTAAAATGGAAATAGTTTGGATTTCTGGGTTGGCTGAAAGCAACCACATCAGCTCTCTGTGGTGGGAAACATTCTCTCAAAGCAGAGATTCAGGGGCTCGGAATGGAAAGGATGGTGCCTGGTGATCCCATGCACTTCACATGAGTGCAAAGGACACCCACCCTGTGATGGCAGACCTGCAGTAACACATACTCACTTTCTTCTTGCCACCTTTGTTCCTTTCTCTCCCACATTTAAAGGGAAGGAACAGGGCTGGGAGAAGTGGCAGAAGGCATCACAGGAGCTGAGAACAGCGCACAGTGGTGCTGGTGGGGAGGCTTTATAGCTTGCCAAGCTTTGGTGGTGCAAACATAATTAATAAAAAACAATTATTATTTAGTGTGTGTGGGGCACGAATGTGTATACGTGTATAAGTGTGTGTGATGTGTTTGTGTGTATGTATATGTGTCTGTGCAAGTTTGTGTGTGCATATATGCATGTGTGTGCTTATGTGTATTTGTGTGCATGCATGTGTGTTTATGTGTGTCTATGTCTATGTATGTGTGTATGTGACATATGTGTGAGTTGTAGGGTGTGTGTGTAATATGTGTATATCTGTGTATGTGGTCTATATGTATGTGTGTGTAGCATGTGTGTATATATGTGCATATATGTGTGTATCTGTACATATGTGTGCATGTATATATAGATATATATGTGTGTGTGTCTTTGTACATACGTGTGTGTGTGTCTGCACATATGTGTATGTATATGAAAGGTGTGTGTGTAGATGTATGTATGTGTGTCTCTGTATACATGTGTGTGTGTGTGTGTGTGTGCGTGTGCGTGTGTGTGCAGTCATGCTGCCCTTATGGAGTCCAGAGGACAACTTTGAAAGGTTAGCTCTCTCCTTCCATCATGGCTTTTGGCAATTGGACTTTAGTTGACAGGCTTTTCCCATAGGTGCTTTTTCCGAATGAACCATTTTGTTAGCCCTGAAATATTTTGATTGTGTAGGGATTTGGGGGTTTGAGGGGACTTCAAATGTAACCTCCCCCTTCCTTGTCCTTCTGTCTGTGACTTTGCTTTGGCCTTGTTTCTGGCACACAGCACGTGAACTGAGAATTGTATATGGTGTCAAACACTCATGCCTCAGTGAACACTGCCTCAAACACCTTCGTGCAGCTCTGAAATTATTATAAATTATGAACGGCAGTGGTTTTACTGTCCATACAAGGTTTTCTGCTCTAGTAGAAAGACAATTTTGGTTAAATTATGGAAAACAAAGATTTTTGCTATTTTCCTACCATCTTTCCTCAGCATGCAAGAATCATATTCATTTATTTTTGGTTTGTGTTTTGTTAGAATATTTGAATTTAAGGATGACTGAGTCACAGACTTAGTTTTAGAAAGATCATTTGATTTGGAATTAGGAAGTGATGTATCTATATGGAGCAGTGGTCTCAGAATTAATAGTTATAAAACTAAAATAATAATCAACTCAGAAAAACACTGAAGGTACTCCAATATTCAACCAGGATTTAATGCTTTCTGTAAAACTAAACAGGTACATCATTTATTAGTGTACAACTTTTCTTTCACCTCTAATAAGTAGTAAAATTATATATATATACCAAAGAATTCTGTTGAAATAAATTTCTTTATGATGGAATTTATTTTCAGTAGATGTTTAATTTGTGTACCTCTTGTATATACCTATAAGTCAAGGTTGAATAAAAATGTGCATAAAGGAGCTATAAGTGGGGAAAATTCAAGAAGCCCTGATTTGTGCTTTCCATGGTAAGACAGTCTTTGTTCAGGCAGGGGACTGGCTATGACTGAGAGTGTTGATGTGGGATTCACAGTAGAAAGACTAGCCAGCCTGGTCTTTTGTATTATGCATCAGCCATCTTGGAGACTGACTTTCTACTGTGTATTGAATCAACCAATCATTCATGCCTAACGCAACAGACCTCAGTAGAATTCTGTCCTTGGAGACTTGTGTCAGCTTGACTGGCTGGTCCTTTGCTGTGTTTTCTGCCCTGTATGAGTGCTGGACACAGTGAAGGCTTCAGATGGAGCTCTTTGTATCCTTAGACTCAAGCAGAACCTTGAGTGGAGGTCCTTCCAGTGAGTGATCTGGGCTGAGGGGGTTACGGAAGCCATCAACCTTGGACTTGGTATGAGGAGTGAGGGCTGAAACGGATATCGTGTTTACTTTGCAGAAAGGCTTGAAGCGTTGTACTTAGTATGACTAAAAAACAATAAGAAATGAATATAGAGACAACAAATATAGTCTTTGGATATGGTTAGCTTTGATGTATGGGCGTGTATAGCTGTTTATTTGCAACTTTGTAAAAACAATAAAAAAGCTACCACTACTGAAAACAAAACAAAACGAACAAATAACTCCCCTTCCCCGCAAACATCTATGTATTTTGTAACACAAAATGGTAGTGATCATTTACTGTGGTATATATTGTCACAACAGGACTGTCCGAACCAGGCCAGTTTTTTTTTTTATTCAAAATAGATTATTTTCATACCATGTATTCTTATGGGGGTTTCTCCTCCTCCTAGTCCCCTCAGTCCTTCCCCAGCACTCCTTCCATCCTGATGATCCTTACCCTTCCTGTCTCTTGTTAAAAAGTAAACAGGCCCATCCATTTACCTAGGACTTTCATAAATTCATTCTTTTTAATAGCTGAGTAGTACTCCATTGTGTAAATATACCACATTTTCTGTATCCATTCATCTGTTGAGGGGCATCTGGGTTCTTTCCAGCTTCTGGCTATTATAAATCAGGCTGCTATGAACATAGTGGAGCATGTGTCCTTATTACCAGTTGGAACATCTTCTGGATATATGCCCAGGAGAGGTATTGCAGGATACTCTGGTAGTACTATGTCCAATTTTCTGAGGAACCACCAGACTGATTTTCAGAGTGGTTGTACAAGCTTCTTGCAATCCCACCAACAATGGAGGAGTGTTCCTCTTTCTCCACATCCTCACCAGCATCTGCTGTCACCTGAATTTTTGATCTTAGCCATTCTGACTGGCGTGAGGTAGAATCTCAGGATTGTGAGTGAGGTAATCCAATCACAAAAGAACTCACATGATATGTACTCACTGATAAGAGGATATTAGCCCAGAAACGTAGAATACCCAAGTTGCAAAACACATGAAACTCAAGAAGAATGAAGACCAAAGTGTGGTCACTTTGACCCTTGTTAGAATTGGGAACAAAACACCCATGGAAGGAGTTACAGAGACAAAGTTTGGAGCTGAGATGAAAGGGTGGACCATCTAGAGACTGCCACACCCTGGGATACATCCCATAATCAGCCTCCAAACACAGACACCATTGCATATGCCAGCAAGATTTTGCTGAAAAGACCTTGATATAGCTGTCTCTTGTGAGGCTATGCCGGTGCCTGGCAAACACAGAAGTGGATGTTCACAGTCAGCTATTGGATGGAACACAGGGCCCCCAATGGAGGAGCTAGAGAAATTACCCAAGGAGCTGAAGGGGTCTGCAACCCTATAGGTGGAACAACATTATGAACTAACCAGTACCCCCAGAGCTCATGTCTCTAGCTCCATATGTATCAGAAGATGGCCTAGTTGGCCATCATTGGGAGGAGAGGCCCCTTAGTCTTGCAAACTTTATGCCTCAGTACAGGGGAACACCAAGGCAAAGAAGTGGCAGTGGGTGGGTAGGGCAGTGGTGGGGGGGAGGGTATGGGGTACTTTTGGGATAGCATGTGAAATGTAAAGTAAGAAAATACCTAATTAAAAAAAGATTGCCACATAAAAATATAAAAATTAAAATTAAAAAAAAAAGAAAGGGAACACACACACACACATACACACCTCACATGGTGTTTTCTATAGCCTTGAGATTTTGGGATTTTGCAGCGAAAGGATAAGACTCCTAAGACTTTACTCCCAGAACTGTGAGCTACAGTGGATTTTTTTCCTTTATAAAGTCAGCAGCAGCCTTAGGAATTTTATCATAGTCAGGAAAAACACACTGAGATCTTATTTTACAGCTGAGAAGTGAGAGGCTGAAAAGAGGAAGGAGATTTGCCTAATGATTCTGTCCTGGTGACCACGGGTGTGGCTCTTCCTTTTCCTCTCTTCCTGGTGAAGAAGGAAACATCACCTTGTAAGGTGTTTGCTGGGCACTTAAACCCTTTGAAATAATGAAAATACATTGGTTTAAACAAGAGTGCTGCCACAGAGGTTTCCCACCAGACAGATAAATGCATGATTCTCTGACTTTTGGCTAACAATAAAACAAACAAAAAACCAAATCAGTCTTTTGTCATAGTACCTTTCGGATTCAGGATGTAATTGTTACTGAAGACTGTCTTGATAATAAAGACCCAGCATTCCAGAGGCAAAAAAAAAAAAAAAAAAAAAGTAAACATGCTGTCAACTCACTTATATGCATGCTAGCTGTTAAGTCACCGATAAGCAAACTACAGTCTGTACTACTACTGAGACTAGATAAAAAGCAAGGGGCTGGGGAGAGCAATGGATCTCCCTAGGAAAGGGAAATAGAATAAATAGTTATCAGTGAATGAAGAGATGCACTGAAATGGAGAGATCAAATAGGAAGAGGGAGGTAAGAGGGGGAATCAGAAGAGGGACAGCTAAAACCAAGGGCCATCTGAGGGGCCATATAGAAACCTAGTACAGTAATGCATGCTATAACATGTACATATATGCAAGTTATATAAAACCATCAAATAATAGTAGAGACAGAGACTCAGCTGGACTTCTCTCATCACCAAATGGACCTTCTGTTCTGGGAATGAGTTACAGCTAATTCAGTCCTTGCCCAAAGGGTCTCATGAGAATCCCCGCACAATCCAGGCTGTTGCAAAGATTATGGGTTGCTCTCCACAAACTAACAGTAAGAACCTATTGCTGCAGGTAACAACTTATAACTCATTGACTATGGAGAAGTTAAAGGAGTGTCTACTTAGAGCTGTCATCTCTATGGATGAGTGTTCATGGGATTGGAAAGTATTCTGCACACTACCAAGCGTCAGGTAAGCATAAACCCTCCAGTGTACATTAAGTCCTGCCTGCAAGGCATGCAGATTCAGTAATGGCACAAAGTTTGTGGGTGTGACCAACTAATATCTGATTTAAAGCACACTCCTTGGGATAGAACCCACACCAAACTCTGCTTGGTTAACCAAGAACCTGAGACTAGATAGGCTAGGGAACTAGGGGAAAAACAAATGCTACTGTTCTGCTAAAGGAGCATAGCAGTAAAAATATTAGGAAAGACATTCTGTCATGCTCATAGGTCCATTCCTTGCTCAGCCATTATCAGAGAAGCTTCTACCTGCAGCAGATGGGAGTAAACACAGAGACCCACAGCCAGACGCTATGCAGAGAGGGGGAGAGCTTGTAGCTCTCAGCCCTCAGAGGGATGTCTCCAGCAAATCCCTCTCCTCAGGGTTCAGAGAACTTTCAGGAAGAGGAGGCAGAAAAGGTATAAGAACCCGAGGGAATGGAGGACGCCAAGAAATGAAGGCCCTGTAGACACAACAGGGCTGGCAGACACATGATTTTACAGAGGCTAAGCAGCATGCATGGGTCTGCACCAGATGGGGTCCTAGGTCTGAAAGGAGAAGTGGAGAGCCTAACTCAGAAGCGATTTCCAATTGATAGCCATGTGCAAGTGAAAACAAGAAAGTCTCACTGGAGAAACAAACCACTCTTAAGGGAAGGCCCCATGCCCAGTTGTAAATGTCCAACACAGAACTAATTCAACAGCAATTTTGGAAGTTCTTTGTCTCACAATTATAAGCCATGGTGCCCCCATCCCCTACATTGCCTGTCCTTACGGGATATAATCTGGCTTCCGGTTTTGAGTTTTTACTGGGAATTCTTATGTGTGTGTCTCTGTCTATATGGGTCTTTTGTGTTTTCCTTTGGCTCTTTTCCACATTTGGTTATTTTTGACATATTTTATTTTGTTTGTTTCTATTTATTTTAGTTTAGTTTACCTTATTCTTATTCATATGTCTTTCTGGGTCTGAGTAACATTACTCAGGATTTTTTTTCCTAGTTCCATCCATTTACCTGTGAGTTTCATAATTTCATTCTTTTAGTGTTTGGGTCACATTCTGTTGTATAAATGTACCACACTTTCATTGTCTACTCATCCATTGTCAGACACCTCGGTTGTTTCCAATTTTTTGCTAGAGCAGCAATGAAAATAGTTGAACAAGTGTCTCTGTCATAAAATTGAGCATTCCTTTGGTATATGAAGGGTGGATATTTTTGAAGCATCTTTTAGAAAAGACAGTTCTCAGGGTTCTGTGGGCAAACCCCAGCTGTACCAAGGTAGTATTTCCACCCGACAAAAGCTCTTTTCAATGTTGAGTCCAAGAGCTCCTGGGCTCAGATTACAGCAGTCATAAATGCCAGTATTGGATTGATGCTGCACATCTATAAGTCTCTGACCTATGACAACCCAGTCCAGTGCCATGAGATATGAAGTTAAAACACCAAACTCCCCCTTTCCCCACAGGCACTACTGTTTCCCAACGAAATCTCAAGACTGCAGAAAAGAGAGTAATGTTGAGGTTTGGTCTTCTGCTTATACTGTAATGGTAAATATTGCCCCTCCCAAGGCCTGATTGCCCCCAGTGACAAGAGAATCTACACATACACAAAAGGTTCTATGTGACATTGCCTTCCAAGTTCTCCCCTACTGGTTAAATAATCTTACAGCCAATAACTAGGCAGAAGAGACATAGACAATGTATGGGGTTCCTGGGCTTGGGGGCCGAGGAGAGCTACAAAGAAAAGAAGAAGGTGGAGAGAGGAGGAAGCTGCCACAGAAAACAGCCAGAAGGGCTAGCCAATTGGAGTTAAGAGTTGCTCCATGGTGAAATATGGCAAGTTATAATTCGGAGTTATTGATGCAGAGATAGATTCTAATAGCATAGAGGGTAACTATCTGCCCAGTCACTTCTAGTGCTGACTAAGGCTTATTATAAATATAAAGGTTGTGTGTCTTTTATCTGGGAACTGAATAATCGAAGTCCCCTGATTGAGATGAAATATTTTCTACAACAGAGTAAGGTTTCCATAATCAAGTGTTCACCTTGAAGCCATGTTACACACAAAGCAATAGTGCTCCACCAGCTTCCAGTGCCGAGAGCATGGGGAGGATTTGTGCTTAGTCTCACACTTTCTTCTTCAAAGAAAACATCAGAAGCAAATTTTCATAACTTGTAAGTTCTGTTATAACTTTAAGGCTTTTTCCTAGGATGCCAGTTTAACCATTTAAGTTGAACAATCAGCTTAGTCCAAAGTATGGGTTCTGTTAATAAAAATAGCATATGAGTTATTTGACTACATTATCAGGTCAAATTTTCAGGCACCTGCGAGCTATCACTTATGTATAGTTGTGTGGGCTGGGGCAACAATGGGAGAAGTGGGATTATCGGTGCTCACTGTGCACTAAGCATTTTCTTACTTTATTTGGTTCTCACAACAACCTCTGACTTATGTGACATTATCTATGCTTTACACTTGACTCCACCACTCAGGGTTATTGATTTGTCCAAAATTATATATATATATATATATATATATATATATATATATATACTCACATTTATATGTATATATACATATAAATGTATACATTATATGTATATATACATATAAATGTATACATTATATGTATGTATACATATAAATGTATAAATTATATGTATGTATACATATATACATATATACATACATATGTGTGTGTGTGTATATATATATATATATATATATATATATATATATATATATATATATATAATCCCCACAAAGAACAATGATCCTGGGGCATTTCTGCTATGAAATCTTGTCTCCCTGTTATTCCACACTATCTATCTACTATAAACACAATTCAGAGTATGTTATACCATCAAATTATCCCAGGGAGCCATTAATTTAGAAATCTAAGTTAGAAATTCAGAAACATGATCTACTCTACATACGATTTATGAAGGTGTGTGTGTGTTTGTGTTTATAACAAATCAGCTAATTTCTCTCTGATTGTTTGAGTGTCTAGAACCCAAGTAAGTTCAACATTTTCTTTTTACAATTGGAAATGTCGATCTTATGATCAGCTTTACAACAATGTTTATCAGCTTTACAACAATGTTTTACAATCAATATGTTTTATTTCATAAACACTATACCAACTTATGAACTCCAACAAACTCCAACAGCCACTTAATTGTATATTCTAGAGTTTATACCTAGTTTTGTGTTGCATTATCTTTTGATACTATGCAACACGTTGAAGTAGTTTCTGTTGTGGGTGTAAAAACAGAAAATTTCTATTAACGTTTTAAGTTTATATCAGAGATATTTATGTTTTTGTCTCTTGTATTCTTTTAATGTGTAAATAATGTATTATTATGAAGAAAAGTGAAGCTGGGCCTTAGGGAAGTAAGGAAGGAAATGATGATGTGTTCCTCTGACTCTGTGTCTGTCTGTGCCTCTTCAGTGATGGTAACTGTTTCCTGCACTTGCTACCATGCATTACTGTAAATATGGCTTATAGTAGTAACTGTCTTCTAGACAGTTGCCAACAGTCATTACTGGCTTCCAATAAGGTTCATGGTCACTGCATTGATAAATACTTTCATTGATAAAGACAGGGAGCCAGGTTCCTGGACAAGACAGTGTTCTCTCTATAGGGGTCCTTGGCATTCCCTGCCTCTTATTTTATAATTCCTGCCCAGGACTGCTGCATTGATTGTATGCAACCTGTGCACTCTTAGAACATACCTGCCCACCTTGGGGGTACAGTTGAAGTCACTAACGCATCCAATAAGAGATGGTTTTCCCTTATGCTTAGCTGCTGATTTGGTGGCTCTCTCTCTCTCTCTCTCTCTCTTAAACCGGGATATTTCTATGTAGCCCAGGAGAGTCTCAATCATGTGATCTTCCTGCCTCAGCCCTCCTGAATGTTGGGGTTACAAGTGTTAATTTGTAGTTTATCAATTCCTGGCTTCATATGGAAGATTTTCCTCATCCAGTAGCTCTGTTTTATGCCACTCCTTGCAAAATGCAGACACTAGACAAATATTTATAGAATGAATAAATGACAATGATTTGTGGTGACTGAAAGAGGAATGTAAGAGGAAGTCTGATCAACAGCATAGACTTCTGAGTTACTGGTTTCCATACTTAATGTCAGAGTGATTCAAAACAGCCTTTAACCACAAATGAAAAACCAGCTGTCATGGTAACTCTAACACATGTAAGCTGCTGAAAAGCTTTGTCGCCCATTTACAAATTTTATTATGCTTTAAAACAGAGAAAGAGAGAGAGAGAGAGAGAGAGAGAGAGAGAGAGAGAGAGAGAGAGAGAGAGATAGATATTACATTTATGTCATATAACTATTTAATTTTTATTTTATGTATATGCATATTTTACCTGCATGTATGTGCATCATTGGTGTGCATGAAGAAGAGGGTAGCAAATGCCCTGAGACTGGAGTTAGAGATCATTATAAGCAATCAGGAATTAAACCCAGGTCCTCTGGAGAGAGCAGTCAATACTGATGACCCATAAGCTATAGCTACATTCAACTGGTCATTATACTTTCAAATAATTTTTCTGTCTTGAATTTCTCCTTTAGATCTTAAGGATTTCAACTTATCTCTTCTTCCCAAGGTTAATATTTTCTCTTAGGCCCTTTCAGTGCATTATCCCCGCATCCCAAATTTGGTGATGTCCAACACATTAAAAGTATTTCCTCACCTGTGCTGTGGTGTTTTCAATTGTTCCATTTTTGCCCCTCCCTCCCTCTTTCCCTTCCCTTCCCTTCCCTTCCCTTCCCTTCCCTTCCCTTCCCTTCCCTTCCCTTCCCTTCCCTTCCCTTCCCTTCCCTTCCCTTCCCTTCCCTTCCCTTCCCTTCCCTTCCCTTCCCTTCCCTTCCCTTCCCTTCCCTTCCCTTCCCTTCCCTTCCCTTCCCTTCCCTTCCCTTCCCTTCCCTTCCCTCCCCCTCCCTCCTTCTCCCTCCCTCCCTCCCCTTCCTTCCCTCCTTCCTCTTCCTTCCTTCCTTCCTTCCTTCCTTCCTTCCTTCCTTCCTTCCTTCCTTCCTTCCTTCCTTCCTTCCTTCCTTCCTCCTCCTCTTCCTCCTCCTCCTCTTATTCCTTCTCCTTCTTTTCATTGGCATTTCCATTTATATATACACCTATTTGACTCCTTTTATGCTAGATAATCTAGTGTGATATCTCTTGACTAGGTGTTGATGTCTTTAGTTTGACAGTAGGTGCTTTTTTAATCTTACTCTTTTGGGTGTTGTAATCTTTTCTTTCATCGAGTGCTGGCTATTATGTGTAAGTGAAGACTGAGGATGCAGGTGATTCGGATGCCTAGAAGGAGCATGCCTCTTTTCTGCAGCCCTTAATGCATTTGTGCATTTTGGCGAGGAGCATTGGACTTCTTTGGAGCTCTTCAGCAAAACCATTTGATTCTTCAAGTGGGGTAGGTACTGCTGTGGCCCGTGTTTAGTATGAGGCAGGGTTCCTTTCAGGATTTTAGTTCCACCTTCTGATTTGCACAATGGCTGCAAGAGTCTTCCAGGAAGAGAGGCTTTCTCTATGGACTAATGGCATTTTATAGTTGTTCTGTGGTATTTGCTTTAAGACTTGTATTTAAGTCAGGAAGAATTCTTGGTTCTTTTATTCTAGCTTAATTTTTAAAAGGGTCTGGTAGTCCTGACTGTCGGGAACAGAAACTTAAAAAAACAAAAAACAAAAACAAAAAAAACCACCCAGACCCTTCCCAACAGCAAATAATTTCTGAGTCCTATTTGGTGCAGGGTCTGGAGTGCAGGTGGTGTCCATGTCTCTTTAGGAGCAAAAGGGTGCTGCTCTGCATCCCTGTAGGATCCTGGGTGGATGGGTTCTTTGCCTCTTTTCCTTTTACCATCATCAGATGGCTACTGTCAGGGAAGTGGAGAAGACAGATAAGTTCCTTCCCTTCTTCCATTGGTAACAACTTCTAATGGGCAATTTGCAGAAACAAGTTGCCATTATCTTTTTCAGAGCAATCAGTGCCATGATTTTAAGACTTCTTTCAAGAAAAATATTAAAAATATTGGGGCCTGAGATCGTCAGTTTTAATGTCAACTTGACACTATCTAGAATTACCTGTGGAAGGGAGTCTTAAGGAGGGGTTTTCTCGATCAGCATGGCTTGTGGGCGGGTATATCTGTGGTGATTGTCTTGACTACATTAGTTGATGTGGGAAGTCCCTGCCTAAAAGTGGGTGGTGGTCCCAGTGTTGGGCTTTGGTGCTGAGTTGTATTAGAATAGAGAAGGTGAGCTGAGCAGAAGGCGTGCCTGGTTTCATTTCTCTCTGCTTTTGACTGTGGGTGTGATTAGTAATGTCCCTGCAGAGATGACGAAACCCTTGTTTCTCTTAGTTGCATTAAGTCAGAGTATTTTATTATTATAGCATCTGGGTGGGAAGCTAGGTAGGGCTTGCTTCTGTTCTTTGGGAAAAGCAAGCAACTTTTATGAGTCCTCTCTACAGTTTCTGAAAACCAGATTCTTCTCCTGGATGAACTACAGTTTATTTCCTTGTTAGTTCTCAGTGTCCTTTAGCCACTTTGCTGCCTTGCATAAGGAGTATTAACCAATGTCTTAGTGAAAGGCATAAAAGCTACCCTGAAGCACAGCAGTAGACTATAAGACTATCTGAACCTGGACTACATAATGGGCACATTTTATTTGAGCTGTATGAATAACAACTGAGTCAGTGCTTTGAAGTTTTAAAATCAGAATCATGGAAGAGAAAGTCGTATGGGGAGAAAGAGATTTGAAATCTTTAAGTTTGATACCTAGTTCTCCTGAGGAAGGAAATAAGGTTCGGGGCATAAGTATTCGTCATAAGTATTTACTTCTCCTTTTCCTAATTCCTCCTAGATACACCCTCGAATGTCTAACTCCCCCAACTTTATGTCCTAAAAAGAAAACCTCTGGAGTTCAGTTTGTGCTCCCCAGGAACTCCTGTGTACAAGGCCATCTGCTGGAACATGAGTGACAGATCAGGAGTCACATCTGACTTTCTCTACCCCTCTGACTTTCTCTACCCCTGAAGCCGAGAACTGTCAGTAGCTCCCCAGCTAGGAGTGGGGAATTCTGAACCTCCTCCTCTCTGTGCTAGAGTATTGACTAGCTTATCTTATATAGGACTTTCATAGTCAACCATAGCTGCTGTGAGCTCATGAGCACACCGGCCCTGGCATGTCTCGAAGACTGTTTTGCCTCCTCCACCCCTGGCTCTGATTGTCTTCCCACTCCCACATTCACAGAAGCCTTATTTATCCCCTGAGCCTTGGGGAGGGGGTGCTATAGAAGACCGTTTGTTGTTCAGCACTATATTATGCACACTTTGCACCATTGTGGGTATGTATAACCACCACGTGCTACTCAGTGAAGCTTCTCTGATGAGGTCTGAGAATTACCCTAATCTGTGGGTGTAGAGAGGAATCTAGAGGGTAGTGGGCCACTGTGTGCAATTACAGCTTCTGCTTATTTTATTTTTATTAATTTCTCTTCAGTCTCTGTCCATCTCTCTTTCTTTCTGTACGTGTGTGTGTGTGTGTGCACACGCGCGCGCACGAGCGCGAGTGCGTGTGCATAAATGTCTGTGGGTACATAAAAAGGCCTGAAGGGAAGGTTGGATCATCTGAAACTGAATTTACAGGTGGTTGGGTAAATTCCCTGACATGACATGAGTGCTAGAAACAGAACTTAGGTTCTAAGTGATTTTAACAGCTGTGCCATCTCCCAAGATCCTTATTTGAATTTCTTCCTTTCTCTCTCTCTCTTCTTTCTTTCTCTTTCTCTTCTCCCTTCCCCTCTCTTTTCGTTCCTTTCTTTTGTCCTCTCTTTCCCTTCCTTCCTTCCTTCCTTCCTTCCTTCCTTCCTTCCTTCCTTCCTTCCTTTCTTTCTTTCTTTCTTTCTTTCTTTCTTTCTTTCTTTCTTTCTTTCTTTCTTTCTTTCTTTCTTTCTTTCTTTCTTTCTTTCTTTCTTTCTTTCTTTCTCTCTTCTCGCTTTCTCTATCTTTTCATTCCTTTCTTTCTTTTGTCCTCTCTTTCTCTTCCTTCCTTTCCTCCCCCTCCTTCCCTTCCCTTCTCTTCCCTTTCCTTTTCCTTCCTTCCTTCCTTCCTTCCTTCCTTCCTTCCTTCCTTCCTTCCTTCCTCTTCATAATTATACTTTATTAAGTTGGTGACTTTTCTACATTTAAAAAGTGGATTGTATTGGCATATCTATTTCTTTTCTAATGAAAATTCATACAACAAATTCTGATCAGTTTTCTTTTCCTTATCTCCTCCACGATCCTTCCTATTTCCTACCCATCTGACACCATGCCTTATTTCTCTCTTTACAAACAAGATGGGCTAATAAAACACCAAAAAAAAAAAGAGCCCAAAACCCAAAACCAAACCCAAAAAGCAAAGCAAAGCAAAGCAAAGCAAAGCAAAGCAAAGCAAAGCAAAGCAAAGCAAAGCAAAGCAAAGCAAAGCAACCAAACCAGAATTAAAAAATACAGATAACATGCTCCACTATGTTCATAGCAGCCTTATTTTTAATAGCCAGAAGCTGGAAATAACCCAGATGTCTCTCAAAAGAGGAATGGATACAGAATATGTGGTACATTTACACAATGGAGTACTACTCAGCTATTAAAAACAAAGAATTCATGAAATTCTTAGGCAAATGGATGGAACTAGAAAATATCATCCTGAGTGAGGTAACCCAGTCACAAAAGAACACACATGGAATGCACTCACTGATAAATGGATATTATCTCAAAAGCTCAGAATACCTAAGATACAATTCACAGACCACATGAAGCTCAAGTAGAAGGAAGATCGATGAGTGGATACTTCGATCCTTCTTAGAAAGGGGAGCACCCTCATAGAAGTAGGGGAGGAGGGTTGTGATAGGGGGTTTCCTGGGGTAATCTGGGAAAGGGGATAGCATTTGAAATGTAAATAAAGAAAATATCCAATAAAAATTTAAAAAATGAATGAGAAAAAATACAGCAGAAAAAGCATAAGAAACACCTATAGACACACGGACACTGACACACACATAGCATAAAAAGAACAAAATTGAAAACCATAATATACAAGAGATTTAAAAAATGAGATTAAAAAAATGCCAAACAAAACAATATGAGACAAAAAATATCTATAAAGCCACAATTGAGTTCATTTTGTGTTGGCTGGCCATCAACTGCAGAGGCTGGGGTGGACCCTTAATTTATAGTGAGATTCCAAGGGTGAAAACTGAGTTTTTCTTTGCAAGCAATGCCAATTGGAGATAGAGTTTTGGTTAGGGATGGGAGCTCATGTCTACTTCCCTATGCCAGTGCTGAGGCCCCATCTGGTTTGGACCTGTGCTGTCTCTGTGCATGCTACCACAGTTTCACAGTTGGCCCTTATACTCTTCCCCCTTCTCTTTTTATAGCTGAGCCCTGAGGAGGGTTTGATGAAGACATCTCATTTAGGGCTGGCTGCTCCAACAGCTCTCACTCTCTGCACACTGTCCCCCATGGGTCTCTGTCAATTTCCATCTGCTGCAGGAGGAAGCTTCTCTGATGATGACTAATCAAGACTGATCTATGAGTATAGCAGGATGTCATTAGGACCATCTTATTTATCATGAGGCCAGCATCTCACCAAGCCCACACAATGCTTTTCACCAGCCCCCTGCTATGTACTGGCACAAAACCAGGCTGTTTATGAGTCAGGAAGTAGCTTGCTATGGACACCGAGCTTTCTGGCACTATATCTTGAACTTCTTTATTGCCAGAATGGCAAGATATTCATTTTTGATGGTTATTGGTTACCTGGTCTAGGGTATTTGGTTATATCAATTCCAAGAAATGAGTGTACATCTTAACCTTTTCCAATTAAGTCTCGGGTTCCCATACTTAGCATATAATCACAGGGACAATTTTTAAAAGTGATTATTTTATTTAAAGATGTCATTTATTTTTTTTATTATTTAATTCAAGAAAATATTAATGATAGATAGCAAAGAAAAGAGAGCACCCTCCCTTTCTCTCCCTCTTCCCCATCTTCTTTCTCTTCCTCCACTTTATCTTCCTTTTCCGCATGGTTTAGCTGTGTAGCCCAGGAGGGCCTCAAACTCACGATCCCCCTACATCAGCCCATGCAGTAACAAGACTACAGGTGTGTGCCACTGTGCCTGCTTGAGGCCATGCTTTGAAAAACTAAAAGGAATATCTCTTCAAACTCTCATGGTTAACATAAATGCAGTTATGGCCGCCTTATTTCCATTGCTCTTCATGTCACTCTGCAATCCCCTTATCCTCCAGAGGAACTTCTGTCTGACTTGTCTAAGTTAGTGAGACTTCCCTAGGAAAAAAAAGCTTGAATTCTTTGACATATTTGTAATAGATCCTTCTTTCTCTCTGTCAGCCATAACAAGTACTCACTTTACAGCCTGGATGTTCCAGGAAGTTATTCTTACTTCCCTTTATCTCCTGATAATTCAGTTTTTTTGTATTTCTGTAATTCCCACTGTCTTAGTTATGGCTTTGCACTAATCAAACACTGTGACCAGAAGCCAAGTTGGAGAGGAGCGGGTTTATTTGACTTACACTGTCACACTGCTGTTCACCACTGAAGGAAGTCAGGACAGGAACTCAAGCGGAGCAGGATCTAGGAGGTAGGAGGTGATGCTGAGGCCATGGAGGAGTGTGCTTACTGGCTTTCTCCCCATGGCTTGCTCAGCCCTTCTTTTTTATAGAACCTGAGACTATCAGCCCAAGGATGGCATCACTCACAATGGGATGGTCCCTCCTCTATTGATCACTAATTTTGAAAATGCCTTAGAAATGGATCTGGTGGAGGCATTTCCTCAACCAAAGGTCCTTCTGTGATGACTGTGACCTGTGTCAAGTTGACACAAAACCAGTCTGCAACCCACCACCCCTATAAAAGTAAATTTATATGTAATTGGAATATAGTTGTCTTTTCCTCTGTCCAAGCCCTTCCATACATACCCTCCAATACCTCATAAGTTCATGAACTCTTTCTCTTTAATTTTTGTTGTTGCATACATGTTTAAATGCATGGATGTATGAACACAACATACAGAGTCTTTCTGGTATTGCTTGTATGTTTTCAGGGATGTCCACTTGGAATTGGATAAGTGAGGCTCACCCCAGGGGGTGGTTTATTCTCCATCTCTCAGTAGTCCTTATTTTCCTGTGGCTCTTTGTCTAGGGATAGAGGTCTGGGAGATTTCCACAGCCTGCTTTAGCTTGTCTGTTGGTGTTATTACTGTCTAGGTTCTGTCCAGGTAGCCACAAGGTTGAGGTGTCATGGCTGTAGCTTCCCTGTTGTTGATAGGAGAAACCATTTTCACAGGAGATGGTGGTCCTGTAGCTCTTACAATCTTCACACCTCCTTTTCTGTGATGTTCCCCAAGCCTCAGGTGTTGAGTTGTAGATGTATCCATTGGCACTGGGTGCATGATGACCAGCTGTGGTTTTCTGTAATGGTCTCCATCTGCTTCAAGGAGAAGCATCTTTGATGAGAAAGTGGGAGCTACTCTTTTTTTTTTTTAAATTAGGTATTTTCTTCTTTTACATTTCGAGAGTTACTCTTATCTGTAGTATTTAGTGTGCACTTAGAGTGATGCTGGCTTAGAAGATTGTGGCAGAAGGTTCTCTGCTAGGATTCATGACTTACTAGCCACTGCAAAATTGGGTGCATTTACAGTGCCAGATATGATTTGCCTCATCTTGAGTAGGTCTTAAGTCCACTTATATAGCTGTTAGTTATCACCAAGAGATGAGTTCCACTATTGCACACATAGGACTACCTTGTCACATCACTCAGTGCTGTTCATTATCATCACAGCTGGGTAGTACTTTTGGTTGCTTCCTTTCCCTTGGAAGTTTCTATAGTGCCTTCTGGTTATATGAAAGCTTCCAGGTTAGATATAGCTTGCATCTTCTGAATCTGGTGTCTGACATGCATGATGCCTTCAGCAGTAGGAACTTATGTTTACTCTCTAGAAGACACTTGAAGGCAATAACATTAGCTTATATTACTTTTGAAGTCCCTTGGACTTCCCTGACCAACAACTTGAAAAGAGATTTCTTAAGCCTAGTAGTACTGGGTTATTACTCTATGACTTTTTAAAGGAGCATTGTGGTCCCAAGTGGTATAACTTTATTTAATATGCGTATACACACGCATGCATGCGTGCACACACAGTATATGCAGTGTCTCTGCTGGAGAAGCTTCCATGAGAGGTTTAAAGTTGGAGACCCCCTTCCTATTTCCTACATCTATTACCCGTGTCAGTGACCCATGAGATATTCCAAGTGCACACCAGCTACCCTCTCTATGAGAAAGGCAAGGAAGAGAACAGATAATGATGTTAACACCACGCAGTGTCTTTCTCTGTTTTCCTAGAACGAACATTGGAAGTTATCGAGAAAAAGACAACACAGATTCAGCCAGAAGTCGACTCTATGACATGAGATCAGTGTGGTGATAAATGAAAGGAGATCCGAAGAAAGAGCTGTCTGTAGACTTTACAGTCTTGAGGGAATGTGCTGGAGTCTAGTGTCATCCTGAAGATGAGTGCTTTCACGACTCTCAGTAGCCATACATAGCATGTTAAGAGCCAATTGAGTAAAAAAAAAAAAAGATATTTTCTTGATGTGAATATCATACCAGTATATGAAAGAAAATAAGCAGAAATATTTGTGATCCCACACTCCTACCTGGGAAGAGAATGTATTAACTTTTATCTCTATACTTGTCTCCCAGGTGTTTATATAATGGGGATGAGACAGTGTTTGAGGTTCACTTGCCCTGGAGTCTCTGTGTGATTTCTATAAAGACTGGGTAGAAGAGAAGCAGGGGACACCATCCCTTAACTAGAGGATTTCCTTTCTAAGTCCAATTAAATTGACTTATTACCAAATATATTCAAAAGTTGACAGTTTGCTGTATAAAACATATTTTTTTTAAATGGTGATATTCTGCTAGATTTTTCTCTCCGTTAAGGGAAAAGAAGTAGACCATTTTTTTAGGTTTCTTAGGGATTTTGCATTAGTGGCGTTCAGTTGCCCAGCTGAGTCATACAATTTAAGACCACTAGGTGGTAGCATAACATCAGTGGAAAAACAATTTCTCCCAGGAACAAAGCAAGCCTTTACTTCTAAGAGACAGTTGGATGCTAGAAACAAAAACTATATAAACTTATCTTTTCTTAAAAAAAAAATGTACACGACTGGATTACTCTCAAGAGAGAAAATCTATCATAGTTCTTCAGTGTTTTGGCTCCCAAACAATTCAGTTCTATAAATTGGAATAAGCTGAAACAATTCTGTTAAACTGCCCCCCTACACTCACTCCCTGTAGAAATTGTGCTACCTCCCAGATGCGAGCAAGCCTGTAAAGAGAGACTGGAAGGATTAAAAACAATAGAGAGCTACATCCAAACCCAAACAAACTTCTGCTTAAGCAGGTGCTGTCTCACTGTGCTTGGTCAAACCCAGCCGCCTGTGACCTTGGGTGGTGTTCTTATCCAGTTTGCCAGTCCCTCACATGTAGATGGACTGACTACTCTCTCCTCAGGACACTCGTTCAAGCCAGGGATATAGAGCTTGCGTGAGATTCCACTGCTTTATGGCCCAGTTTCTCACTCAACAATGTCAGTAAGCCTCTGCTTTGTAACGTGTACTGTGGCAGTTGCAGGAGAATCAGTAGGGTGAGGGCAGTCCCCAGTGTTGAACTATTTATCATCTCGCAAAGGACACACAGATGCATTAAATAAATAATCCCATTCTTAACAAAAGCAAATCAATTAAAGCATGAGAAAGTCTGCAAAAAGATGGAAGGTTTTAACTGAGTTTTATAGGGATGTTTGACTTGATTTTGAAGACATTCATGGTTTGTATGAACCATCCATTCAACACACATTTGTAGCAGGTCCTAGTCTAGGGGCTGCAGGTTCAAGGTCAATCAAGTAGGGAACGGATCTTGACAGCATGGGGGTGTATCTCAGTTGAAGCATCCTGACAAGGTAAGAGTTGATTCCATAGTAAATTAGAAGGCAAGGACTACAGAGAAGTAGGGAGCAGGAGAGAAGAGGGTTAGCATGGAGTGGGGATGGAGGCACTCTCTGAGAGTGACAGGGACACTCTCAGAAGGGAAGAGCTGGGTGGGTAGTGAAGTGTGTCATAGACAGGAGATGCTATAAAGAGCATTCCTGGGAGCAGAAACTGTGGTGAGTGCAACCATCTGGAAAAGAGATGATTACTGCTGGGATAGAATGAATAAAGGCCAAGGGTGTCATGGGGGCAGTGGATGACAGACTATGCAGGATCCTTGCAGTCTACTGAAGGATCTATTTAGAAAGAGCCAGGGAGCCACTGAACACTTTGAGGAGAGGTGTGGTTTGTCAGGTATTAATATGAAAAATTACTTTAGGGATCAATAGAGGACCAATGACTCAGGAGAAAGGGAATAACATTGTGTCCACAGATAGCAAAGAACAGACGCTGAGCAGGGGTAGGTAGGATCCAGGGTGGATGTTGAGGTCAGAATATTGTTGTAAAACATTTCCCTCTCTATTTGCAGGGATGGGGCCTGAGCCCAGAGTCTTGTGTGTGTTAGTTATGCATGCCGTGGCTGAGTTACATCCTAAGCCCTTGTCTCAACATTTGGTGCTCAGCATCTTTCTCAGTAAGACATGAATAAAGCTAGTCTTGCCACAAGGAATTGGTGAGGCTATGATCACTCAGTGTGTCAAAAGGCATATTAAGGCAGATACTACTAGCTGTTTGTGGTTTCATAGCCATAAACCACTGCAGACTTATGATCTATTTGTTTGTTTTTGAGACAGAGTCTCTCCATAGCCCATCTTAGTCTCAAGTTATTGATGTAATGGAGGATAACCATGTCTGTGTGACCACTCTGCCTCTACCTTCCACGTTCTGGTATTACTGATGGGCATCTCCCATCACCTCTGGTTTATGCAGTGCCAGGGCTTGCACCTGGGCTTTGTGCATTTTATGTGAGCAGTCTACCCACTGAGAAACACTTCCAGCTCATACAGGCTTAAATTTTAAGGTAGAGAACATAGAAGCAGTCAGATATATTCCAGATTGAGGAAAATAGACCAGAATGGAAAAAAATACAACTTGTTTTTTCCCATTGGAGTTGTCCTCCCAATGCTTGCTGTACAGAGCTCATGAAACGGCTCTGTTCCTGCATAGATCACTTTGCTATTCTACTGGGAAGACACCACCTGCTTCTGAACATGAGATTCAAACTTTCAGAAGATATTTGGGGGCTAATTCTGTGTTCCTAGATAGTTTTACAAACAAACAGATCTGGGGCAAAGGGGAGAGGCTCTCAGCTCACATTTTTCTTCAAGAATTACATGTCAAGTTGCTGTGTGCATCTTCCTTCCTTGACCACAATTCTTCCATCACAAATCAAATATAGAAGCTTCCTCTAGTTCCAGATGGTTAGGATCAGAATATATCTATTTCTTTCTGGAGTCCCAGAGACACTGGGCTGGTGCTGAGTGACTGCTACATTGTACCCCTGTGCTTACAATTGGAGTGTATAGCTTGCACATAGCATCTCTGGCTTTATTTAAAGAGGAGAGTTATCATGTTTCTTTTAATTTAAACTTTGTTAAGGTGGAACATTTTAAAATGCAGCAGATAGGTCTTTACATTGTCTTCTGTTTGTGAAGCTCTTTCACCTTTTCCTGTTCTGAATCAAACTTGCTGGAAGCATAGACTTTTGCAAAACTCCATGCTCCTTCCTGTATCTATTTACTGTGTATCAACCTCTACTGACCTCTGTTTACTATTGTGAAAGCCTATGTAAAATGCATCAGATTTTATTCTCTCCTATAGATATGGGATGTGTCCCAAGAACACAATTCTATCTGTTTCGTGTTTTCACAATTAGATGGTACTTGTAGGGAAGGGGTGACAGTCAGTAGCCAGAAGGTTTTGAGTTTGAAAGTATTTTTCCCTTCTTTGTAACTATATGCAATATAAGTAATCTTTCCTTTCTTCACATCCTCAACTTTTCCTTCCTTCCTTCCTTCCTTCCTTCCTTCCTTCCTTCCTTCCTTCCTTCCTTCCTTCCTTCCTTCCTCCCTTCCTCTCTCCCTCCCTCCCCCTCCTCCCTCCCCTCTCTCTCCCTCCCTTCTTCCCTCCCTTCATTATCTCTCTGTCTCACTGTCTGTCTGTCTGTCTGTCTGTCTGTCTGTCTGTCTGTCTGTCTCTCCCTCTCCCTCTCCCCAACGACCCTCTTTCCCTTTCTTCTTCTTCCAGCCAAGGCTGTTCTCAAATCGACCATGCAGCTGAGGATGACTTTGACCTTCCTATCTTGCTGTTTTCACCTTTTGAGTGCTGGGATTACAGGTGTGTTCCACCACATTGTGTTTTATGCAATGCTGTCTGCATGGTTTCATGCATGGTAGGTAAGCTCTGTACACACTGGGTTATATTCCCAGCCCCCAAATAAGTGATGTTATAAAATTAGAAATTAAAATAAAAAGAATTTCATAAGGCAGAAATGTTAGGTGTTTTCATAGAATTGAAAATACAATTCTCAAAGAATGGAGTCATGGCCAGAACAAATTCTCCTGGGAGGACGTAGATGGTGTTCGGTAGAGCTGTTCGGCTGGACTAAAATAGGTGGGAGGACCAGTGCAGCTGAGGTGGGAAGACCCGTGGATCTGAGGTGGGAGGACCTGTGCAGGTGAAGTGGAAGGATGTATGCAGCTGAGGTGGAAGGATGTATGCAGCTGAGGTGGAAGGACCTGTGCAGTTGAGGAGGGAGGACTTGAGAAGCTGAGGTTGGAGGATCTGTGAAGCTAAGGTGGGAGGATCTGTGCATCTGAGATGGGAGGACTTGGGCAGCTGAGTTGGGAGGACCTGTGCAGCCGATGTGGGAGGACCTGTGAAGCTGAGGTGGGAGGACCTAGGCAGCTGAGGTGGGAGAATCTGATTGGTTGAGGAGGTAGAAAGGCATAAAGTACAGCACTGTGGGGAAAGTATACTCCAAGTCAGCAAGACAGGGGTTCAAGTTTGGCTTAAGAAACTTCAATCAGAGAGGGAATACAACAGACTGATGGGTTCACAGCAAAGGTGGAAATCCTTTAGAATCATACAAAGAAGTTTCATCAAATAGTTCTCTAAGAATAACTCTGTGGGCTGAACCAGCAACCAACGAGCATACATGGGCTGAACCTAGGCCCCCTGCACATATGTAGGAGATGTGCCACTTAGTCTTCATATGGGTCCTTCAGCAACTAGAGTGAGGGGTGTTCCTGACTCTGCTGCCTGCCTGTGGATCCTGTTCCCTAACTGGGCTGTCTTGGCTGGCCTCAGTGAGAGAGGATGCGCCTAGTCATGCAGGGACATGATGTGCCAGAGTGGGTTGGTACCTACAGGGGTTTGGAGGGAGGGCCTGTGTGAGAGATGACTGGGAGGAGGGGGGCTGCAATTGGTATGTAATGTGAATATATTAATTAATGGAAAAATAATGATGTGGAAGGAAATATGGTGTTTTCCCACAGAGTGAGCAGGTAGACAGGGTAGTACATACAGGCATCAATCCATGTGCAGTATACACATTTGCTCATTTTGTAAAATAGGTATTACTGCTGCTTTCATTTACATGTAGAGAAGGTGAAGTGATAGAATGCTAAGAAGCACATCCAGGGCCATGGACTAATAAGCTTAGTACTTCCTCCTTAAGTATGTGGTCCAAAGTTCTAGAAATAATATGTAAGCTGTAAGTTGTGTACCCTTTTCAGTGGGGCAAGGAGATCCTGCGTCATTGTACTCAGTGCTGCCTGGCATGTGACCCACTCCACTGTCTAACATATTCATGTTCTATTCACTATCTTTCCATTAGTCATTCCAGTTCACTCGATCGGCTGTTGATGCCTTGTCACATCATATCACTTTCATTCAAGTAATCCTCGCTATTCTCAGTAGTGACTCTATGCACTGAAAGTAATAGTGTTCAGAATTCAGGCGTGCCAGAGAAGCCTCAGAGTGCTCCCTGAAGTGAGAGCTAAAAGTTCTTCCTATGTGTAGTTCATTCTATACTGTTTGCTCTTTCAAGTGTCAACGTGGGTCTTGAAATGTATCCTGTGAATAGGGTTAATAGCTATAGTAACTTCATGGTCCATTGTTTTAGTCAGTGTAGTATGTAAGCCCTGTGGACACTGTGAGGTACTAGGAAGCTATGGAAGGTTTGTGAACAACGTAGTGACAAGATTAAAGACCCAATACCTTACCTTTAACTCTAGGATTATATCACATACAATTTGGGAAGACAAAGCTATTCAGAGCATGGAAAAGTAACTTTTATTCACCAAATGTAATTGTCATCCAGGAGGCTCACTGCTGAATAAGCTCACCTTTTCTAGTCCTTTCTGAACAGCTGGTTGGCACAACTCAGCTGTTCTGGCTCAAAGCTCCACTCTGAGCTGACTGATTCAAACTGGCTCCTCTTGGTTTCTCACTGAATTTCTCTGCTTTGAAAAACTGCTTTTGGGTTCCATGAACTGAACCGCACTGACTGCACAAACGGAAAGGAACTGAGTGGACCGGAACAGAACTCCAGGAACTCCATTGAACTCAGCTGCATTTAACTGAACTCCGCTGAACTCAACTGCATTCAACTGAACCTCACTCAACTGAAATTCCACTGCATTGCCTGTTCAGTCAACTGAAGAGCACTCACTGAACGGCTCTCCAGACTGACTCACTCTGTGCTGCTCTGAAAGTAGACTGTTTGTCCAGTCTGTTCTTGAGAGAGTAACATATCCTGTCTCTGACTCATTTGTCTCTGATTCGTGACTTTGTCTGTCCTTCAGTTAGATGCCACTTTCAAACATGGCTGCTTCCTTCTACAAACAAACTTCACCTTCATTGTTTGGGATTCAAGGGATGTACTAAGCGCATGTTTGATGACTAGCCAGAGGGATTAAAGGTGTGTCATTCCAGCCTGAGCACACAGACCTAGAAGGTATTTGGATGTGATCCCTTTCAAGAGTAGCCATGTTGCTGGATTGAAATTTCTCTACAAGAGCACATCTGTTCTACGTAGAGAGATGGAACTAGAGCAGTGACAGCTAACAGCTGATGCATGAGTCAGGAGGCACAGCATTATTCATTGTCTTGTTCTTTACTTTTGTATGGTTTTTAACTTTTCAAAATAAGAAAATGAACCCTGAAAATCACTGGGAGGAAACATTCTTTTCAGTCTACTTTTCAAGTCCCCTTCCTTCCTGCCTGTGACAATTCCATGAAGAGAATGTTTGCGCATGGTGTAAAGTTTAGCTTTGAGCTCAGACCCACTCTGCTTCCCAGCGGGTGATCTGAACATCACTGTGAGGAGGTTACATTTTTAGGCTCTAGTTTCATTTGTCTGTAATCTTTGATTACTATATGAAGTGACAGCAAGGAACCTCAGGACCATTTTGGTTCTTGTTATTCCCTGCAGCTGCAAGAATGGGTTCCAGAGGGCCAATGAAGAAAAGTGGTGAAGGCATGGTACATTCTTCATGGTTCAGGGGAAGGCTAGAAACATCTCTGGAATGAAAAGGAAAGAAATACCTTGAGACTTCTCCATGTGGGTCTGCTAAAGTCATCATGTCACAGTGTTTTACAGGGCTTGCGCTTTCCCTGTTGTTGGTAGGTTTTGGCAGTCCTGGCATCATAGTTATGCATTGTGAACAACTTCCAAGAAAGGATGCCTTCTTCAGTCATTCCACACAAAAGATGGCGGAGTAGGAGGATTATTTTTCATACATTTTATTTCTCCACAGATGGGTAGCACTTGACCTACAAGTTATGGTTGTCTCAGCTCATTTGAAAACGCAACAGATTGATAAATAGAATTTCATTACACAGTCATCCAGTGAAGGAGGAGAGAATGTGGCACTGTTAAATTCTCTGTTTAATGAAGTTTTTCCATAAAAATTAAAGGTACTTATAATGATGACTTTATTGAGTATCTTTTGTATTCTTTCATTTAATACAGTAAGTTAACATTGCTAGAGTTTTTTCCTAACAGTACTTTGTGATGGTTTGAAATAAAATGGCCTCCCTATGGAGGCTCACATATTTAAATGCTTAGGTTCCAGCTGATGGAACTGTGTGGGGAGAATAGATTAGAGTAGGTGTGTCATTGGAGATAGGCTTTGAGGTTTCAAAAAGCCCATGCTAGGCCCAGTCTTTCTTTCTCTCCCCTCTTACTCCTTCTCCATTTCTTCCTCCCCCATTTCTTCCTCCTCTTCCTCCTCCTCTTCCTCTTCCTCCCCTCCCTTCTCCTCCATCTCTCTTTCTCTTTCTCCCTCTCCCCTCTCTCTCCCTCTCTCTTTCTCCCCCCTCTTTTTCTTTGCCTGATGCCAATGGATCAGGATGTAATAGCTCCCAGCTACAGCTCCAACACCATGACTGTCTGCTTCCTGCCATGATGATTATAGACTAAGACTCTAAAATTGTAAGCAACCCCCCCCCCCAGTTAAATGCTTTCTTTTATAAGAATTGTCTTGGCCATAGTGTGTCCACAGTAATAGAACAGTAATTAACATACTGTAATGATCCTATCTTCTTCCTTGGGTGTTTTGCATGTGTGTGTTCAATGAGTATGTATTGTGTTGTATATGTATTTATATATGTTGTGCTCCTTCTTTTAACATATTGTATATGTATTTTCGTTCTATATATTTGTGTATTATGTGTGTTATTATGAATGTTGTGTTGTATTGTGTGTGGTACGTGCACAGGAGTGTGGAGGTTGCATAACTGTGCACATGTGTTTGGAGGCCAAAGGTTAGGAATCTTTCTGTATAGTGCTCTGGTGTATAATAGGATTTCCCACTGTACCAGAAACTCACCATTCAGGCTAGACTGGTTGCCTGGACAGTTTCTGGGATCTGCCTGTGTCCACCCCTTAGTGCTGAGATTTCAGGCATGTGTAGCAGTCCCAGGCTTCATACCTGAACTCCAGAGATTTGAACTCACGTCCCCCTGCTTACACTTTTACCCACTAAACCTTCCCAGCTCTGTTTTTATAAATGTAAGGGGAGGATACCTCACTTTACATTTTTATTGAGTTTAAGAACTAGTGTAAGGATTTCAGTCTGCTAGAGGTCTCTGGTTTCCAGTTTCTCATCTCCCTAAGAGCAATGACACAGCACACTGAAGATTAATGATGGCTTAGAGGGAGCTATACAGACTGTATTCGATGTCATTGAACAACTATGTGTGGAGCGGCACCATGTACTGGGATCTCTGCCAGTATAGATAAAATGACAAGAGGTGGCATTCTGGAGAATCCATTTGGTGGCTCTCAGTGACACAAGATCATGTGGTTGGAGAAATGTCCTGCTGTGACTGTCTTCATGGATAGATGTCACTACTAGGTTTTTACATGAAGTCTATGGACAGAAAGCTCCATCCAATCCCGTTTTGCACTGCTTCAGCTTTGTCATACACAATTTATTGGGGGAAATGAGTTCCAGATGCTTAGTAAAGCGGTTCCAGAACTACCTTCTTTCTGGCTCTTATTTAGCATGTTGGGATTTAGTGACTGTATTTATGGTCAACAAATGCTTGCTGTTCATGACTTTTATGTCTTCTTCTTTAGGGTGTGTGTGCAAGCCACACACACATATGCAGATGCATGCATGCGTGTATGCACACTCGCGCGCGCGCGCACACACACACACACACACACACACACACACACACACACACACACATTCACCCTCAGCTATTGTAGCTCATTTTAAAAAATTTTAAAACTTGCCTAAGGAATATGTGGTGCCTTCATGCTTGCATACACATTGTGTTTTGGGTGATATTTGTCTCTCATTTCCTCCCTTGTTGCTTTCTCCCTTCCTTGTGTACCTTGTTTCTCCAGTGGTTTCTCTTCTACTCTCATGTCACATGTATTCTATTACTCCTCACTCCCTTTCTACAGGCCCTTGTTTTCTCTACTTCTTCCCAATTGCATGACTTATATCTCACACATATGCATATGAGCCCACACAAAAATTAAAATACAGCCTTCTCAGTCCATCACCATTTTCTCTTCAAACTTGCTTGACTAGCATCCACAGTATCAGTGACTCATTTTTCCACCCAGTTTACTATGGAAGAGAACTTGTGAACTTAGCCCTTAGAAAGGTGAACAACTATTTCCCTGTAAATTGCTAAATAGAGTTTTATAATCATTACCAAGAACAATTCCAGCATATGAATATAACATGATTGACATATTTATTTTAATGTAGATGGACTAATCCAGATCTTGGCTATTATGAACATTATTGAGAAAAACATTTCTGTAAACCATGATCACCAGATCTGTATGTGGTATCCCTGCAAAGCCATAGCCCAGTCTTCAGGGCTAATTGGAAGTGTATACAGATTGGTGAATGACATTCTAATGAATGATCACAGAGATCTGGCTTCCCCGTTGTTTACTTTTCCTCTGGGATTTAAAATCACTGATCATTTAAATTTCAATAACATTGATCTACCTAGCTTCTTCTATTGCCCATGCACACATTGTACTGATGGGATACTACATAAATTGTATTTTCATTAAATTTATTCTGTGATCAATAGACCATCGCAACTTAATGATTCTCAATTATCTCTTTGTCAACTAGGTGCCACATGTAGGAGCATGGCCTATTTCTCATGAAGGAATCTTCCTGAACAGATTTTCTTTCTTTCTTTTTTTTTTAATTAGGTATTTTCTTCATTTACATTTCCAGTGCTATCCCAAAAGTCCCCCATGCCCTCCCCCCACTTTCCTCCCCCCCAACTCCCACATTTTGGCCTTGGTGTTCCCCTGTACTTAAGCATATAAAGTTTGCAAGACATGGGCCTCTCTTTCCAATGATGGCCGACTAGGCCATCTTCTGCTACATATGCAGCTAGAGACACGAGCTCTGGGGGGGAGTACTGGTTAGTTCATATTGTTGTTCCACCTATAGGGTTGCAGATCCCTTTAGCTCTTTGAGTACTTTCTTTAGCTCCTCCATTGGGGGCCCTGTGATCCATCCAATAGCTGACTGTGAGCATCCACTTATGTGTTTGCTAGGTCCAAGAATAGCCTCCCAAGAGACAGCTATATCAGGGTCCTTTCAGCAAAATCTTGCTAGTGTATGCAATGGTGTCAGCGTTTGGAAGCTGATTATGGGATGGATCCCTAGATATGGCAACCACTAGATGGTCCATCCTTTCGTCTCAGCTCCAAACTTTGTCTCTGTAACTCCTTCCATGGGTGTTTTGTTCCCAATTCTAAGAAAGGGCAAAGTGTTCACACTTTGGTCTTCGTTCTTCTTGAGTTTCATGTGTTTTACAAATTGTATCTTTTATCTTGGGTATTCTAAGTTTCTGGGCTAATATCCACTTATCCGTGAGGACATATTATGTGAGTTCTTTTGTGATTGGGTTACCTCACTCAGGATGATGCCCTCCAGGTCCATCCATTTGGCTAGGAATTTCATAAATTCATTCTTTTTAATAGCTGAGTAGTACTCCATTGTGTAAATGTACCACATTTTCTGTATCCATTCCTCTGTTGAGGGGCATCTGGGTTCTTTCCAGCTTCTGGCTATTATAAATAAGGCTGCTATGAACATAGTGGAGCATGTGTCTTTCTTACCCGTTGGAATATCTTTTGGATATATGCCCAGGAGAGGTATTGTGGGATCCTCTGGTAGTACTATGTCCAATTTTCTGAGGAACCGCCAGACTGATTTCCAGAGTGGTTGTACAAGCTTGCAATTCCACCAGCAATGGAGGAGTGTTCCTCTTTCACCACATCCTTGTCAGCATCTGCTGTCACCTGAATTTTTGATCTTTGCCATTTTGACTGGTGTGAGGTGGAATCTCAGGGTTCCTGAACAGATTTTCAAGACAGCGTTCCTTTGCAGTGTTTGAACCAGTTTGGAGCCAGGAAGTTCTTGAGAGTTTTGCTACCCACACTCATGTTTTATAATCATCTTCCATCACCTCATGACAGAGGTGTATGATTTGAAAAATTACTCTCACATGTTAAGTTTATGCTACTTCCTTTGTTCCCTATCCTTGGAATCACATTATCCTGTCTAATAATGTGCCATTATTTTACCCCTTATAGGAGATCTCTTTCCCTTTTTCACTACAGTATCAGCATAGAAATGAGGGTTTCTGGGTCTAAAAAAAAATTCATGTAGTCATTATCCTTTCCTTAGATCAGATTTGTCTGGGATTAAATTACATTTAGATAACAGTTAGACAGCGTTTGATAACAGTAAACAACTTATATATTAGCTAGTATTGTATTATTAATATTATCATGATCACCATTCCTCAGTAATTCAATACCTTATTTTATGTTGAGGCAATTCACCCTGTCTTAATGTCTCCATCATACACAATTCTAGCACACACACACACACACACACACACACACACACACGGCATAATTGACATATCCATCTTAAAATGGATAACTAGCCTGTTCCAGATCTTTGCTCTTATGAACACTGTTGATAAAGACTTTTCTGTGCTTGTCTCGTTGCACCAGGATAAGAAGTGCTGTCTTTGGGCATCTTCCCAACAGCAGAATTTCAGGACAGAAGTTAAATGCTCATTCCACATTGCTAGTACCTATAATGCTGAGAAATTTCTGACAATAACAGCACTAGTTATTCTCCTTTCTAGACTATATAATTGTTGTTCCTTTTTTTTTTTTTAAACCAGGCCCTGGCATTATTTTAGCGAATTTGTGGTAGGAAATATTATCTCTTTCTTCTGGTTTTAATTTCATTTCTTTGATTAAGAGTGAGGTTGATTTATGGGAGTTGCTTACATATGCTGGATATTAATCCTCACTTGGTCACTGTCATACTCTGCATGTTTATATTCTCCTAAAATTTATATGTTGTAACTTTTACCCCAGTACAGTGGAATCAGGAGATTTCACTGTAATTTGATTAGGCAGGGTCATGACTGTGGAGCTCCCAATGATAGATGTAAACCTCTGGAGAGTAAAGGCAGTGATTGTTTTCTCAACCAAACAACAAGAAGGCAACTGTCTACTAACGAGAGAGAGAGAGAGAGAGAGAGAGAGAGAGAGAGAGAGAGAGAGAGAGAGAGAGAGAGAGAGAGAATGCTAAACCTAAAATCTGCCAGCACCTTGATCTCAGAACTGTGAGAAATGAGTGTTGGGTATTTTCCTGGTCACTGGCATTGGCATTCTGACATAGCATCCCAAGATGACTAACACCATCACTTAAGTTACAATTGTCCTTTTGCAGTTTGTGGCTTGTTTTTATACTGCTTGTGTTGTTTTTGGATGAAAGGTTCTTAATTTTAAAGTGGTTGACTCTATCTGACTTTTCCTTTATGGTTAATGTGGTGGTCAATATGACTGGGTATATTCAAACTTCTGGTCAATAATTACTTTGGGTGTGTCTGTGAGAGTTTTTCTGGATGATATCAACATTTGAATACATAGGCGGTGAAAGAACCCCATGAAAACAGTTGAGGGTCAGATGGAGTTGAGAGCCTGACCTTCCTTCGAGCAGCCTGTGACTCCTACTACCTGACTACAGTGAGTGGAGACTCTAGCTATTCTGGTCCTTGAACTGAACAAAAGTGTGGTTTGTTATCTGGGACTTTCTAGATGTGTACATGAGGAGATTTGTTAGGACACTGGTTGCTATGATCACAGAAGAGGAAAAATTGCTCTGCTCCACAGAGCCAGCAACAATGATACAGAAGCCAGAGCCAGCTCAAGGATCAAGGCCCACAAATATTAAGAGGTGTCTTAGTTAGGGTTACTACTATGATGAAACACAATGACCAAAGCAACTTGGAGATGGAAAGAGTTTATTTCACTTACATGTCTATATTGGTGCTCATCACTGAAGGAAGTCAAAACTGGAACTCAAAGAGGGCAGAAACATGGAGACAGGAGCTGATGCAGAGGCTATGGAGAGGTGCTGCTTACTGACTTAGATCCCCATGGCTTTTTCAGTCCACTTCCTTGAGAACCTAGAACCTCCAATGCAGGGATGGCACCCACCCTACTATAGGCTGAGCCTTGCCCCATCAATCACTAATTAAGAAAATGCCCTACAGCCAAATCTTATGGAGGAATTTTCTTAATTGAGGTTCCTGACACTCAAATGACTTTAGTTTGTGTCAAGTTGACATAAATCTATTCAGCACAGACGACCACTGGACAAGTCTCAGAGGCTCACAGTAGAACCTAGAATTCAAGGGAAGTATTATCAGAAAACATGCTTACATATCAAAGAAGAGCTGAGCATGGAAAGAGAGAAGGAAGAGGAAAAAGAAGAGGTGAGGAGGAGAAGGAAGAGGAAGAAGAGGGGAGGAGAAGGAGAGAGAACAGAGGAAGGAGATGAGAAGAAGAGGAGGAGGAGAAGGAGGAAACAGAAGAGAAAGACCTTGCCTTCTTTTTCTGCTTTCTGCTCCATCTGTTGCTGCCAGAGGATGTCAGCCCACATGCTGGGGTCCATGGATCCCCTGCTTGGTTTACCACACACCATTCTTTTCTGGAAACACTTTCACAGAAATAGCACCAACAGCATTATACCAATTCTTTAGGCATTTCTCAATCTAGTCAGCATGACGCCATGCACAGCAAGATGCCATCTTGACTTCTTTTGCTTCTCAGGACAGTATCCTGGACTCTCTGGGTTATTGTGTGATAGATTATAGACCTGAGGGTGAGATGTCGCAGCCACTTAAGCCATTACTTTGGTAAATCCCTTTTTATAAACACTCTCACTTCCCAGAAGAATCATCCTACAGTTAGTTTTGGCTTTGTTTTAGAAGTCTTCTGTTCTCCTGAAGTTCTACGGATCCTTTTCAGCATGTATGGAGTCTGACTTGAATGAGTTTTTGCAGACAAGGGTGAAGGTGATTTGAGCACCAGCATTCATTGCTCTCTGCTGCTGGGTGTGAAAGCAAACCAGGACTCCCATTGTTGTTAAGACACCATGTTGTCCTGCCTTGTTCTACTAAGTCTCCACAATTTCCTAAGCCTAATGCATCCTGCAAACCATATTTTTTAACCTACAATGAACTTGTGACTCCATGATGTATATCCCTTTTGCCTTGTAAAACTCCTGGACCTGTGATTCATGATATCCCATTTGCCTTATGAAAACGTGTCTTCCCATGTGCCTTGATGTATCTATCCTTCCACAAGATGTATTCTTGCACTTATCTATCTCACAGGCAAGTCCCCAGCTCTTGGGTCCAGGTGCTAACATCCAATTATCTTAACAGCTGTTTTTTATCAACCCCAACCATTTCCCATAAAAGGGACCTCAAAAGTTAGTGTGAAACTGTCCACTGAAATCCTGACTTTGGGAGAGGCAGCCTGGGGGCCAGTTCTAAATACAGCTCGCTTAATTCAGACAGTGGTGGAATTGGCTTTTTTCCCTCAGGTCTAACCCTAAAGGCAGATGCTGTGACCAATTGCTTCAAGCTTTATCACCATGCCTCTCCTGACAGATTGCAAAGCACTGTCAAGCTGTGAGCGATGACAAACCCTTTCACCCTGCTTTTGTTCCTAACAGCTACTCCTCCGTTTTGGTCAGCTGGTCTACCTTGTGTTCTTCTAACCGTCAGCTTTATACTAGACATTCACTCGTGGCTCCTGTTCTCTCCCTTCTCCCTTTCAGAGTGCTTTGGATCTTCTGGTCTCTTATTGTTTTAAGTCAACTGAGTTAACTTAAAAAATTCTGCACTGGGAGTAAAATCCAGTGAGTGGTGTATGTTAGGAAAGAGCTGTAAAGTCTATAGCGCTCAGTTCCATGAACCCAAACCAAACCATGTGTTGAGGACAGAGTAGTAATGACCCCCCACTGGTGGGTCCCTTTCTTTTCACAACCTAGATTCCCCCTATATAGACACAGAGATAAAAATTTAAATTCTAGAATCCCAATAGTACAGAAAACATGCAGGTTTTTTTTTTTCTGAGTTTGGATTACTTAGCTTAATAGAATTATTTCCAGGTCCACTCTTTTTCCCTGCAAATTTTATAATTTCATTTTTGCTTTATGGTTGACTAAAACTTTATTGTGCTATGTACCATTTTTTGTTAAATCTATTCATCTTTTTTGGCAAAATGCAGGTTAGTTCTGTTTATTAGCTATTGTGAAGAGTGAAAAAAACATGAACAGGGTTCTGTTAATATCGGCACAGGACTTCCTTCCTCAGGGGTGGGAAAGCAACAATCTTAGCACTAGAGAGATGGACACAGGAAGGTCTACAATTCATGGTTAGCTTTGGCTAGATAGTGAATTATAAGCCGATCTGAACTACAAAAAGGAGACTTTCCCCCAAAATAAAATAAAATATTGTGAATTACATTTTGAAAAATTTCCACACAGGAACCAAGATAGGGACAAACATGTCTGAAATCCGATTGTGATTATTTTTTCAAACTGTTAGGAGAAATCTCAATGAAATTTATAGAGAAACCTGAACTGCTATTCTGTATTTTATATGCTCAGAATGTACTCTTGCTTTTTGATTTTGTGTCTGGCTATTTGTTGCTGACTTGTTTTTAACCTGATCAGAATTTTCTGTCCTTAGTTATAAATTATGTCTTGAGTTAAATTGGAGGAACCTTCACCCATATTTTTCCTTAAAATATTTTTCCTGTTTCTGTCACATGTTTCCTTCTGAGAACCCAGTCACATGTGTGCTAAACCTTTGGTTAATGTTTTGTGAGCCCCCGAGACTCTCGTCAGTGTTTATTTACAATATTCCCCCATTTATGTTTTTTAAGGCTATAATTCCAGTGGACTCATAGTTACCTGCTCCCGGTCTTCATTATTCTCTTGAAACCACTTTGTGCATGATTTAATTCAGACTTGGTTTTACAGTTTCCATTTGTGATTTTTTGCATTTTTTAGTTTTCCAGTGAGATCTCCCCTATTTTTAATTTTTAGAGCTTGATTTCTTTTGCCTCATGAAGACAGTTCCAGCAGCTACTTGCAGACACTGTTCCTTCACTGATTCTGGTCTGGATTCTGTGTCTCAGTCTACACTGATTGTCCCTCACCCCCAATTCCCATAACGAGACACATTTTCCTATTTGAAATAATTTTGTACCATATCCTGGACATTGTGGGTATTTTGATGTGATTGTTGATTTTCTTATGTTTCATCAAAGGACACTGATGTTTTTCTTTTAGTAAGCAATGTGTCTCGGAAGCTAAAATTGTGTGCTGTGTTTTCAGAAGCTGATAAACTATCATTTCAGGCCTTCCTGCCTGGCTGGAAATGTGTACATTTTCCCTTGTGGATCTATAGAAAAGCTGTATGTTTGGACAGAATTTGGGGCTCCATGTCTGTCTTCCTTCTCAGCTTTTACATTTCATTTTCCAGAGCCTCTTCTTGCCCTTGGCTCTTTGTTCTCTTTCTTCACATTTTGTTGTGCAGATTCTCACAGTTCAGCTGCTGAATCACTGCAGTCTGCCCACAGGCTCATGGCAAGGGGAACAGAAAGGAAGTTGGTGCTCTTACCTTGCTCTCTGTCTCTCTGTCTCTCTGTCTCTGTCCCCTTCCCTGCCCTTCATGCCCCCTGTCTAAGACACATTATGAACAGGCAAAAAGGGGATACGAAGCTAACATTTTCCATCTGGTTTCAGCTCTGTCCTGGTTTGTTTGTTTATTTATTTATTTATTTATTTATTTATTTATTTATTTATTTATTTTGGTTTTCTTCATCTTGTGGTAGACCTGTGAGCTTAGCAAGAGCCTGCTTGCATTTCAGAAGAAGCTCACCTGTGTTACTCCTTTGAAGCAGTGACTGTGAATGTTCCACTGACCTAAGGTCTAATGGGCAATCTTTGTATTGTATTGTATTGTATTGTATTGTATTGTATTGTATTGTATTGTATTGTATTGTATTGTATTGTATTGTATTGTATTTTCTGCCTGTTTAGGATGTCTAAGAATTTGCAATTGGTTAACAGCTTAATGGAAGTAAAACTTATTAGAAATCCCTTTTGGTTGTGTCTAATTAATCTATAGAGCTGCTAACTTTAATTTCAAATACAGGATGATTGTTAACTTGAATCATTTGGGTGACAGGCCTCCATGACCTAGATTCATTACTTAGATTCTGTCAGCCTTTTGGGATTGCTGTGAAGGATATCTTAGCTGAATTTCTTGAGGTTGGAAGAACCACCCTAAAGGGTGTGTGTGTGTGTGTGTGTGTGTGTGATCCTTACTTGGGTTTTGGACTGTATAAAAACTGGGGAGTAGCTGAACACTCACACTCACACTCTCTTCTTCCTGCTTTCAAATATTTTATTTTTAAAAAGAGTCTCATTGCGCAGCTGGTTAGCTTACAACTCACAATGTAGACTGGGCTGACAATGAACTCACAGAGATCCCCCTTGTCTCTGCTTCCTGAGTGCTGGGATTAACGCTGTCTGCTGTCATGCCTGGCTTGACTGTGGTTATGATGTGAACTGTTGCTTCAGTCTCTTGCTGCCTTGCCTGCCTAGTGATTGTGCACTTCAGTCTTGAATTGTGAATAGAAATACATCCTTTTCCCCTCAGTTGCTTCGATTATTGTAGTAACATAGAAATTCCATTTGGTTCAATATCATAATTTGGTTTTTTACTTGCTAATATATATTTTGAAGATTTATTTATGTATATGAGTGCTCTATTTGCATGCATGCTTGTATGACAGAAGAGGATATCAGATCTCATTGTAGGCGGTTGTGAGCTACCATGTCGTTGCTGGGAATCAAATTCAGGACCTTTGGAAGAGCAGCCAGTGCTCTTAACCACTGAGCCATCTGTTCAGCTAATAATATTTTTAGTTTGTTTTTTAAATCAAATATTCTATAATTTATCAAAAACTATTTAAGTAAAATAAATGGGTTAGAGAACCTTGAATGTCAAGTATAAACCAAATTATGGGGAAAGGCAATATGTTCAATATTAAATAAAAACTACCCTAAGACATTGGAGTAGAATTCTAATATTATTAACTGGCTTTAGTCTCCTGAAAGATTTGTAAAAAAAATATTTTCTGTGGAAATCAGCAGACAAGGCATTGGAAATATGGTTTAACCAAAATTGGGGCATTTGTTAAGTATGTGGTATGAGTCAGGGGTATTGGCCACCTAGCAGGAATATACTTGAAGAACTGGCTTCTCAGATTTTTTTGTTTTACAATTACATTGACTAGGTTTCAGCTCTGAGAAGTACCTCAAAGTAGAACATTTATGTATTCATTCCCATGGGATAAAAATGAGTGTTGTCAGCTGAATCATCATCTTAGCATGAAGGACATCAGAAAACTTTCATTAGGACAATGTTCAGACAAGCCAAAGACAGATCAAAATTGAGCAGACTTACTTGATTATTATCAGTTTATAGTATTCAATAAGAAAGGCATCTTTCGATGGCTACGTTCACCATATTTTTCTCCTAAAGCTCATGTGGTCAGGTTTCTTGTAGAACAGTGTCCAGCTTTAATCCTAGGGAATATTTACAATTCTCTCTCTCTTGTTCTCTAGTTTAGGGAGGTTGCTTTTGTTTTTCCTTCTAAGACGTCTACTAGTTTTAAACAAATTCCCATTATGTATCTGTATTTTTAAAATCTCTGAAGTACCATCCATTTAAAAGAGTATATTTCTTTTAAAAAGTTTTTTTTCCTTTTCTCTTTTATTTATTTCATGTGTATGGGTGTTTTCCCTGCAGATATGTCTGTGTACCATGTGTTTGCGTTTCCCCTGGAGCCCAGACAGGGTCTAGGATCCTCTGGGACTGGACTTCCAGATAGTTGCTAGCTGCCATGTAAGTGCCGAGACTGGAATCTGGGTCTTCTGGAAGAGCAGCCAGTGCTCTGCCTGCTAAGACATCTCCCCAAGCATTCTGGGTTTTTCTTTGTAAAGGTTTACTTTATTATTTTTACTTCTGTATATGTATGTGTCTACACTGTGTGCATGTGTGTGCCGATGCTGTTGGGAGCCAGAAGAGGATGTCAAGTCCCCTGTAGCTGGAGTTACTCGAAGCCATGAACCACCTGGCACTGGTCCTGGGAATTGAGCTCTAGGCTTCTGCAAGGGTAGATGCTCTCAACCACTGAGCCATCTCTGGAGCCCAGTATCCCTTTTCTTGACTTTAGAGATTGTTAGTTCTCAATCTTTACTCTTTGGACTCATATTCTCCTTGCATGGTCTTCTTCTCTTTTTCCTGCTTGCTGTTTCATTTGCTTTATTGTGGTGGTCTCTCCCGTTTGTATCAGAAGATAAGCATGTGCTGATTAAGTTACACATTCTGATAGGGGCAGGATGCCTATCATGTGACTGTGCTTAATTCATTCAGTTAATATTAAGTAGCTATTGTTGTTCTATCCATCCTTCACACAGGAGTTTGGACAATCATTCTACTGATATATGTAGTCACAAAGCTAAACACTAAAACTATATTTGAATATAAGCATGTTTTAACATCAGAGGCTTACTGCCAAATATTTGATTGTCATTGCCAGTGTTGGAATTGGTCACAGGCTCTATGATTCGTTTGTAAGACTGAGTACCTTTTAGTTTCATAGGTTATCAATATGAGCTCAAAAGAATGCAGCTTACCAGAGTAGGGTCTGAAGTTTGACCAGAGAAGCGTAAAGTATAAATATGGGGAGAAACTCAAAGGATCTTCGATTGCGTTTGTGAGTCTCTGAATTGGTTCAGAGAAGGAAATGTGCTTCTTCACGGTGTTATTTTGCTAAGAGAACTTAAGACCCGAGCTCGTGAAGACATGCAACCTCTAAGCATGTGGGAAAAATAACGCTGTGATAATAACTAGAAGAAGCAGAGTAATGTTCCCACAAGTGGCACTGAACTAAAGCAAATGGAAAATGTCACCAAAAATAAAGCACGGAAAGTTCCAGATGCAGAGGAAGTTTGACGGATGCTGAGAGGAGCAAAGTTATCATTCCCAGCTAAGTACCTGGAAAGGCCGCAGTGGCTTCTTATTAACAAGTGAAGAGGCAAAGCCCCAAGCACACACATAGGCAGGGTTTTGACCTTCAGTGATGCGTTAAAATGACATGCCATTTTCCACTTACCCAAATGCTATTTTACCAGATAAAGTAATGTACCAGTAAGAACATACATGAATAGATAACTCACTCATGGTTGGTAAAATTTAAGTTTAAAAATGAGCCTTTAAACGGGAAATTTGATATAAAAATTTTAAAAATTAACCTTATTTTTTCCATTAATTTATTTATCTACTTTATATCTAGAACACAGGTCCCCCTTCCTATCTCTCCTCCTGGTCCCACCCTCAAAAACCCTTCCCCAGTATCCCCTCTTCTTCTCCTCAGAGAAAGGAAAGCCTCCCATGCTCTGGGACATCAAGTTGCAGCAGGACTAGTCGTATTCTCTCCCACAGATGCCCAACCAGGCAGTCCAGCTAAGGGAAGGGGATCCAATGACAGGCAACAAAGTCCAAGATAGCTTCCACTCCATTTGTTAGGGGACTCACATGAAGACCAAACACATCTGCTACAAATGTGTAGGGGGCCTAGGTCTAGCCCCTGTGTGCTCTTTAGTTGATGGTTCAGTCTCTGTGAGCACCCATGTACCAAGGATAGCTGGCTCTGTAGGTCTTCTTGTGGTGACCTTGACCCCTCCAGCTCCCTCCATCCTGTCCCAGATTGTTCCCCAAGACTCCCTGACCTCTGCCTGATGTTAGGCTGTGTTGGTGGATGTGTCTGCACTTACCTCTGTGAACTACATACATGCAGTGCCCACAAAGGCCAGAAGGGTACATGGGATCCCCTGGAACTAAGTGGTTGTAAGCCACCATGTGAGAACTGGAAATTGAATCCAGGTTCTCTGGAAGAACAATCAGTACTCGCCACCACTGAGCCATCTCTCCAGCCCATGAGCTCAATATTAAATATCATCTATTAATCTCTTCTACAAATTTATTCTAAGAAATAGCTGAAATGCAAGCAAACATTTCTCTCTGAATGCTCATTGAGAGATTACACACAGTGACAACATGTTTAAAGTTACTTAGTAAGTGGGACCATTTACATCAATTATGGTAAATAGATAGAGGACAACTGAGTCATTAAAATGCCGATTACAGACACTTGGATGATAAACTAGTATGTGAACTTCTGGAAAACATTGTGCTCTACCATTAACTAAACTAAGAGTTAGCTGGGTGTGACTGCATACACCTTTAATTCCAGCACTCTGGGGACAAAGGCAGGGCTGATCTACAAAACCAGTTTCAGTTAATCTAGGGCAGCATATTCTCTCTCTCTCTCTCTCTCTCTCTCTCTCTCTCTCTCTCTCTCTCTCTCTCTCTCTCTCTCTCACTTTCCCTCCCTCCCTCCCTCTTTCTCTTTCTCCCCCCTCTCACTTTCTTCCCTTTTCTCTCTCTAAAAAAAAAAAATAGAATTTAGAATAAAACAGTAGCAAGAAAGGAAACTGTTTACAACTGGTTGCACAATATGGAGTTATCATAAGTGCAAACACTATAGTATTTTCTTTAAAGGAAAATTTTACAACAAGTAACTGGCTAAACTGTTGGAGAACTGAAAAATTAAAAAATAATGGCCATGAGGTGATACAGTTAAAGATCACCTTATGATACACTACGATCTGATAGAGTAACAGAAGGATCTTTCTCCCAGTCAAGCTTTAGGAGGGAAGAAGGAAAGAAAATGAGGTTATCTATCAGGAACTAGAAAGAAACAGATGAATCAGGTACCCGAACCACGATCTTGGCACCGCTTCCCTGGAATTCAGAAGAGTGGCCCAAGTGCACACCTTTGAGAGCTTGGATGAAGTTGCTGCTGGCATTATCAATTAACTGAAGATCAAAATCACTTTGCTATGAAACTAAGGGGATATTGCTGAGGTAATGCTGGGAGGGAAACAGCACACAAACACAGGACACACAGGATAATATTTCTTCAGCAGCTCTCTCCCCTCTAGACCACCATAGGAAGACGATATAGGTGACGAGATGGGTAACAAGGAAGGGTTGCTTGCAGAATGGCAGCTCCAGCATGCTAAAGCTCGACAGAGGAGAGCAGCGTAGCAGTCAGAACTCTAAGATGGTCTCCTAGATCCTTGCTTCTAGTTTAACATGTCTTGTACAGAAAAACTACCTTTGAGTGTGAATAGAAGCTGTGAGTTTAATGGGATTGCAGTTCTCTTGGTTAGGTTGTGCTATATATCAAGTAATACTGGGCAACACTTCACTGATACAATACTCCACTGGTAAAGTACACCTCTGTTAGACGCAGTCACAGTCAGCTGGAGAGGGACTGAGGCTGGCGGTGTGTCCCCTCATGGGCCTAGAAGAAAGCAACTACTTACCTTGTGATCAACTCATGGGAACCACATAGGGAAGACCTGTTAGCCAGTGGTAGTTCCTGAGAAGTTTTCTTTATTAGATAGCCAGTAAGAAGACCACAGTCTTCCAAATGCAGCCTGCTCACAGCTTGGGTGGCTGTGGAAGACAAATCTTGGCTTGATGTCAGAGCTGTGGGGCTGTTGGCCCCGACATTGTTGTCTTGTCAGGCATTAAGAAAACTGCTGATGAGAATGTGAAGAAAAGGGGAGCCTCGTACACTTCTACTGGGGATGTAAAGTAGTTCTACTCAGCTGTTATGGGAGTCAGTATAGAGGTGTCTCAAAAAACTGAAAATATGCCTTTCACATGAGCTACCTGTGTCAACCCTGAATATTTACCCCAAGGACCCTAAGTTAACATTGAGACACTTGCATGTCAATGCTTGTTACAGCACTGTTTATAAAAGCTAAACTATGGGACCCAGTGTCCAACAACAGGGGCATGGATAAGGAAATGTGGTGTATGTACACAATGGGATTGTTTTCATAAAGGAGAAAAAAAAGTCATGTTGTTGGTAGGAAAATGGATGCGACTGGAGGAAATCCTACTAAGTCCAGAAAGGCAAATAACATATGCTCCTCTCATTCGTGGCTCCTAGGTTTTTATACACATACGTAGACTCACGTGTGCATATAGGGCACGAACAGTGAAGTAGAACTGTCTAGGGAGTGGGTGAAGAGAACAAGTGAGAGAAAGAGTGCATGTGTTAGAAATCAGTAAAGTCTCCATCAGATTAAAAGACAAGGAACAGAAAGAAAGAAAGGAAGAAAGGTAGGAAGAAAGAAAGGAAGAAAGAAAGAAAGACAGAGAAAGAAAGAGGGAAGAAAGAAAAGGAAAATAAAAGATAGAAAAAATGCAGTCTTGTGCCACCCCCAGCAGAGAACTCAGCTCTGTAGAGTCTTCTGACTCTCGAAAGTCTGCAACAATAAATGAGTAATGTTTAGACTGCGCTGTTGTGACCATTTGTTTTTACAGATTAGGAAACAAATACAGGCATGTTTAGAACCAGAGGCCAATAATTATTACTTGTACGCAGAATAAACAGAACTGAAAAACAACAATTGGTATTTCAGACAAAACTCTGAACAGAGCAGGGCAAGTCAGTGTGGTCCGGAGCTGTTTAAGGGACGTTCAAACTATAAAAACCAGTGGAGCATAAACATGGGCTGTGGGTGCCAATGCATTAGAGTTGGGACTCAGGCTCTCAGGAACAGTGTTGTATCCAGGGGGCACCCAGGAGGAAGAATGAATCTGTCACAAGCATGATGGCAAAGCTGTCAGCCAAACTCTGCAGCTTTGCTGAAGTTCATCATTTTCTATTTTCTTAAAGTAGAGCTGAAGAAGCCATCAGGCACAGGCACAGCAGAGGCCTCCATCTAAAGAAGTCCCGGCCTAGGCAGAATCTGCATAGAAGTCTTTGTGTATGAGCAATATTCAGTTGTGGCAACCTCACTGCTCAGTTTACCAGATTTTAGGAGTCAATTCATGCTAAGATTAAGAGGGGAGGAGGAGGAGGAGGAGGAGGAGGAGGAAGAGGAGGAGGAGGAGGAGCATGATGCTGATCAGACCCTTGCAGCAAGAGAGAAATGAGGAAAGGAATTTGGACAGTTGAAGTATTTAGACAGCAGTTTAGATTCTTTCCATCACTTCTTTTTTTTTTTTTTTTTTTTTTCGAGACAGGGTTTCTCTGTATAGCCCTGGCTGTCCTGGAACTCACTTTGTAGACCAGGCTGGCCTCGAACTCAGAAATCCGCCTGCCTCTGCCTCCCGAGTGCTGGGATTAAAGGCGTGCGCCACCACGCCCGGCTCTTTCCATCACTTCTTAACATTAGCTCCCTGAGCTATGAGGACAGAAGTTTGATGAAGACATCTCATCCTGGATTGAGTGCTACAAAGGGCTGACCCTCTGTACATTACCTAGTTTTAGGTCTCTGTATTGGGTCCCATCTTCTGCAGAAGGAAACCTCTCAGTGATCGCCGAGGGAGACACTGAGCTAAGAGTATAGCACTATACTAAGAGTATAGTATGGTATAGTATAGTATAGTATAGTATAGTATAGTATAGTATAGTATAGTATAGTATAGAATGTCACTAGCATTTATTTTATTGCCATACTCTTTTAGCAGAACACTAGTATTTGGTTTTCTCCTAGGTCCGTGGCCTAACTAGTTTCAGGTTCTTGACCAGCCAAGACATGTTACACATGGACTCTGTCTCACAGAACTTTGGGTCAGTGTTCTATCGCAGCAGTGTAAAAGCAAACTGTGACACTGGCGTGTGCCTAAAATTGTCCATATGGAATTTACTATGCTTTTCTTTCCAGAAAGTGTCATTAATGACAGCTAGTCCTTTATTTGCTTTTAATGTGATTTTAAAATTCTCAAATCTGAGGCATTTGTTCCACTGGGGACTACTACCTGTGGGAAACTTGATGCCAAAATATTTTCACAAATATACAAATGATGTCTGTGTTGGCTAAGGAGGTCACCAGCTCAGATCTCCTTTCAAGAGAATGTGTTGCACAGATGTAGCTGTGCAGACAGCTTCCAAGTGCTGCCCCGAATAGTCGGCTAGAATGTTTACAGGAGGCCAGGTTCATTGAACATGACCACAACTTTATGTAATACGGTGGTTCTCAACCTGTGGGTCTCAACCACAGTAGGGGTTGAATGACCTTTTCACAAGGGTGACATATCAGATATCATGCATATCAGATATTTTTATAGTGGAGAAGCTCACCACAACATGAGAACCTGTATTAAAGGGTTGCAGCATTAAAAGTTGAGAACCACTGATCTGGTAATTGAGCTATGGCAGGGCTAGAGTGTAGCCATTGCTACTCAGCTCAGGATCCTCTGGGAACAGTCTTTGGCCTGAAGCTTCACTTAGCAGAGACTCATATTCAAACTTCAGTTGGAAACTCCTGAAAACACCTCTTTCTTCCTCTTTCTTCCTCTCTCTCTCTCTCTCTCTCTTCTCTCTCTCTCTCTCTCTCTCTCTCTCTCTCTCTCTCTCTCTCTCTCTCTCTCTCTCTCTCTCTCTCTCTTGCTACAAGTATCACGGGGGCTGGTGAGATGGCTCAGCAGGTAAGAGCACCCGACTGCTCTTCCAAAGGTCCTTAGTTCAAATCCCAGCAACCACATGGTGGCTCACAACCATCTGTAACAAGATCTGACTCCCTCTTCTGGTGTGTCTGAAGACAGCTACAGTGTACTTACATATAATAATAAATAAATAAATAAATAAATCTTTACAAGTATCAGAACAGCACCATGGTCTGAAAGCACTCAGACATGTAAAATAGAAATAATCTGAACAGGTATGCTGAACATGCAGAACAGGGTAGAGTCTCTGTATATATGTGCATGTACTTATGTTTCTGGGGATCAAGGAACTCATCGTTATCAGGCATACTATAAAAGCATACCATGGAATTACTGAGTCATATCTGATACCTGAAGTTGAATAACTTTAATGGTCTGGTTGCAAGTCCAGGCACAAGTTTCAAGGGCTCTACATCCAGTGGCTGATTTCTCTTTCCTGAATCCCAACTAGCACAGTGTAGTCTTGTTTGTGTCTGGGGAAAGAAACCTGTAACTGACTCCCTCAATTCCTATAGCCTGTTTAGAAACTACAAGTTAGAAAAAGCTAAAAACAGCTCACTATAGTCCTTGATGAGCTGTCTATGAATGTGCCTGGACATTTTCAGTCTCTGACTCATGTCTACCGATCCACCAATGTCTGACTGCAGTGGCTATACAGCAAGAAGTAAACACAGCAATTTACCAGTTCAGCGTTATTAGCCAGCTGACTAACCTACTGTTTTTCCTAGAATAGTCAGTCTGCCATGCATGTTTTAACAAGGCAATGATTAAAAATATGACTAATTGAGCTTTGGTAGAAAACGTTCATAATGTTCTGTTCAAGAAATGAAATGAGTCAATGCTGACTTTTGGACATTGATAAAAGCAGCGGCATTGCCGCAATAACGTGCAGCCGTAGCCTTTATCAAGCTGTTGAGCATGGCTGCCTGACTCTGGACAGCAGAGGGGATCTTGATTAGTGTCAGGTTGATGTGTCTCGTGTTTTCAAATTCATGTCCCAAGACAAGGTGACATTATTTATAGGTATTTGTAATCATGAAATTTTAAGAGTGCGGGAAAAGCAATCAATGGCTATTGTCCAAGTTGATTAAAAGTAAACCAATTTCACATAAAACTACCTTTCCACTCAGGCTTTAACAGAGCTAAGGCTGGCTACGGCTGTGGAGGGAGATAGTGCTGTGCTTGCTTGAGGAGTACACAGTTCTGAAATAAAGTGGCAAAATGTAATTATTGACTTCGCTTTGGATTTCCTGTTAAGATTAAAATTATTCAAAAATGTTTTTTTTCTGTGTTAAAAAATGTGTTTTGAAAAATGACTATTGACATTAAAGTGGCTGGTCATCCCCCACCTCCATCCCTTCCTTCATTTTGCAACCTGGTAGAAATAGGGAGCTTTCAAAAGATAAACAGAAGCACATTTTTTCTTGTTCTGTGTTTGTCTCAGTTCTGCATTAATCATGAAATATAATAAAACATAAGCAGTATCTGTTTTTCAGTAAGCAGTTATTGCGCTGTGTGTCAGCATCGTCGTAAGTGCTGGAGGTTGGATGTCAGGGAAACCTGATGAAATGAGTCCGGAGGGAGCACAAAGGTGACACGAAGTGGCATGAAAATATGTATGAAGTCACCTCCACAATGTAACATGTACTCTGGGGGATAAGAAAACTGTGAGGTGGACTTCATGGGAATGGGTAAGCCACGTATTGTTAGGCGACCATGAGACTCTTCTTCCAAGCCTGGTGAGGACGACACTGAGATGCTTAAATAACCTCAGCTATAACTCTTTACTGATGATAGTGAAGATGATATCAAGGCATGCTGTTCTGTGTGCTCATTTGATTTGATCATGCTTAGCTTTAAGTGATTTAAATAATTCAAATATATTTAAGTGTGCAAAACTCTGTTTTAATTAGGGAAAACAGACTTCAGTGATGGTGAAATAATTTTCTATTGATTAGAAACATTCATTTTTTTTGTTTCAGCTTTAAAGTTCGTCATATAAATAATTCCATCACCTCCCTTTTTTGGTGTGTGTGTGTGTATCTGTGTGTGTACCTGTATGTGTGTCTGTGTGTGTGTGTGTATCTGTGTGTGTACCTGTATGTGTATCTGTGTGTGTGTGTGTATACATCTCTGTGTGTGTGTATATATCTGTGTGTGTGTGTGTCTGTGTGTGTGTATCTGTGTGTGTGAGTCTGTGTGTTTGTGTATCTGTGTGTGTGTCTGTGTGTATCTCTGTGTGTGTCTGTGTGTCTCTGTGTGTGTGTGTCTGTGTGTGTATCTGTGTGTGTGTCTGTGTGTGTGTGAGTCTGTGTGTGTGTGTCTGTGTGTGTCTGTGTCTGTGTGTATCTCTGTGTGTGTCTGTGTGTGTGTGTATCTGTGTGTGTGTGTGTGTATCTGTGTATGTGTATATCTGTGTGTGTGTGTGTACACTTGTGGTGCAGGTACACTTGTCTATGTGTGCACAGATGGAGTCCGAAGGTTGATGTTGGGTGCTCTACTTGGTCTCAGTACGTCTTTTCTAAGAATCAGTCTCTCTCTTTTAAGAAGCAAAGTACACTGGTTGATCAGCAAGCCTCATGGATGTACCTGCTTACATTTGCCTTATACAACACCAAGGTTAGGGTGTGAGGGACCAGACAAGGTTTTATGTGGGTGCTGGGTATCCAAACTCATGTCCTTACGCTTGGACAGCAAGCATTTACCCATTGAACTGTCTCTCCACTTCCAACCCTATCATCCTGGATAGATGCACTCCAGATAAGGCATATAACATGCTGATGGAGGACATTGGCTATGAGTAATTAACTTGGGAGACTAGGCAACAGTTACAAATGGAAGTTTTCCTTTTGACAAATTCAGACTTTATCCAAGGGGAATGTGACATGACTGACTGGTGGGTTGTGTTTTTGGTCTAGGATCACTCTAGTAGAAGTTGAGAAAGAGAAGGGAGAGAAAATATTGGTGGTGTGTGTGGGGATGAAGGCGTAGGAGGTTTTTATATATGAGTGACAAAGAGAATCTAAAATAAGGGCATAGACAGGTCAATGGGACCACAAGAAGAATATAAGGTCTAGAGAGGAGAATTGAACATGTGAGATTTGAAGAGAGGTATGGAAAGTTCAGGTCTTTGGCTTGGGGAACAAAGTGAATGGGAAAGTCATTAAGTCTTGGAATGAGGAGGCTCAAAATCAGGAAAAATATATGAACTCATCTCTGTACAGTGTTTGAAGTGTTGAACAGATCAGTCTTGGATATGGTTTGTAGGCATACTGTTGGCTGAGTAACACATTTGTTGAAAAAGTTGAGCAGGTAGAAGAAAGGAAAGCATTTGAGTGCAGGTTAGTGCTGAGGTCACAGAAGGTCAATATATCACACCAGTCTTCCCCTGTAGACTCCCGATCCAACGTGGAACTAGACACAGCAGTCACTTGGTCTTGGAAACAGTCTTATTGGTAACAGTGTCTGAAGAATAGCACTTGAGTTTTTATTTAAAACCATTTTACTAACATTTCATCCACTAACTTGTTATGTTAATGGTTTTGAAAGCAGAAGTGAACAGAAGGATAAGTTAGACCTCTGCACGAGGACAGAGGTTCTTTTTATTAGACTTGCCAATGAAATACACCATTCTTATTTCCATGGGGACAAGTGAGGAGGTGATGAGAAAAACCAGCGGCATTGCTCCACCTGTAGTTCCTATACTGCAAACAAGGCCAGCAGAAATGGTCTCTTGAGAGCATGTATTTGAGAGGATAGCAAAGGAAGTGGGTGCAGAGCAATACAGTGCTGGTGCTGATGCTGCAGGCTATGACAACCACTTGAATGTGCTGCACACTCACTGTGTCCCGGGAGCAGTCTAAAGTTCTTTATAATCATCAGCTTGTATGAGTCATCTTGAGGGGTAGGTAGGGAAAATAGGTTGAGAAATGGAGACACAGCTGAGTGGCAGAATCCAGATTTGAATTGAGACAGTATGGTTCAAAAACTGGTTCTGGAAAAAATAATTCTGCAAGAAGGAAGGTGTGACGATGAAGATAGCACACACACACATATGTTGAGTAATATATATTTGTTAAAAATATAATATATATATGCATGTAAATATATTTACTACAACAGTAAAGAAGAAGTTAATGTGGTATTTAGTTGAACACTTTAATATATAGAGTCAACTGATTTATTATTGTATCTTTGTTTTATTATAAAGGGCTAAGCATAGCAGTCTCATATATGTTTCAACAGTAAGTTAATGTTGTTTGGGATATTTAATGGATTACGTAAAAATTTATTTGCCTATAAGGAACTTTAATTAATTAATTAATTGTTCATCCCAGATGTGTTGCTTACACTTGTACATCCTGTGTGAGTTGAGCTGTAGCTATGAAGAGATTGGATCTTGCTTTTACCTTAAGGAACTAAATTGAGTTCTCAGTCTTCATGTCTTCTACGTGGGGGCTCACTTTATATTATCTTCACATATATTCCACAGTCATATTTGGAAGGTGTGGTCAGTCCTGAACCTTTACAGTTTGCTGGAGACACTTTTAGTCTTCTCACTGTCAGCAGGGATGCGAGGATATGCATCATTCCAGGAACCCGGGTTCCTAGATATTTCTGCTGGGAAAACGTAGGAAGTGGGTTAGACATTCCCATTAATTTTATAAAATACCTCTTTTAAAGAATGCTGTAGCTCAAATTACACATCTTCCACATAATACCTAGACATTTTCACAATGAGCTGTGTGCTGGCCAGATATGCTTAAACCTTTGACTCATTGAAAGCACAGTTCTAATGAGCTCAGTGTGGTAAGATTTCCTAAACTGAAGTATGGTATATCCTCTTTCTTAAGTGCTGTCTCTCTGGGTCTGTGTGTTGTAGTGTGGTTATCCTCTAATTAACAGGTACATCCATTTATAAGTAGGTGTATACCATGTTTGGGTCTGGATTATCTCATTTGCTGGCAAATATCTTGGTGTCATATATATATTAGCAGTTGAGTAATACTTCATTAGGTACATGTGCCACATTTTCTTTATCCATCTTTCAGTTGAGGGGCATCTAGGTTGTTTACAGTTTCTGGTTATTATGAATGAAATTGCTATGAACATAGTGGGGCAGGCATCCTTGTGGTAGGATGAACATAGTGGGGCAGGCATCCTTGTGGTAGGATGAAGCATCCTTTGGATATATACCTCTCTTCCTATGTTAATCCTACTGATCCATGAATGGAGATTTTTCCATCATCTGGTATCTTCTTCAATTTTTTTTTTTTAAAGATTTGAAGTTTGGTCATACAAGTCGAAAATGACTTTTAAGGCATTTATAATTTATAGTATTTTGTGTCTCTGAAGATCTTGGCCATACATACATGCAAATTTTAAAAATTTTAAAAATACTTTCCCTTATTTGTCAGATGATAATTTGTAGACAATGACTACTTCTGACCAAATAAAATTGAGTAACTGTGTATTACATAGACTTTTGGAAGGGTATATGAAAGACTGTTATGGCTGTGGTAAGAATGTTAGAATTAAAAACTGCTTGTTCTTTCATTTTATATAGACTTCATCACTGTGCATTCAACTCCAGGCTTTTATTAGATACCATTCGATTTGTCATTAAATATAGTGTTATGGAGTAGTCATTCAATTAGTTAGTGTAATCCAATAGTCCTCTTCTACAAGTAAGAGATACTTATATTCACAAACCAGTCTGTTTCTGAACATAACGACCCTTAAGAGACGACGCTGTCAAAGTTTAAATGATCCAATGTAAACAAAGTGCTAATTACCATCACAAAATGGTGGCTTTGTTTCTGGCTCTTAATATGGGGAGAGTACCCATGTGTAACTATATAGCTCCTACCTCGCATTGCCATAGAATCTCTTAAGTTGCTGTCAAGGCAGAGTTTCTGGAGAAAAGCCATAAGTACAGAGCCTTGTCCTATTTGCCAGTTCAGTAGCCAAATAAGCCACATTTCTTCCAATGGAGAAGAAGGAGGAAGAGGTGGAGAGAGAACAGTCATGTTGCCTTAGGGTAAATACCTTTAGATGGAAACATGAAGACAGAAGGTGTGGTTTATCGGGGTGAAGGGAGAAAAAATAGAGCAAGATGATGATGGTGGTGGTGGTGGTGGTGGTGGTGACCATGATGGTGAGGATATCCATATCTTTAGAGTTACAAAACACCGATCTCTGTGGGAAGTAAAACCCAAACAGAGGAATAATGACGTAGTTCTACCTTCTCTTCTCTGTGCCTATCCCTCACTTTGGTAGACAGTACAGGGTAGTTTAAATTTTCTGGTATGAGACCTAGCTATGAATCTCTAGCATTTGAATTTTAACTGGAGAAGGGAATGGATCTTGTGCTAAGATTTTAACCTGTTTTACTTCATCCATAGTAGCACTTCTGAATCCAAAAACCATTCTCCCTCCTTCTCACAGGGTGGCAAGAGGTAGTTTGTCTTATTCAGCTTTCTTGTGTGTATTACAGTTATCTCTCACAATCTTTATATGCTAATTTTCCACCACGGCCTTTTAGGCGACACAACTTCTTCAAATCCTGGGTCTTCCTAGCGAAAGCCAGGGTGTGTTCTATAACTCTAAAGATACAGTTCTCTTTTGGTTCTGGGTTCTGTTCTCCCTCTAAAATGATGAATATCTCAGTCCTGTCAAGGGAATATGTATTAGCAAGCATTATCAGGCAGGAAATGATTGGATGAGATTTCACAGTGTGTGACTGATACTGATGGAACTCTGTGAAAAACAATATCCCTTCCGTTTTTACTCCCCAAATAGAAGCCAGTGACGGTTACTTCCTGATGAATATTACGTCAGTGTCTCTGCCAAACAGTAAGCCTACACAACTGCCTTCATGTAGTTCTTGATGGCACACACTACATTCAAACATAATGATGATATGTGTATCATGATTTTATATGTGTGTATGTGTGTGTGTTGAGTATATACCTAGAAGAATAAAATGAAGATTGAACCTTGAGTTCTGAATATGTTAAGCAAGTGTTGAATCAGTGAGCTGGACCCCAGTCCCTTAGTTTGGGTTCATTTATATTAGCCAAAGTGTGCAGTTAAGATTCTTGATTCATCCTCCAAAAAGACACAGGAACATTCTTCCTTAATGTAGGCCTAATTCACTCAGTGCCTATTATGACAAAATAGAATAGGTCTAAGGTCTATTTAGCAAAACACAGATTTTTGTGTTTTGTAAACTACTAGTAAAACTTTTGAATGTAATGCCGTGTAGTGGTTCAAAAAGGACTACAGAGAATTCCTTTTGACTTTCAGAAGCCTTTTTCGGTCACTTCCTGGCTATGTGATGAGCACTTACCAGCATAATTAATTCTCCTGGCAAGGAGTTAGTTCAGGCAGTGACTTGCACATCTGAGATCTACATTAGGAAAAGGGTTTTAGGAGCGAAGCGTGTGAAATCTCACATCGAGCTGGCCTTCCTTTCTGGATACACACCTGCCAGCTGTAAGCCTGGGCCTTGGGCCAGTTTCAGACGCTGCGCGCTACAGGTCTGCGGGGCCAGCCAGGGTCACTGGGAATCCACATCCCACACATGCGCCTCTCCAGCTTGTCAGCAGCGGCATGTTCTATTTCTGTTTATTTGAGGAAAGTTTTGATATTCCTACATTGGACCTGTATTTCTCCTGCTCTTAGCTGAAGTGGAGGCATATGTCCTTCTATAGTCACTCTGAAACCCCCAGAATTAAAATTCCAGCTCTTTGCTCCTAGACTATCATGGGCACATCTTTATAGGTTTTGATGAATTACCAGCATTGCTTCATGTTCCTTCTCTTCCTTGGCTCGTGGGCCCCATGAGGAAGTATCTTGATGCTCCCATATTTAGTTCTCAGCCTTGTATTCGGTATCAATAGGGTTGGGAAAATAAGGGGCTCTCCACTTACCATCAGGATGTAGCTTTTATAAAATCTCACAACTTTTGCATATGAAAATGTCATTTCTCTACCAGGTTAGATGTGATTTTAGGATGCCATTTAAGTTATTTAAGTTATTTTATTAACCTATAAGAATATGATATCTTCTGTCTGTGTTACATAATGAATTCAAGGCAAGCCTGGGCTATGTGGTGAAAAAAAATAGTCTTAAGTAATCTGGAACCTAACCAAACTACCATCACTGACAAAGGTTAATATTAATAGTCTAAATATCCAACCTGTGCTGTTGCCTAGTTGGAATTTGTTCTCTGGTGAGTTTAACAAGCAGAAACAAAACAAAACAAAAAAGCATTTCTTTTCATATTTCTTTAGGAAGCAAGAAATACAAATCTTCCTTAGTACTTGTGCCCTTATGAAACCAAAGACGTAAGGACTTCATCCTCTCAGCGCAGCACTTTACAATTATCAATAATGTAAATGACTCCTGGAAGAACTTTCTGCAAGGCCTTTGGTAAGCATTTCCACTAGAATCCCATCAGTTTGCATTTCAGGGAATCACCATGAATGTGAGGTGTCTATTCAATTTTGCTGAATTCCCTTCTACATGGTCATTCCCTGTGGTCCTTCATCTTCACCCTCCCCTTTTTTTTTTTTTATTTCTTCCTATCTTTTTTTTTCTGACTCCCTTTCTCACCACTGTCTGACCCAAAAATCTTGATTGACCACCCTGGTTGTAGTGATACCTTAGTTGCTTTGTGGCACACCTGTGCCCCCTACCATCGGCTGCTCGCCGTTTTGCAAATGTTTTCTTTTTCCCCTTTGTAAGTGATATTGTGCCCTGCCCTTTATGGGCAACTTCCTTACTTGCAAAAACCTCATTTTGGTAACTCTAGTAGGCTTTTACATCCCTGGGTATTTCTGAGCTGAATTTTGGCCAACTGTATCTTACGAAGTCAGCAGGTTTCTTCCAAATATTATCATTAAGTGTTTCCTGTGTGAAATCCTGTCCTTTCCAATGTACTTGGAAGAAGGAAATAGAAAAAATAACATGGGTATTTATATAGGATCTTTTCTTTTTTACAGCCAATTGCCCTTAGACAACTTCAGTGAGAGCAAGGAGCTGATAGGAGCTGAGCAAATAGCATTGGAGATGGTTGAAGTCTTTCCCAATGTTCCACAGGGACCAATCTGGCTTGTGTAACCTCCATAAACTGTTTGAGTTAATTCCCCTGGTGTCACTGATCCAGATTAAGTTTTTAGAATTTGAAACACTGATATGCCCTACGTTTGGAGAAATATAAAGTACTCTAGCCACTCATTATCTCTCCCGTCAAATAGAAGCCAAGTCTTGAGCTTGGAGTGAAAGCTGACACACACCTTCAACTCTTTAGGAGTTAGGTATCTGAAGTGGAGTGGATGGAGTAGTTCTTAGAGATAAAAGGTAGGGTCCACATGTAAGAAAAATCATGGACCTTAGGCTTTCAGAGCCTGGATCCCCTCCACTAATATAATATTTTCTAAGAAATGGAACAGAAACTTTTAAGTGGGTATAATGTGGTAAGAAAGAGCCAAGGAACAATTGGAAAGAAATTTTAGATTTAAGCTATTATTAAAAGGAAAAAGAAATGTTGAATATGGGACATGAAAGTCAACATGAAAAGTTGATTTTTGAAATTTAAGTAACTCTGGGAAAACTGTGCCTTCCCTTCAGTTTTTATTGCATTTTATGAAAATTATATATAAATATAAGTGATATATACATCACTCCCAAAAACTTTTATAATAGGTAAGAGATGTATTTATTTAAGCCATTTATTACGTCATTTCTTTTACTTTATTATATTCATATTTGAGATAATTTTGAAAATTACTAATGTGATTAACTTTTATTATGTTATCATATAAGCAAGCTTTGTCCTATTTTTCTTCTGAGTCATTTGAAGAAAATTAAGATTTATTATGTTAGTAGAACAAAGAGTAAGACTGCAAACTCCTTAAGTGTTTGACATGCAAAATAGAATTCTAAAGTAAGACTATTTATTTTCTTCTTCCATGAGGGGCTTGCTGAGTTTATTTTCTCCTTTTAAGCTATTATAATCCTGCTTCACAGGTTTTATAACTGTGTAGAGAAAATATATATCTGTAAGAATAGATTAAAGAAAAGGAGACTAGAACATGGGATTCCATCCCTTCTAGGCCCTGTATATGGTAAAAATCAGTGTGCAGATGGAACACATCGTTCTTGGGTTTACAGATCCTGATTTACCTGCTGTAAGGAAAAGCAGTGAGGACTCTGCAGAAGAGTGTAAAGGAATTTTAATCCAGCAACATGGCTGCTATGATCACATCAAAAGAACTTTTAGGTCTGCGTGATCTGGCTAGAATACAGACACACTCTTAGTATACATCTTTATTCCTTTTGGCTGGAATCCTTTAGTACACATCTTTAATCCCAAATAATGATGTCCAATTTGAGGGGCAGACAAAGTGAGGAATCCCAGAAAGATTTGATAAAATGAGTCCAAGATAGGATACACCCAACTGTCAGGAGAAAATCTATTTAAGATCAGTGTGTGTGTGCGCGCGCGCACGACACACAAACACACACACACACACACACACACACACACACACACATGCAGAAGAGTTAGAGTTCAGACAGTTTGATCAGTCAGTTGAGAGTCAGTGGAGTGAGTGCAGTGCACTGGAGTTGAGTTCCTTTGTGAGCTCATGCAGCTCAGAGCAGATCAGCAGATCAGAAAATATGAAAGAGTGAGAAGATTAGAACCAATTGCCAGAGTCAGTGTTAAGACCAAGAAGAGCAATTCAGTGAGAAGCCAAGAGAAGCCAGATTGAATCAGTCAGTTTAGAGAGGAGTGTGAGCCAGAACAGCTGGGTTGAACCAGTCAGTCAGAACTTAGAAAGAACTAGGAAGGAGTGAGCTTTTTCAGTAGTAAACCTCGTAAATTACAGTTACATCAGGTGAATGATTCTTGTGTACTTTAGGGGAAGTTTCTGCCTTCAACCTAGCTCTTAAGTGACAGAGATGGAGTCTGATAAGCACCTGCGGGTATGGAGGAGAACACTGTAGATGAGGTAGCCATATGTTATGACTGCAAAGCAGGTTGCACAGGGCTAGCCAGGATGCGAATCTCAGACAGTCTTCGGAGGGAGTAGTGAATCAGCGGGTCTTGGTATAAAGCATCTCTAGGAGTGTGTCTGAAATAGAAAGATTAGCTTTTATGATGGCTTGCTTGCTGAGATTCAAGGCTACGTGATATCTAGCTTCATTAGAAACTGGTATAAGATACTGGTATAAGCAGTAAGATACTGGTATCTCAAAGCACTCCAATCCTTAGATATCAGCTATTATTACAATTATTAGGTAGCACTTATTGTTAACTATGTTGGGGCTTTTTTCTTCTTTTTACATCTGCTTACTGTGCCCTCCAGGAGGAAGGACAGATTTATGTCTTGATCTTGCATTTCTATTTTCTGAGCTGTAACTCTTCTTCCTTTTGAACTATAGAGCACTCGGTCATAAGAGTCCTAATGTAGCCCCTATACTTTCTGTTTCTTGATAAACTAGCATTAAAGTGTCACAGTATTTTACTTTACATGGAGATATTTTCATTTAACATGTGTAGAGGAAGAGCTCAACATTAAAATCAAAGAGAGAAAACAATAGCAAACTGAGATTTCTTCAGCAGTTAAACAAAGAACTAAGAGGGTGTTTTTCTCTCAAAACTCAGCACATAGGCATATATTTCAGTGGGGGGAATGCAGCACCTACAAAATGGTTATTTATTCCAGACCACAGGAATTCCCATTATTTCAAAGTTTTCATTTTCTAGAAGATGGAAGGTATTTGTCTGGGCAGCTGTATTCCAGGATATACAGGGCTAGCCAAACGTCAGGGAATCAGTGCCGAGCACAAAGCAGGAAAGGAAAAGATCTGACCAGAGGGGAGTGCATTAACCCTGGTCCTCTCCAAGGTGGTTGGCAGATGGGATGTCATCAAGATTCTGCACTAGTGAATCCTTGATGAGGATCAGAAATCAATACCATCAATTTAGTGGTGGGTGAAGGGAGCCGAGGGCTTTGGGATATTTTGAACTACATCTTTAAATATCTTTAACTATTACTCAGATAAAGTCTGGATACGTTTATGAATGTGTGAATTACATTAATTTTGTACAAAGTGCAAATCTGTGCCTATCTGATCTTTGTTGACTGTGAAAGACAAATGTCAGTCTAAATTTCTCCAATATAATTATAATTAATAAATGGAATAGGAAGGGTAACAGGGGTAAATACTTGGTGGATTTGCAGTCATAAGTAGCTAGATGAAATTTCTGGACTATAATTACAAAAATATATTTATTATGAGTCAAAGCAGAGAGATCATAGAACATGATAAAAGAGTCTCAAATAAAACATCTAGTAAGCAATTAGTACATTACAATTTAAGTATCTAACAACATGTTTTTAGGACAGGATACCTTACAATGAGACTCTCTATATAAGCTTTGATATTCTAGATTTAAATTGTGAGTCAGACTCTTGTTGGCTGAATAAACATAGGCAAGTAACTTAAATTTCATGAGATATTCTCTTCAGCAATAATAATGGTAACAGTTATTAATAATAAATTATTCTTTAGAATGTATATTTAATTTAGAGAGAGGAAATTTACTAGGGAGTCATGAGAGACCTACTCTTCCTGCATTTAGAATAGAGAAACACACACACACACACAGACACACACACACACACAAACACACACAAAATTCATAAAAGTTCATTCAGAAGTGACCAAAGTTGGTAAGTGATACATAGAACAAAAGTGCAGAAAGAAGAGGGCTAGAAAACATTGGCTGTAGGAAGATTTTTTATTTTAGATAGTGATATTTAAGAAAATCCTGAAGAAAATAAAGGACTAAGCCAACTTAATGTTGAAATAGAAAGGGGTAACGCAAGAACAAAAGTCTTATAGTAGGACACTCTTCATGTGTCTCAGCAATACTAAGACTCACGGGCTACATGTAATTGAGCAAGGATGTCTGATGTAGCAGGATATAAGAACAGAGAGGGAAACAGATATTCTAAAGCAGCTGTTCTCAACCTGTAAGTCATGATCCTTCAGGCATGCAAGAACCCTTTCACAGGGGTTGCCAAAGACCATCAGAAAACAGATATTTACATCACAATTCATAATAATAGCAAAATTACAGTTATGAAGTAGTAATGGAAATAACTTTATGGTTGAGTGGTCACCACAACATGAGGAAGTGTATTAAAGAATAGCAGCCTTAGGAGGTTCAGAACCACTATTCTAAAGCCTTGCAGATAATCTGTTGGACTTGGCTTTCCTGTTACTGAAATGGGTTGAAATTAGAATGCCATGTGTTAGGATTTCTTGTAATTTAGCAAGGCCACTTAGGCTGATGCACTGAGAGAGACTCTAAAGGGGCACCCATTAAGGCTAGGAAGTCCTGTTAGGAGACTGTTTCAATAATCTACACATAGGGTGATGTTGTTGGCAGAGAAATAGAAAGTCTAGTTGGTAGGAGCCCAGCAGCAGCTTGGTGTCCTGACAGATGGGTGGATATTTTAATAGGAAGAGAGATTTCAATGCAGGCAGAAGATGGAGTCCATATGCACAAAACTAGGGCAGATGGGCTGAGAGGGAAGATGAAATACTTAGGTTTAGGATATTAGTCTTAATTGCCTGTTAGACATTCATAAGTGAAGTTATGGAGTAGGTGTTTGGGTGTATGGATCTGGAGTTCAACAGAAATGTCCCAGCTAGGGATATAAATTTGCAAATTGCCAGCCCTACAGATGATGTATAAAACCAGGATGTCGGATGAGATCATCAAAGGAGTGAGCATAGAAAGAGAAACCTCAGCCTCAGCATACATCAACATTAATATGTTGAAGAAAAGAGGACCGATAGTAATAGGGAGTCAGAAAGAGTGGCCAGGGAGATAAGAAGAAAGTCAGGCAAAGTCAGTTTGCCAGACATTAAGTAAATAAAATGTGAGTGAGAAAGGAATGAAAAATAGTCTCGATCCCTGCTGAAAACTAAGTTAAAAAAAAACAAAAAACAAAAAACAAATTCTAGGGGTTGAAAATTATTTTTTGTTATTTAAATTTTTGAATTAAAATTTGTATGTGTGCATGGATTCCTTCACACACATGTGTGTGTGCCAGCTGTATGCCTTGTATGGTGAAAGCCAGAAGAAGGCATCAGGTCTCACACAACTGGGATTAAAAATGGTTATGAGCAGCGTAATGTGGGTGCTGGGAACCGTATCAGGGTCTTTGGCAAGAACATCAAGTACACTTTACTGTTGTCTCTCCTTTAGCATTGCTTCTTATAACTGTGTGCACCATTGAGAGGTGGGCTCAAAGAATGAAAGAGAAAATAGCATTTTTGTTGTAGAAGAAAGATGAGAAATGGAGCAAGGTAGAAATGTATATGGGCTCAAGCTAAGTTCTTAGTTTAATAAGAGAAATAATGCACTGATGTGGTATTGGAAAAGGTTCATGTAAGAAGTAAATGGGAAGGACCACGGAGCAAAGTAGCAAAGCTTTCAAGTGGATGGGAGGAAATAAGAGATAATAGTACTGCATGGAATATTTGGGCTTTGGTAAGACAATGGCAGTTGGTTTGAAGTTATGTAGTAGAGGGAACAGGATCAACAGATTCACACAGCTTGGGGGGTGTATAAGTTTATGATGTCTTATCTGATTTATTCTGTTTTCTAAAAACAAGATGAAGCTGGGATAGCTTAGAAGAAGGAGAGGATGGTCCAGAGAAATGCAGAGGGCTTCCGGTAGGCAACTAGGCTCCTGGGGTGTTCAAACAACTACCTCCAATATGCACACATTCTAGGAGTGTCCAACCTATGGTGTAAGCCTGAGAGGTACAGTGGTCTGCATGCCCACCCTGAGAGCTATGAGTCTGGCTCGATATATCTGTAGTCCAAAAATCATATAATAATGTCATGAAAGACCCAGGAGATTTGGAGATATATACAAGGATATATTATAATGAATGATCATGAACTTCAAACTGATGATAGAAGTGAACATGCAAAAGGTGGACAGGGAAGGATCATGACAGTTGCTAAGATCGGAGGATTATGTACCACAGTGGGTCAAAGGTCACAGAGCATTGCTGAGAACAAAAGGAAAAATGTGAAAGAGAAAAAATGGCAGTTAGTGGTGTCAGTTTAACTGTGAAGGCAGGTAAAAAGAGCTTATGTTTTTTGTTTTTGTTTTTGTTTTTTTCGAGATAGGGTTTCTCTGTGTAGCCCTGGCTGTCCTGGAATGCACTCTGTAGACCAGGCTGGCCTCAAACTCAGAGATCCACCTGCCTCTGCCTCCCAAGTGCTGGGATTAAAGGCGTGCGCCACCACTGTCCGGAGAGCTTATGTTTTCTTATTCAAAGAAGTTTAATTAGAGTATTGAAAATGGAAAGTGGCAAGCTCCAAGTCTTTTCTGTTTAGGAAATCATATTCTCGCTGTTCCCTGGAGAGTGTATTATATAGTATGGCTGGTAATCAAAGTCAGCAAAGACTGATGTAAGCCAGAAAGATCTGGAATGACTCGGGTGTGGGGATGAGCAAATATGAAGACCCACATGGAATCGATACGCTTTGTGGTCCAAGTACTGGGTGGGAAGTAGTACTGTGGTTTCCTAGAAGAAGAGAGCAAACAAAGTTGCACTGGCCTGCTGCTCAGTGGCAGAGATTTGTTTTTAAAAGCACATAATTAGGGAATTTCATCACATGAACATCATGGCGAGCACATACACAAACATACTTGATTACTGTCCTACACGCATGGGTTGTGGGGTATACCAGTTGTTCCTAGTATACATTGTTACCCTCTTATATACATATATGGTATGCCAGCTGTTTCTAGTGGCAGAATGAATGGAGCAACCAGTTCAACAGAAAGTTGCATAAAGCTCAAGGGAAACCACTGTGCACCAGCAATACAATAAGCAGGAGGTACAAAGGCTGTTCTAGCATAATGTGGCAGCATTCTGTTTTACAACCAACTTGTTTCATGGGTAAAACCAAGCAATAAGGTAACAATTAAATATGAGTGAAACTATTTAGTTAATAGCAAGTAAAAGAATACATAATGGTAGGTAGAGAGAGGCAGCAGATAGCAAAACATCTTTGAATCACATGTTCACACTCTCTTGCAGAGATGACTGGAGTTGCTCAATTGAGCGAGCAAACAAAGGGGAACATCTTCAAACTAGGGTCTTACAAAGATCCAGCAGAAGTAGCCCAGGCTATCCTGCTCTACTGTCACCTGGATTTCCTGATTGAGACTACATCCTGATCAGAGCAGAGTGTGGCCTCAGGTGAGGCTTTCAAGCAAAATAACAAATTACACCAGATAGGTACAATCAGGTCTGGTACTTGCAACATCCAGCAAAAACTGGGGAAGTCGAGGCAGTCAGCTAGAGCCCTCACTTGAGCTTCGTCTTGGTAGATGAGTTTCCTATGGATGAATTTGCCACTATCCCCACCCCCCTTTTCACAACATGAGCAGCCTTTGTTAGAGAGATTGTTTGCACGCTAGCTATTCTTAAGGACATAATGTTTTTAATACCATCAGTAGCTTTTCTGTTCTCTTTCCTCCCTGTAACAGATTTGAGGGGTAGGTAGCCCATCTGTAGACAAGTGGCATTCAAAGATACTTTGGGACAAACATGCTTGGGTCTGAAGCTAGATTTTCAGCAAGCTCAAGCAGCACATGGCAATTTGAAATGGAAGTTTCTGGACATGTCATGTGATGCAGACTCACGTGGTGTTTTGTTGAGGCAAGACTGTGGGAGGACACCTGATGTTTGGAGAGAGTATAAACAGGGCTCAAGGGACAATGATATCATGCTTGCATAGCTACCTTTACAACTCTTTGGGGGTCTCATGTCTTTGCTGATCTTAACTTCTTAAGAGAGGCAAGGCATAGAACTTCTCCTGGTGTAGCAGCTGATTCTGGTTGCTCCTATAAAGGCCTGTTTGTTGCTGCTGAATCTTGCCTCCACTGCTGATTCCCAGATTCATGTTTGGTGTCCTCACACTACTGAACTGGACTGCTGTAATCTTTACAAATGAAGACTGAAATCACCTAAAAGAACTATATCTAAACAGGTCTGTATCCCTTTGTTCTATTTACTATCTTTTCCCCCTTAGCTTTAGACAGTGGGCTAGAAGGGGGTTGAAGTGTTTGAGAATCCTTATTAAATGTAGGGTTTAAAACATCTAAGCCTACAATAATTTACACAATGTATGTACATTACAAGCTTATAAGATGCATGCAGTTCATCTCTGACTGTAACATTCTTTTTTGTTTTGTTTTGTTTTGTTTTTATTTTGTTCAAGACAGGGTTTCTCTGTGTATCCCTGGCTGTCCTGGATCTCACTCTGTAGACCAGGCTGGTCTCAAACTCAGAGATCTGCCTGCCTCTGCCTCCCAAGTATATGACCACTGCCCAGTATATGACAGCATTAGGTGTGAGAGGCTTACTAGGTACACACAAGAAGGAGCACTTTGCAGTACTTATGAGAGAGGTGAGCATTGCAGGTTGAGGATGAGTAGGATTGTTCTGTGTAGTTTGTTGGCCTCTATGAGCTTACCCAGGTAGAGGGAGTGGAAGGAGGGAAAAATTCTCCAGGTTCTTCAGGGAGCAGAACATTTGCCCATGAAAATTAAGGATGCAGGGGTTGGATGGATGGCTCAGTGGTTAAGAGCACCGACTGCTCTTTGGATGGTCCTGAGTTCAAGTCCAAGAAACCACATGGTGGCTTACAACCATCCATAACAAGATCTGACTCCCTCTTCTGGAGTGTCTGAACACAGCTACAGTGTGCTTACATATATTAAATAAATATATCTTTAAAAAAAAGAAAAAGAAGGATCTGTATCTTTGAGCAAGTATAGAGTAAAACTAGCTAGCATCGAAATGGCTTCTTAAGGGAGACTTGTGATCTCTTCCTTAGTTCTTCCAGGAATGAAAGTATGCTGCTTCCTGGATCAGGGAAAACAGGTGGAAAAATTATCTTTTGGCCTCTACAAATGTCTTTGTGACCTTAAATTTTGCTTCACCAGATGACACCATAGTCAGAGGCACTGAGGAACTTACAGTTTGGACAATAGACAGTACTGGGTGTTTCTAGTATATTATAATATTTGTTAACTTATTTGACACTTGTACTCATCTTGTTATATCTAGTGTTTAATATTAATACTTCTATTATTTTTTAATTGTTACCTTAATAATAATATTTAAGTTAATCTTGTAGAACTATGAAAACATGGACCAAAACTTTAGATCACGAAACCAAATGAGTTGGATAAAAATAGAACTCTTGGCATCTGTGAGTGTCATTTATCACTGGAGAACATCTTCATTAATGATTGCTTTTACATGGGGACTGAGCAATCTTCTAGAATTTTTTTAAGTCACTGATAACCATCACACTTGACTGTGTTGCTCCTTTTCCATTTACAACATTAGTTTTTGAAAATATTCTTTCATTAGTAGCCTATAAATATAACAATTAAATACTTGTGATTAGATAATGGCTTCACCCCAAGGATCTCTAACAGTTTTTGTCATCAGTCAACAGTTGACTCCCCTACTTGTGGTAAAACACACAGAGAAATGCTTATAGGGAGACTTTTTTTAATATTCCAAGTTGAGTTAAATGCAGAGCCATCCGTATCCCCCGTCTCTTTTCTTCCCATCCCCCCTTTCTTCCTTATAGCCTTTGCTCTGTATTCCTTCCTTCCATCTTCCCTTTCAATTTTGTCAGAACACTTCCTGCTTAGAAACATCTACTGAGGAATTCAATATAACTTTCCCCCCTTTAAGAGGCTCCCCTTTTGTTTTGCAGTTTTAGCTTCACAGAGAATTAAGTCCAATGAACCTCTACAGTGTACTGCAATTGGTATTGTGTAGGTTCAGTCATGGGAGAAGACACGTACACAATGCAAATATTTCCAAGTGTGGTAAGTTCCACAGTGGAAGAAGAAAAGAGCTATGGTGCAATGATTAAGACAATGGACTTCAAAGCCAGAATGCATGGTGCTCAAGTGTGATGTTACTTAGTTACTGAGCAAGCTAGCCAAGTTACTTAGTTACTTAGCAAGTTAGCCAAGTTACTTCATTACTTAGCAAGTGTATGTTCATGACTCTGTATGTACATATGTGTGTACACTTATGCCCATGTTTTTATGGAGGACAGAAGTCTACCTGGGCTGTAATTGTCAGGTCTTTCATCTTGTAATTTTGAGGAAAGGTCTCTCATTGTGACATGAACTTCACCAGTTCCATCAGGCTGCCTGGTCAGCAAGCTCTAGCTATGCTGTCAGTGGCCTCCCCAACAATCGGAATGAAAGCGTACACCATCACGCCTGACTTTTAATGTGATTGTGAGGGACTGGACTTGGCTCCTCATGCTTTACCAACAAAATACCTTCTTACCAGACCCTCATGCCATATGCTTTAATACACCACGCAACAAGCATTCCTATCAGAATGTTCCACTTGTAAACTAGATGATAAATAAACATACCTCATAAACTTAATGTTAAAATGCAGCAGGTCATGGCGGTATATGCTTTAATCCTAGCATTCAGAGGCAGAGGCAGGTAGATCTCTGTGAGTTCCAGGCTAGACTAAACTAAATAGCAAGTTCCAGGCCAGCCCGAGATACAAAGTGATACTCTGACTTAGAAAAATGCTGGAATGCTAATATTTTGTTTTGTTTAATTCATTGCTACACTAATCCCATTAAGAATCCGTGTTTTCAGCCTGGCGGTGGTGGCACACACCTTCCTTCTCAGCATTTGGAAGTTAGAGGGATGAGGATCTCTGAGTTTGAGGCCAGCCTGGGCTACACAGTAAGTTCCGGGATAGTCAAGGCTACACAGAGAAACCCTGTCTCAAAAAACAAAAATAAAAATACAAAACAAAACAAAAAAGATTTCACATTCCATTCCAGGCCTCCATCCCCAGTTGAATCTTGGATCCTTAGATTAGCCTCTCTCAAAACCACAAGAAAACCATGTTTTAAGTGTTGCATCTAGGCAGAACCGCCTGAACAAAAGAGGACATAATATTTTTTCCTCAATTCTTAGTTGAAGAATAAGAATATACTTCTCAGGTTTTCTCCCCATTTTTAACGTCCTTCAACTGGGTTACATATCCATTCTTAAGACCATCATCAGCAAGATAATGGAATGGCCGTAAATGGTTGAGACTTACTTGCTTTATGTGTGGTTTGGGGATAGGATTGCCTCCTCTTCAGCTGCAGCTGTGAATAAAACCAGTGTTCTGTTGTAAGGAAGAAGGAGAAATAGGGGTGAAGTGGGACATCAAACTGGAGTAGATGGAGTGCAGTCACAGACAGGATTAAGTCATTTATGCCCAGCTTCTGAGTCCCCACTTTTCTCCCATCTCCTCTTAAGGACTCAGAATGTCCATTCACAGAATGGCTCTATGTGCAGTCACTGTCAGTTGAAAAGATAGGCTACCTCTGTACCATGCTGCCATAGTTAGAACAGCTTTTGCCTGTGTTTGGTTTGGACATTTCATGTCCTTGTTTCTTATTTCTTTTCCAGATTTAAACCTCCCTAGTTAACAATCCTTCCCGGTATTGGATTCAAACATTACTGTATATTCTCCCTTAAATATGTCTCCTCCTGGAATCCTCCCATGAAACAATCTCTCTTGTGAGATTGGGAATCCACACTCCCTGCCACCTTCCAAAGCTTGCACACACTCTGTCCAGGCTCTCCCCTTAGCTGCTGACTACTTCAGTTTCTCAGTGAAGTCCCTCCTCCCTTTCCAGAGCATGCTCCTGCCCCCTTTCCTTATTGCAGGGGTCAAGCAGTAGGAGCTGATATTTCCTTGTGCTTTTATCTTCTCTGTAGGCCATTATACTTGGCTCTTGTTCTAAATCACTCTTCTTTAAGACCCAAGTAAATATTACAACTAGATAACTTCTACTTTGCCTCCCAAAAGCCTGGAATAACATACTTATATCAAGAAATTTAGTGTCCATATCATCCTATTTTATTCTTATCTTAGCCAAGACTTGGAGACTTCATCAATTTTCTCAGAACTCATCACATCCCTCTCCCATTCTTCTTCTTTGTCTCTTTCCTCCTTGTTTCATTACTCCTCCTGTCCTTTCTTTTTAGATATGAGTGCTAATTGATGTGAAATACACTGCACACTATTAAAAGATAAAGCAAGATACTTTGCAAGATAAATATCCTGGAGAAGATTTCCACTGGCCTCACCTGGGTTGCATGTCCACCCATAAGTCACCCAGAGTCCTATGACTCTATCTTGGAGATGGAGACCATGGCTAATGGTAACAAATTAGGCAGACTTGGTGGTGGTTGGGGGGGGGGTGTCATGCTGCAAAAACAGTATAGGATCTCAATTAGTAGAGCAAAAACACTAACCAAACAAAAACCAGAAGATCCTCCAGTGGTTTGCTCCTGTAGGGCTCTCTGGTCCCTTCTCTGCTCTCACTAGGATTGCTGAATATGCTGATTGGTGAATATGCTAATTAAAGTTATTCTTATACTTTTTTTTCTTTTTACTCCCCTCCTGGTCAGCCCTCTGACTGTTCCTCATTCCATTCCTCTTCCCCATCTCCAAGAGGATGTCCCAACCACCCCATCCCACCCCACCACGCCTTCCCACTCCCTGGTGCCTCAAGTCTCTCTAGAGTTAGGTGCATCTTCTCTCACTAAGGCCAGACCTTGCATTCCACTGCAGTATATGTGTCAAGGACCTCATATCAGCTGGTGTATGCTGCCTAGTTGTTGGCTCAGTGTCTAATAGATCTTGGGGATCCAGGTTAGTTGAGACAGCTGGTCTTCCTATGGGTTGCCCTTCTCCTCAGCTTCTTCCAGCTTTTCCTCAATTCAACCACATTCTGTCCATTGGTTGGGTGTAAGTATCTGCATCTGACTCTTTGAGCTGCTTGTTGGGCCTCTCAGAGGACAGCCATGCTAGGCTCTTCTCTGTAAGCATATGATCATTCTTACATCATAATTGTATTTCCTGAGTCCTATCTGATTCTCCCTATAAATTCTGTGAGGGCAGAAGATGTTTATTTTCATCTTCTGATATCCCTTGAGAAGTAGAATGTCAAGCTTATAATGGTGCCTCACAAATATTCATTATTGGAATTTTATTTATTTAATTCTATCTCATAAATTGCTGTCTTACTGGGGCCTTCGTTATCTCTGAACAGTAGGTTTTCTCTCTTCATCCAAGTCTTTCTCAGGTTGGGGACTTTTTTGAAAAAGAACAAAACAAAACAAAGAACCATTGAAAATTTATTTGACTTTTGCAAATCATAGGATTACAACCTGTAAACTACTCTGCTAAATGCCATGTATATATGAGTTCTAGCAGTTATCTTTCTCTAGAGAACCCTGACTAATACAGCCAGAGTCTCTCTCTCTCTCTCTCTCTCTCTCTCTCTCTCTCTCTCTCTCTCTCTCTCTCTCTCTCTTAAATTTTTCTTTAAAATTTCTCAGAAGAGTCTCTCCACCTCGGCTCTTTGTTTCACTTGTTTTGCTCTTCATTGTCATCTGCCACCATCTACAATCCACCACTGGTCCTCATTCTTGGTCCTTGTTAAGATATAAGCAGCGTGAATAGCCTTTGACTTTGTTTGTACTGTATCCTTCTGATCCTCGTCCTATACTTCTGTCTGCATATTAGTGCTTATGTATTTTTTTGTTTGAGATGGGCTCACTATGTTCTTTAGGCTGGACTTGAACTCTTGATCCCCATCCTGTCACAGGACAGATGTTTACTATTGTGGCTGTATTGATATTTCATATACACCGCTAAGGACCAAGGGTAGAAACAACAATGCTGCTACCAGCAACTTTAAAAATACTTTAAATTGTTATTGTGTGTGTGTGAATGCAGCACACTGTGTAAATGCTGCAGTGTACTTGTGACAGTCAGAGGACAACTTCAGAGAGACTAGTACTTGTCCTTTTCCTCTACTGTGGGTCTGGACATTGAATTCAGGTCCTCAGGGTCACACAACAAGTGCCTTTACCCTCTGAGCCATCTTGCCTGCCCTACCAGAAAGTTTTAAAGTAGTTACTTCCGTTTTATTTCTAATAAAATTTTACGCCTGGCTTGGTAGACTGGTCTCCAGGTCTTAAATTGTAGCTGTGGTCTTATATGAGGCTTTATAACTGAATGAGGGACTGTGAAGAATTTGGCAATTGTAAAAGGCTTCTAAATAGTCAGTGACCAAAACCTGACTCAAAATCAAACACAGAGTGATCTGAGAATATGAAACGGTGCTAGAGTCTACTTCATATCCTATGACTTCATTGCATTCCCAAACCTGCAGCGTGTAGAAGAGGCCACTCAACAGCCTGGAACACTACCAAGATTCTGGACTCTTTTTCTGCTAAGATTCTGGACTCTCTTGTCCTTTCAATAGCAGTGCTTTTCCTATACAACCCAAGCTTTCTGCTCCTGTGGATAAGGATTTAATTATGGAAAAACAGTTCTAATATTTTTTTAACTCTCATTCCTCAGCTTGTAAGCACCAAATATAGTTTTGAATTGTGTTGTGTTAGAAAATTTGAATTTAAAAATGGCCATTTCAGTTGATGACTTCCTGAAGTCAGTTTGGTTTGGGCTTAGGACAGGGTTTCCAAAAATTTCTGAAATGGTCCTAAACATACTTATGCTGTTCTGTGATATGTATTTATGTGAAACAATGTTCTCAGAATTACTGATAACAAAGCCAAAATATTGGCCAAATCTGAAAAATGTTGAGGATGCTTGGTGTCTTGTGTCAAGTAATCATCCAAGATTTAATTTTTGTGAAAAATCTAACAAGAATATCAGTCTAATTTGTATCCAAATGTGTTTTCATCTTTACCAAGTGGTAAATGAGTTATATGACTATGAAAATAATTATTTAACTGTAGTTTTCTGTGCCATTTCCTATTGTTAAATGTTTGGTTTGTATTCTTATTTCATATATAGATAATACCAGAAATTGGGTAAACAGTTTTCTGACAAAAAGAGTCGGTGAGTGGAAGAAAGATACAGTGCTAGAGCTTTCCCCTAAATCTCTCCTCTCTCTCTCTTTCTCTCTCTCTCTTTCTCTCTCTCTCTCTCTCTCTCTCTCTCTCTCTCTCTCTCTGTCTCTCTCTCTCTCTGTCTCTCTCTCTCTGTACTATCTTCTGGTTAGCTTAGAACTCACCATATAAGTCAGACTGTCCTTGAACTCACATAGATACCTTTGTCTCTCTCTCTCCAGATTACTGGGTTTAAATTCTCTGTGTGTGCCACCAGGCCTGCCTGGCCCAATAACTGAAGTTACTACCTCTTGTCCATACTGTACCTGTCTCTACAAAATGATGCTTCAATAAATCCTATGCAGAGACTCCTTTGCCTAGGAACTTCATTGGAATCTCCTTGTTAGTAAATAGAATACAAACTCTTTTAAGGAGGGCACAGCCTCCTTTGGTATTCTCCTCTTCCTTTGACAGATGTCACCTTTTTATTTTTCCTATGCATATATGTTTTCTAGGCAACTTCATAAAGTTCCTACCTAAATACTTGCTTTCTAAATTTTGTAATAAATTCTTGAGTATTATATTTTTATTTTTAAATTGAGTAAATTAAATTAAAGTCTTACATAATGTATACTTATTTTCATTATTACACAGGACACATCTGTATCCGTGCTTTGCACTTATTTCCCTGTCACCTTCCTTCCTCTCGTTTCCTTGATGGACACCTTTCTGCCACCAAACAGGACTTATGCTTTTATGTCATATTCATGAGCACACATCCACATGCATACTCCTACACACACACACACACACACACACACACACACACACACAAACATACACACACCCTATCCTAATTATCAAGAAAACTATCCTGACCTGACCTAGCCTATCAAATTGCCAGCATCCCTAAATGAATGATGATGCAATTTCCTGTTTGTAATTTCCTCCCGTCTGGAGGAGGTAATAGAGTCTCAGCAGGCTAGAGAGATGGGGCTGTGGTGTGTATTTCTGGTCACTTCTCCAGCTTCTCCTTGTCTTGTCTGTGAAAGTTCTGTGTTCAGTGGTATCTGATAACTTATGTTGTTTTTGCACAGCACTAAGAACAATATGGAAAAGATCTATGTGGCCTCATATATTCACATATGCATGTACACACACACACACACACACACACACACACATATGAACTTAGATTCTTCATTTTGTATTCTTTTTCCTTTTTCTTGTTATCCTCCTGCAGAATCCAGCTTGGCGAAGAATAATTTCCACCTCTAGAACAGAAGGCCAGCAGGGCATGGGCCTCCATGAGTGTTGATGGCTTCCATTCAGAAGTCATTATTCCGTCCTGTGAATGTGGATAGTATTTGGGTTATATTGTTTGAAGAGTTTGGAGGAGCTGTGTCTAGAATATGAACCTAGGTGGGCAGATAAAGAACAAAGCCCAACGAGCATGACTGCTCAGCATCTGTTGGGTATAGGTTATAATGTAATACATAAGAAATAAGTGGACGAATGGGCATCTAAAAACAGTCCTGCTATAGTATATGGTATTTGCCTAAGAATGCTACCACTGGCCACAAAGAGTCCACATAGACTCTATGTTGTTCTTAGTGCCATGCCAGAAAGAACACACACATCAGCTACCACTGAACACAAGAAGCTGGAGAAGTGCGCAGAAATACACACCACAGCCCCATCCCTCTTGACTGCTGAGACTCTATTACCTTTTTCTAGATGGGAGGGAATCAGGAGCGGGAAATCATGCAGTCATTCATTCTGCTATGTTGGCAATTTAATGGGTAGGCTAGGTCAGCCTGTTAACAGAATCAATCAGAGCAGTGGGACTGTCTGTCATCATCTGTACAAAAGGTCCTCCCTAGAGACTTCAGGTTTAAATGCTCAGTGGAGCAGCCTTTTTAGATGATAGCTGTAATTAAAAGGATAATATAAAGATAATCAAGTTGACTACAACAATTAAAATGACTGGCATCACTTGACTATAAAAATAAATTAGAGTCACACTATGGAGGTCAAGAATTCCCCACATCTGGGAGTTTACAGAGGCTTTCTGCCTACTGGTATTTCATAGCTTAGAAATCGCTTTCAGGCGCTTGTTGGGGTATCCTCCATCTCTCCGCAGTCCAGATTCCTCTCACAAAGCCTTGTTGCCTTTACTGTGGATTCCCTTTGCCCCTTTTGCCGGGTACTTTTCAAGTCTAATTGGTTTTATGTCTCCTCCTCCTCCTCTTCCTCCTCCTCCTCTTCCTTCCTCCCTCCCTCCCCCCACCTCTCTCTCTCTCTCTCTCTCTCTCTCTCTCTCTCTCTCTCTCTCTCTCTTGCTCCATGTCCCGCGCAAAAATTTTCTGTGTGCACTTCTTTCCGCTCCAGGCCGCCCTTTCCCAAGACACACTGTTGTCTTTTTATTCTCTCATCTACTTTTCAGTTCTAACCCTGTTAGATGTCTTCCTGCGGCTACTGCTGTTTCTCTATTCTTAACCACACCTAATTTATGCTGACAGCATTCACATGAAAACTCACACACTCCACACATCTCTGTCATCCTTCAGTTTCTTCCAGGCCATGGCACGCTGGGGAAAGGCTTTACTTATTTTCCCTGAGGAAACTCTGGGTTTTTGAAAGCAAGACAGAAGATTGAGACTCGTCCATGTTCTCAAGAGAAAAGAAAACAAACAAACAGCAGGCACATCACAGAGTTTTATTCTTTCTAGGTGAATTTTAAGTGCCCCTCCCCCACTTACAGCGCATCAAGTCTGCAGCAAAAGCAACATAAACACCTACAATAAAAAAAAAGGCATGGACCTCCTGCCCCTGAGGGTGGCAGACTTTCTTTATGCCTTTATATGGCTTATAATAACAGTCTCCTGGTGTGTGATATTCAAGGAAAATGTAGCATGAGGCTGTCAGATCTTGATCCATGAGATTGTTTTGTGGGACCTAGCAAAGGTGCTGGCAGCTCTTCACTTACATTTTAAATGCGCACACTTCTGTAGGCTGCAAAGGATTAGCCTGTAAAGTTGTATATTTAAGCCCATCAGTTGTTTTATGGTTAATCAGGTCAATGGCTCTAACATATATGTGCAAGGGGAAAAGGGCCCCCTTTGACTGGCTATGTGAATCGTTCAGATGGATGTTTCCTAGTCGACGCTTTTATGAAACTGCACTGCACGCGAAATAAACGAGGACATGCAAATGTGCCCAGAGCAGAGCCCCTTTCATTCAGACTGATGGACTGTTTTTGACTGTACCTATTTTTTTTTTTTAAGAAAAACTGTCCATCAAATTCAAGCATATAACGGTTAATGTGGATGAGAGAGCATCAGACATTTTCACAAAACCACAAGATATTTTTTTTCATTTTTTTATAGTTTATTTTATTTATTTACATTTCAAATGTTATCCTTCCCAGTTTCCCTCCCCAAGCCCCCCAGCCCCTCCCCCTTGCACTGTCTTTTTGAGGGTGCTACCCTACCGCCCACCCACTCCTGCCTCATCTTTTTAATAGTCTATCTCAATCTGGTATTTGAAACTAAATTAACCAAAGGAAAAAAAGGATACTAATACATTATACCCTTTAAAAAATTTAGTATTTTACTTTTCAGAAAATTGAACAAAATGATGTAATTGTGTTTCAAATAAAAAAAAATGAAAAGATTAATCTCTTTGTAGAACTAAGGAGACAGTCATTCTATGATGAGCCGTCTGTGTGGAAAGCAAGCAATGGTGTGTTTGGTCTCTCTTAGGCCCGCTCAGTTGATCAGAAGATAGCAGGAGCTTGCTTGTGCATTCTTTTTTTTCCCCCCTCCCGGGCCTAGGTTACTTCTTCATGATTTACAATAATAGATGCATACTCATTTATTAACAGATGCATGCTAATTTCTCATAGGTTATTTCAAAAATATAGCATGCAGAATATTTTAATGCGATCACAACACTGAAACAGACCCCCCCCACCCCCGTCTCATCCATATTAATTAGTAAGGCACAATCAACAGACGAAGGCATGTCATTCACAGGAGAGAGGACTTCTGTGGAGCCTGGTGTGCCACCTTATGCTTGTTTCTCGTAACAGTAAATGTTCCTATCTTTCAGTCACCTGACCTGGGTGTGGGCGTGCTAGCCTGTAATCCCACCAATGACTCAGAAGGCTATGACAAAAACAATGTTGCAGGTCATCCTGGGCAGTAGAGTGACAGTTGCCTTTAAAAGTGGAGGCAAACTGATCAGCCCAGTTATTTTGTATTCAATAATAATAATAATAATTTAGTATAATATATAATAAGTATGTGATATTTAAGTCATATTATTAGACAATGTATAAGATATAATGTATCAGAAACAGTATATAAGACATATGTTCTATTAATATAATTCAATTATTATTATATTTTATATTATATAATAGTATAATAAAATATGGTATACATACTATAAACATAATAATTTAACAGTGTGGAAGGAGTTGGGATCCCTTTCAGGGTCTGCCTCTAGCTTATGGTAGCGTCAGCTGATTGTAAATAGTGATCTTTGTGTGTCTTCGTCTTTTCCTGGTGTGTGTCTTCCTCTGTGTCCTAATTTCTCTTTTTATGAATCAGCAGCTGTACTCGGGTTACAATCCATCTTAGTGCCTTGTTCTGCATTGATCACATTCCATTACACTCCAAAAGCCTTTATTCCAATTAAGAACACATTCTATGGTATTGCGGCTTGGACTTTCTGTCTTTTTAGGGAGGATGCACTGCAGTGTACAACAGTGTGGTCCTAAGAATTGCTCACTTTTTAGTAGAAACTGGGCTCGTTTAACCATCAAGCACCTTGACTTTGCTCTGCTTCCTGTGCCTGGAGCATCTCTTTCTGCTTTCTGAAGGATAAAGATGGTTGAAATACACTTGATTTGTACTCTGCACAGTATGCTTGGCAATGGCTCAGTAGAGTAAAGGAATACTCGTTGCTGCGAGAGGGGAGACAGTTATCTCTCTACCCTACCTGTCTATCACCCTTTTAAATCAAAACAGCAGTGGGCTTTTTTGAATACTGATGGTTTCTAAGTTCTATTTGCATTTTAATGGTAAAATAAATGCATAAGCATTATAAAATGAAGGAGTAGAATGTATTTGAATGGAACAAGTATAAAAGACACAATACATCTACCATCTTTGGTTCTTTGACAGTGCTCTTCAGACGCTGGGCACCAATAGGTGACAGATTTTGTATCTATCTTCAGAATACTGTTGTCATTGAGAAATATGTGTACTCTATCATTTCCCCTTAGAAACTGAAATCTGAATTGTACTTCCCCAAAGACCAAGATTCAATCTAATATTTGCATTAGTATGGTATAAAACATTTACCTAAGATTTCCATGCAACCAAACATTGTCTAGGGGTAACCTAAAGTCTGCTTTTGAATTAGCCATTATACAGAAAGCCAAAGTCTTTAGAAAAAAATGCAGAGCATGGAGCATGTGCAGTTGTGTTGGCTTCGCAAGGTCTCAGGAGGGCTAAGATGCAGCCTGATGACAAGGACGGGGGCTGGATGCTGTTGAGGAGTTCCAGGGGAGCCAAGAATGAGGGTGCAAGCTAAGCTCTTCTTGGAGCCAGGAGTATATCTGGCTCATGAGTCCCTATAGACCTTAAATAGAATTAGAAGTGAGACAGTAAGAGATTCTGAGGTACAGTAAGAACCTCCAAAACCTAAGCAGAAAAGAGAAATGACACAACTCTCAGCTATAGCTGGAACTGGCACAAATTGCAAATATAGAAAATGATAATAAAAAGAAATACAACTTCAAAAACAGTGGTTTTCAACCCGTGTGTGTGTGTGTGTGGGGAATTGAACAACCCTTCCATGGGGGTCGCATATCAGATCCTGGGATCAGATATTTGCAGTGTGATTCATAGCGGTAGCTAAGTTATAGTTATGTACTAGTATATTTTATGGTGGGGGGGTACTACAGCACGAAAGACTGTGTTAAAGGTGACAGCAGCAGGAAGGGTAAGCACTACCATTCAGAAAGATGGCTGTGATGCCTTTGTTTCCAAAGGTAAAGCTATCACTCCACTATCTATTAAATATGGTGGTAGTGGTAGCTGTGAACTTTGTGGTTAGTAGAAAGAGAATAAGGGTCACTGCTCGGGAATGATGTTATTCTGAACATATAACATATAAACATATATAACATATAAAGCCTGGAGACTTTAGCTTAGACTTTAATTGACTTGGCTGGCTCTATGGTCTTTATAAATGTCCAAAACTTACAACACACATATTATAGAAGAGATCTGTTTTATATAATAGATTAAATAAGGAAAATACTAAATTTTACTTACCAACAAAGAAAGTCAGATTTGATTCTCTGGCACACTTTTTTAAAATTTTAAATCAATATTGTATATGTAAGCAAGCATGGGCTGAGTAGTTGTAACTTTGCAAGCCTGCAATTTTAGGATACCAATGAGGAAAATCTCTTTTCCCCTTTTATTAAAAATATATTTTTTTATTAGAGTTTCTCCTCCATCTACAGATCTACTCCCTCCTTGTCTCTCATTAGAAAATAACAGGGTTCTACGAGACGACAAGCAAGCATAACAAAAGAAAATATGATAAGGTAAAACAGAAACTACCACATCGAAGCTGAAAAAAGCAACGAAGCAGAAGGTAAGGAGACCCAGGAGAAGTCAGGAGACTGAGAGCCCAACTCGCTTCCATGCTCAGGAGTCCCATAAAGATTCTGGACTGAAAGCTATGTGTTCAGAGGCCCTCCTGCAGATCCTCATCTCTGTGAGTTCCTATGAGCTTTGTTCAGTTGACTGGTTCGAGGGCCTTACTCTCCTGGTGTCCTCTACCCTCTGGCTTTTACACTTTGCCTCCTCTTCTGCTCCATTCTCTGAGGGGAGAAATTTGCTACCCTGTTTAGAGCTTTGTGTTTCAACAGCTGCATAATGTCTGGCTGTGGGTCTCTGTATTTACTCCCATCTGCTGCAGGAGGAAGCTGCTCTGATGCTGGCTGAGCTAGTTACTGATCTGTGAGTATAGCAGAATGTCATAGGAGTCATTTGTTACTTAAAAAAAAAAGACTATTAGTCTTTGGTTTTACTCCAGGTCTCTGGGCTATCAGTCTCAGGTACTTGGTAATCCAAGCCATATCAAGTATGAGTTCCATCTTGTAGAAGGCCTTACGTCAAATCAGACATTGGTTGGTCACTCCTACTTTATGCTACCATTGCCCTAGTGTATTTGGCAGATTGCATAGATCAGAGTGTTTGTGGCTGGGTTTCTCTTTGAGTAGTGAAGACTCTACTTAGGCCCCAGCTCATCTTCTCTATGTGCAATGAGTTGTGTGGGCATTGCCTTCAGCAGTATGGTCTTACTGTCAGTTTTCAGAGAACAACCTACTGTCTTGGTAACAGCTTGGGTTTTGTGGGGAATTCCATGGGACCACTTCGGCCAATAGCTCAATTGGGATATGAAGTAGTTAGGACTCTGTCTCCCTCATTGTTTGGAGACTTCATTACAATAACCTTTATATATTTTAGGAAACATCCATTGCACTAGGTTTTCATAACACCCATCAAGTGCCCCTCAATTCTGACTGTCTTCCCCCAAACTCTGAATCCCCTTCCTTAACACCATGTCGCCTTCCCCTTCCTACCTGATCCTCCTGTTCCTGTCTCCCCCACTCCCAGTCGACATATAAAATGAATGCTCTTTCCCCTTCCCAGGTAGATCCCTGCCACATACTTCCACCCCTGAAATCCCTTTTCTTCACTTAACCTCTCTGGGTCTATGAATTGTAACTCTGTTACCATTTATTTAATGGCCAATGTCCACGTGTAATTGAATACATACTATGTTTATCATTCTGGGACTGGGTTACCTCACTCAGGATGATTCTTTTTCTATTTTTATCCATTTTCCTGCAAATTTCACAATGTCATTTTTTAAAACAGCTGAGTAATACTCCATTGTGTATATGTAGCACATTTCCTTTATCCACTCTTCTGTTGAGGGACATCTAGGTTGTTTTCCATTTCTTACTATGAATAAAGCTACAGTGAACAAGGTTAAGCTAGTGTCCCTTGAGTAGGATGAAACATTCTTTGAGTATATGCCCAACAGTGGTATAGCTCCGTCTTGATGTCAATTGACTTCCCACTTACTGAGGAAGCGATATGTTGGTTGCCATAGTGACTATTCTTCCTAGTTATACTCCACAGTGATTGCATTCCCACAAGCAGTGGATGGCTGTTCTCCTTATTCCACATCCTTCTCAGCACGAGTCATCACTGTGTGACTGATCCTATCAGTTCCAACAGATGTAAGATAGGAACATTTCCCTGATGACTAAGGATGTCAAACATTTCTTTCTTTCTTTTTTTTTAATTTATTTTTTTATTAGGTATTTTCCTCATTTACATTTTCAATGCTATCCCAAAAGTCCCCCATACCCACCCCCCCCAACCCCCTACCCACCCACTCCCCCTTTTTGGCCCTGGGGTTCCCCTGTACTGGGGCATATAAAGTTTGCAAGTCCAATGGGCCTCTCTTTGCAGTGATGGCCGACTAGGCCATCTTTTGATACATATGCAGCTAGAGACAAGAGCTCCGGGGTACTGGTTAGTTCATATTGTTGTTCCACCTATAGGGTTGCAGTTCCCTTTAGCTCCTTGGGTAATTTCTCTAGCTCCTCCATTGGGGGCCGTGTGATCCAATAGCTGACTGTGATCATCCACTTCTGTGTTTGCTAGGCCCCGGCATAGTCTCACAAGAGACAGCTATATCTGGGTCCTTTCAGCAAAATCTTGCTAGTGTATGCATTGGTGTCAGCGTTTGGAAGCGGATTATGGGATGGATCCCTGCATATGGCAATCACTAGATGGTCCATCCTTTCGTCACAGTTCCAAATTTTGTCTCTGTAACTCCTTCCATGGGTGTTTTGTTCCCAATTCTAAGAAGGGGCAAAGTGTCCACACTTTGGTCTTCGTTCTTCTTGAATTTCATGTGTTTAGCAAATTGTATCTTATATCTTGGATATCCTAAGTTTCTGGGCTAATATCCACTTATCAGTGAGTACATATTGTGCGAGTTCCTTTGTGATTAGGTTACCTCACTCAGGATGATGCCCTCCAGGTCCATCCATTTGCCTAGGAATTTCATAAATTCATTTTTTTAATAGCTGAGTAGTACTCCATTGTGTAAATGTACCACATTTTCTGTATCCATTCCTCTGTTGAGGGGCATCTGGGTTCTTTCCAGCTTCTGGCTATTATAAATAAGGCTGCTATGAACATAGTGGAGCATGTGTTCTTCTTATCGGTTGGGACATCTTCTGGATATATGCCCATGAGAGGTATTGCAGGATCCTCCGGTAGTACTATGTCCAATTTTCTGAGGAACTGCCAGACTGATTTCCAGAGTGGTTGTACAAGCTTGCAATCCTACCAACAATGGAGGAGTGTTCCTCTTTCTCCACATCCTCGCCAGCATCTGCTGTCACCTGAATTTTTGATCTTAGCCATTCTGACTGGAGTGAAGTGGAATCTCAGGGTTGTTTTGATTTGCATTTCCCTGATGATTAAGGATGTTGAACATTTTTTCAGGTGCTTCTCAGCCATTCGGTATTCCTCAGGTGAGAATTCTTTGTTCAGCTCTGAGCCCCATTTTTTAATGGGGTTATTTGATTTTCTGGAGTCCACCTTCTTGAGTTCTTTATATATATTGAATATTAGTCCCCTGTCCGATTTGGGATAGGTAAAGATCCTTTCCCAATCTGTTGGTGGCCTTTTTGTCTTACTGACGGTGTCTTTTGCCTTGCAGAAGCTTTGCAATTTTATGAGGTCCCATTTATCGATTCTCGATCTTACAGCAGAAGCCATTGCTGTTCTATTCAGGAATTTTCCCCCTGTACCCATATCTTCGAGGCTTTTCCCTACTTTCTCCTCTATAAGTTTCAGTGTCTCTGATTTTATGTGGAGTTCCTTAATCCACTTAGATTTGACCTTAGTACAAGGAGATAGAAATGGATCAATTTGCATTTTTCTACATGATAACCGCCAGTTGTGCCAGCACCATTTGTTTAAGTGTTTCTCAGCCACTTGAGTTTCTTCTTTTGAGAATTCTCTTTTTAGATCTGTACTCTATTTTAAAATTGGATTATTTTTATTTTGGTATTTAGTTTCTTGAGTTCTTTATATATTTTGGATATTATTCCTCTATCAGATGTGGTTAGTAAAAATCTTGAGGAAAAAGGTTGTCACTTTTTTTTAAAGTGATCTCTCCAATAGAAACTAAAGGTTAGTAGAGAAAGGTTTGTGGTAGTCTCTTGCTAATTTGTGCCCCAAACATCCTTAAATCACCAGCTTATTTGAAAATTTTTCTTTTATATTTTCTCCCTAAGGATTAATAAGGATTAATTGCTATAAAAAATTCCCTGTGCCCAAAAGCATTATGAGAAATTTTTCATTTTCCACAATTATCATGATTAGGTAAAAAACTGAAATGTTTACCAAGGATGTTTATGAAATTTTACTTCTCATATAGCTTTCTACAGTGGAACTTGAATTGTGAATATTTCTTCCTATAAGCCTTTTATAGCCAACTTGAATATCCTGATAAGGTCTTGTATTGGGAAAATGTCCACTGAGAAAAGTATTTGCCGGATCCAATTAGCAGTCCATTGTGATAACCCAAGAAAGATAGATGTCTTTGTCTGTTCTGGAAGCAACTTCTACATGCACCATTGTGATTGGTGGAGTGCTAGCATGGCTTCTGAGGTGCATTCCTCAATAGCTCTATTCCAAATGTACAGGTCTTGAGAGCTTTCTGGTTAACTTTGTGTATGACCTTTGGGTGAGATGGGCCAGACATTCCAGTTATTACATTTTATAAAATGTCCTATTTTTTTAAAATATGAGTCACTGAGTTCAATTAACATTGCCTGCATGCTTATGGAAGTAGAGCCTTCTTTTGGAGTATGAACAACTGACCATTGTCTACAATTCTGGAGGAAACTAACTAACTTCTCTTGCCTACTAATCTCTTGCTGTAAGTATCTCCTTAGCTAGGGGAGAAGCCCCAAGGACGTCTCCATCCATGTTGAATTGTTGACTGGTTTGATCCAGTGTGACCATAGCTCTATGAGTTCATGAATGGGACAGATATGCCACGTTCAGAAGACAGCTTCCACAGCATACCTCCTTACCCTGGGGTACTAATATGCTACCATCTTCTCTTCTGTGCTGCCCTCTGAGCTTTGGGATGTGTGTGTTTGTTGTTATAGATGCCCCATTCAGGGCTGAGCACTCACAGTCTTACTCTCAGTCACTTGATCAGTCATGAGTCCTGCACTGACTGCCACCCACTACACATAGAAGCTTCTATGACCAAGAAACACTATGTATGGGTATAAAGAGAAGTATTTATGTGGCAGTTTGGCAACATGTCAATTTAGCAAAATAACAGTAAGAGGTTTTTCCTGGGGCTCTCTGACCTCCTGAGCTATGGGCTTTTGAGCAGATTTACAGTACTGGCTATAATTTTTTTTCCTGATTGAACAGCCTAATAAAATGCTTGGCTCCTCTCAAAACAATCATTCCAGTTTTATTTTTATTTTTCTATGTCCTGCAATCAAAGTATTTCATGTCTTAAGGGTTTTTCTATTTGGTTCTGGGGGACAACCAAGAACAATGACAATACCTTACATTGTGGGTAGGGGGTCCTATGAGCTCTCTGTTTGTGCTAACTGCAATGTTTGATGAGTTGTTATATAGCCCTGGAAAGTTAACTTAAGGTGTCATTACTTAGGACACAGTATTTACCAAGGATCCTAAAAGTTGATCAAGACATATATTTGGGCATTATAGGATACAGATCACTAGTGCTTCCTTAAGGGATAATCAAATGTCACGAATCGTTATGCTACTGAATGCAAGATAAAGTTGAACATCCAAGGCAGAGGCAGAGGCAGAGGCAGAGGAAGAGGAAGAGGAAGCATGGCTCAGCAGTTTGTAGAGCAGAACATTGATAAACATTATTGATTCCAGAGATCTCTTAGCAGAATACAAAGCTTCATCTTATACTGTGTGACAATTGTTTTTAATGAAAAAAAAAAGGAGAGATGGGAATTAAGCAGAGGAACTCTGCTGAGGTTGAAAGAGTGAGGATGATGAGTGTTTAAAAATAATTACAGTTTTTAGTTATTTAACTTGCCAGGGTGTTGGGACAGGCTGGAAGCTTCAACTCTGGCCAAAGATAATTTGAGAGATCAAGAAGGAAACCTTTGAGTTTTATTGTACTTTCACTGGGGCCCTTTGAAATGGCGTTAAAGCCATTTACAGTTCTGTGCTTAGAGGAAGAGACCAATAGTGAGCCAGCCAAGCACCAGGACAAAATTCTTGGTAAAATAAGTACACATTTTCCAGAGGTTGTTGTTCAACAGCTTTTAGTTTCAAAATGTCAGTTACTTTCATAACTGCAATGAGTCACCACCACCTGAGTATCTAATGTATGTCATTTTAGGTAACTTAATTATCTTGTCATAGCTGCTGCTTTTTTTTCTTTTAGACTGAAGTATATGATGATTATTATGGTTATTTGTATTCTTTTTAGATAAACTAGAGAAAATGATTGAGAAATGAAGAAAGAAGTGACCAAGATGTGCAAGTTAAACCTTTTGTTTTATCTGAGGGGGCCACAAAGCACTGAATGAAATAACACGTTGCATGTAGGATGTGGTGCCAAAGAGAGAGAGAGAGAAAGAGAGAGAGAGAGAGAGAGAGAGAGAGAGAGAGAGAGAGAGAGAGAGAGAGAGAGAGAGAGAGATATTTGGATAATGACAGCAGAGTAATAACAATATGTGACTCAGCAAATGGGGGACAGGAAACCAGCTTCCTCCAGGTAACAATGTCTTTATCTGTCGGGAGATAGTGTTGGCAGAGGGGAAGAAGGCTCATTGGGAACTCGAAGAGGAAGGAATTGCTGCAATCAGTAAATATTTTGGTGACAGGGTCCTGATGCAGATCTCTATAAGGAAGGAGAGGTGAAGAAGTCTGGGCCGCGGTGGAGTCCTCAGAAGCGCTCATTGTTTTGGAAAGAGGAAACTGATAGTGACTGGCAGTGAGGGTAGTGACGGGTAAAGAGGATCAGAAGCATGGAAAAAAGGTGAATGAGGGAAGTTTGAGGCCATCCTGTGCTGCAAGTGTTCAACAAGGAGAAGCAGAAAATAATGTGAGAAGAAAATTAAAAGGATAAATGTAAATAAGTCGGCCAGCAGGAAAAAGCTGGCTAATTAATATGGCCAGATTCTATTCTGAAGGAAGTGGATACACCTTTGTGAGGAGGGCACAGGTTGGGGCATCGAGTGTTGTCACTGGACGTGGGCTGCCATGCAGACTACTCTCACTTGCCTTCCTGTGCTCATGGCTGTCTGCCTTTTGAGGAACTCATGAGGCTGAAGATTACATGATCATGTACTGTTGACATGGGAGAGAAATATGTCAAAGAGGAGCTTACAAGTATTTTAACATCATTTTTTATTATTATTAATTCTTTGAGAATTTCTTACAGTGTATTTTAGTCTTTTTCAGTCCCTACTTGAAGTGGAAACTTAAGGGTTCTTTGAAAAGTCAGTTGTGTTGGATGGTGTTTTGCAGGAGCAGACACGTGAAGGAATGTTTTCCTGAAGTGGCCACAGGAGAGAGAATGTTTTGCTAAAGCAAGCACATGAAAGGACATGTAAATAAGGATTCTTTGCTAACGACACACATATATCGGTCCACCTCACATTGCATAGTTGAGCTGCATTTGTCAGGACTCCTGGGACTTGGGCTGAGGAAAAAGCTGTGCTGAGGCAAGGCATGTGGAGGGCATGTGATGTTTGGAGGGGATAAATAGGACTCCACAACAGAGACAGAGCCTGGCTCACTACTGCAGCTGGCTGTGCAACACTTGAGTCTTCCCCGATCTTCTCTAAGAGAAGCACAGCTGAGAACTTCCTCCTGGTGTCCCTCCGGGTTCCTCCTGCGGACTTGAGCTGAGGCTGAGGCCTGGTTGTCTCTGCTAGGTTGTGTCACTGCTGTTGCTAACCCAACTTCACTGAACTGGACTACTGGTGTATCCGTCAAGTGGTTGTGAGTTGATCGAGCTGCTGCTGCTAACATGTGACCTGAAATTCCAATTTCCAGACAACACAGCTGGGAGTTGTTCCAAATAACCTTTCTAAACAGGTCCACTTTCCCCATATCCTTTCTTTTCTACTACCTGTGGATGGTAGCCTAGAAGGGAGGTTAAAGTGTTTAAGAACTATCATTTAAAATAGGATTTGAAAAATTAAAGTTACACTTACTCCTATTCCCAACTTTCTCTAGATCCACCCCTACCTACATTTTCATTCCCTTTGGCTAGTTCTCTGTCTCATTGTTTGTGTCTGTCTCTGTCTGTGCCTGTCTGTCTCTCTCTCTTTTCAACTCACCTAACTCATATGGACTATCCATGAAGCCATGGGTGGGAGGGGGCATCCACTAGAGTGTGACTCTTAAAGAAACAAACTGGTTTTCCCCAAAGCTATCAAATGTCAGTAGCTCTGGTTAGAGAAGGAGCTACCCAGCTCCATCTCCCTCCATGCTAGAAAGTTGACAGTCTTGAACTTGTGCAAGTCGCAGTCTGACAGCTTACAGCTACAGTGAACTCTAAAATGAGATTTATATACCTAATTTATGCAAATTTGTTTTATCTTTAAGATTAATTCATAGCTTATTAAGAATCATCTATAATTTCTTTAGTAAGAAAACATCTAAAATATTGATATGTATTATAATTCCAAGTTTTATTCATTGCCATAATATTTTATATTTTAGTAATACCCATATAAGAAGCAAAAAATTTCCAAGTATGAAATTGTTAAAAAGCCTAAGAAAAAGTGAAGATAATTCAAGAAAGAATTATATCTAAAAATAATTATCTTAATGTTGGTTAATATTGACTGTTAACTTGACAGGATCTTGAATCACTTCAAATGTGAGTCTCTAGGCATGTCTATGAGGGATTATCTAGATTAGTTTAAGCAGTGTGGAGACAGACTCTCAAAGCACGAAGCTCCGTTTATAATGGGCTGGGTTCCTGGGCTGAATAAATGAGAGAGACCTGGCTCAGCATCAGGGCTCATCTCTGTTTCCAGACCAGCCCCTCAGCTCTTCCTGCCATGCGTTCTCAGCCACAATGAACTGTATTGTCAAACTGTGAGGCAAAATATACTCTTCCTTTCTTAAGCTGCTTTTGTTCCCGTGACTGGGAATTAACCTATACAATATCCTACAGCAGGTATCCAAGATATGTTGAAAGCCAGGACTGGTGAAAAATCATAAACGCAAAGAAAAGACTAAGGATTATGCATTAAAGGCATCTCTTAGTATAAATAGTACAAGATGTATATGAAGTTCCCACAATGTATTTCATTATTGAACACACCTATTTGCTCATTCACTCTCTCAGTTGTATACCTTCTAGTTAAATTAATTCAGTAACGTGTGTGCATGTGTGCCTGTATGTGTGCCTGTATGTGTGCGTACTTGTGTATGTGTGTGTGTACTCCTCTTCATAGGGAGATGCACATACAACCCAAATGTTACCACTGCATTCATATGAAAGATTTGGCCTTCTCTTTGTCTAGTGTCAGATCTCTGTCACTCAGGTAATATACTTTTTCTCTTTTTCCTTCTGATTCATAGACTGTCTGTAGAGAAAGAATATCCAATCTGTGATATTCAGCCTACTTTTATTTTTATTCCAAACTACTAAGTAGATTCGTACCATTTTTAGTACTTTCTTTCATAGTATGTTTAAGGATATATTGTTCAGCTCTGGAACTTTAGAACTCTCAGATCATTATTTCCCCTGTAAATCCTAATGTCAGCTAGAAATTTATGCTCTTTACAAGTGGAGCCAATTTCCCATGTGCACATTGGCTATAAGAGCATTTTTAAAGGTATGAAGAAGATTAGAACACTGTCACAGCTCCTTTTAATTTAGAAACAAAGTCCAGAGGTTAATTCTCCAGATAAAATAGAAAATTTTCATTGAGAAAGAACTCACAATGGCACTTCTTGAGAGATATTAGAATTTGTATTACTCTGCCAAAAAAATAATAGCACTGACCTAGAAATCCAATTTTAATTTTTAATACTCTTTTGTTATTGATTGATTGGTTGATTGGTTGATTGAGACAAGGTTCTGCTATGTAGCCTTGGAAGACCTGGAACTTGATATATATACTAGCCTGAATTCAAAATCACATGATCTGCCCGCCTCTGTCACCTGAGTGCTGGGATTAGATCTTTTAGTAAGAGAAAACTGGGAGAATCTTGATTATTATTTCTTCTCCTCCTTCTTTTCCTCTTGTTCTTCTTCCTCCTCTTTTTCCTCTCCTTTCTCAGCACAGAGGGTCTCAGGCTGACCTATACCTTTCTATTTAGCCCAATATGGCTTCAAACTCTTACTCATGATTCTTTTGCCACAGCAACCTACCCCGCTAGTACTTATATAGGTACATGAGCTACCAGGCCAGTTTGGTAGGAATTTCTTTTGGATAGCCTAGATCCAGCCTTTAATTCCCAAGCAATACTTCCTCTACTACACCTCTATCTAAACCTCAAATTTTGCTTTCTGCATTCACTTTTCTGGTGGTCTGTTTTGAGAAAGTAAAATTGCAGTTTAATTGCAGGTCCTTAGAATGCTTAATGTGCTATAGCTTTGAAATAAAATGCTTCCCCATATTTGAATATTGGCTGTCATGTGAAGGAGTGTTTTTTTTTTTTATGTTATTCTAACTAGAAGCAGTAAGTGAAAGTTGTGATGATGCCCAATTCAGCTCAGTAGTTAGTGAGTGGCCAGTCAAATAGATTTCTGCTATTCAGTTTATATTGGGCATTTCTAGTAATTGGGAATTAAATGGTCACAAAATGTAGTAGCGGTTTCTTATGTGCTTGTATTCTGATTGCATCGCCTAATTGAATAAGAGGCCAAGTGGTAATAAATGTTATGAGAAGAAACTGAGAGCAGTAGGAGACTCGACAAGGCTAGTGCAATCTGTCTGAGCAGATGACATTGCAGCACATATCTGACTGTGTGCAGGGAGCGGCCATGCAAAGAGCTGGAAGGAACTTTCATTTATCAGCATAGGGTGGAACAAGTAAAAATGTCTTAAATGAAGAGAATGGCTTCTTTGTGAATTAGTGGAGTCTTTGTCTTAGAACAGTTGAGTGTCTGGATTATTCTTCAGGGTGTTTAAGAAAATAATCTCTGATAGCAGGAAGTTAAAGTAGTTAGTCCTGATGTTTCTTTGTAGTTTGAAGATGCTGCATATTTGCTCACTATCACCAAATGGTTTAGAATTTAAAGGGAGAGGAACTTAGAAACAGAGGATGTGCAAACTCTGTCTTGAGTAGGAAACAATCAAACTGTGAGTTGGGGCTATTTGTGAATAAGCTTGCTAGGCATTGACATTGAAAGTGAGAGGGGAAGATAGAGCCAAATATAAAGATAGGAGGGGACATGATGAATCAGAAGTTAAAGTAATTTAGGTCATTCAGTTATACACAGATGCACAAGTACTCGAGAAATGATTCAGAAATCGTAGGAAGTAACTTATAAGAGCTGATAGGAAACTTTGTATGGGAAGTAATTTTTCATGAAACAATTGCTCATAACCATCATGCGGTGGGTGCATCATTTTAAATTAGAAAACCAGAAATGGTTTAACGAATATTTATATTTATTTGAGTTTCTCTGAGGACAAATGTCACAACAGATCTTCATTTTAATAATAAATTGCATTTTAGATGTAAAAGAAAATTTCTTTGCCTTATTTTAACTTTTAAAATCAGGAATCTTGAAAGAGTAATTTGACTCAGAATTTGTTTACTGTTGGAGTTAAAAAGAAAGCCAGTTCATCTGTTTTGTCATTGATGGGAGCCCTTAGGAAAGGAAATGCATTTTTTAAGGTTAAATGGAAGGATGTTGATATTTTTAGAAAAGCTTCTAGCATTATAACATGTGGAATATAAAGTAAATTGCACTAGTGATGGATAAAAATATGAGCAGGATTTCTGTACCAGATTTTGGTGTCCAAGAGTGAGTTGCAGGGGCAGCACTTGTATTCTATGTCTTGATTCTAAATCAGGTAGTTTTGTAAGGAAGAGAGTGCTCCCTTTTTCTCATTCACACATATATCTTCTCTTTCTAAATTGAACACCTCTCAAAATCAGTGACATCTGCTCACAGAAATGACGAAGTCCACACAATGAGATAATGGCGTCCAGAAGACCATTCTTGCCACTTGATAGAATAGAACAATTGAGCCTCAAAAGAGCAAAATGTTGGTGAAGCATAACATTGCTAAGTCAAGAGAAAGTGCCAAGACTTGAATGCATGAGAGTTTCTCATCATTGGGCCAACTCCAAACTAACTCTGCTCATTCACTGATGTCTATGGAGAACAGATGTGGTGCCACTGTGGTCGACGTGAAATTAGTTCTGCCTACTTCTCTTCTGAAAGCACATGTGTCTTACACATGTATATTTAGCTAAAATGGGCCAAATTTAACCAATTTCTCATGTAACTTATTTTTCTGGTAACACAGGGAGTGAGTGGAAGAACTTGGAAATGAGTCTAACAAAAGATAAATGAGAGGGGTCAGACCAATGTGGTGGTAGGAAGATTCCATGCTTCTAGCATGCATGGTTGATAGTTTTGGTTTTGTCTTGTTTTTGTATGTTGAATGAGGATGTCATCAGGGAGACTAATGAAGGTGAGTTGTATAAATTATGAAAAGTTACAGAATAAAAACTGCTGCTCAAAGCCAAGTTTGCTCCCAGGATTGGTCATTTGTGGCATTCCCAGGCTTCTGATGTAATGAAGAATGAACATAATATAGTAACTGAAATGAAATAACAGATCCATATGGGGCCAGGCATATAGTCTAGGAAGAATATTGTTTGGGGGTAGACAACACAAAATTAGTGCTTAAATTATTGCAGTTTTAATTTGCATAGATGTGTATCCTGCTTTCCGATAGTTGGTTTAGGTGTAGAAAATTTGTGAAACTTAAGAATCAGAAGATAAATCAAAGGTTGTAGAGAACTCACATCAAGTTCACTCACTGTGACTAGTGTTTGGATACCATAGGCAGTGTCTTAGTCAGGGTTTCTATTCCTGCACAAACATCATGACCAAGAAGCAAGTTGGGGAGGAAAGGGTTTATTCTGCTTACACTTCCATATTGCTGACACAAAAATAGCCAGTACTATTGACCCCTTGTCAACTTGACACAGCTGGAGTTATCACAGAGAAAGGAGCTTCAGTTGAGGAAATGCCTCCATGAGATCCAGCTGCAAGGCATTTTCTCAATTAGTGATCAAGGGGGAAAGGCCCCTTGTGGGTGGGACCATCCCTGGGCTGGTAGTCTTGGGTTCTATAAGAGAGTAGGCTGAGCAAGCCAGGAGAGGCAAGCCAATAAAGAACATCCCTCCATGGCCTCTGCATCAGCTCCTGCTTTCTGACCTGCTAGAGTTCCAGTCCTGACTTCCTTTGGTGATGAACAGCAATATGGAAGTGTAAGCAGAATAAACCCTTTCCTCCCCAACTTGCTTCTTGGTCATGATGTTTGTGCAGGAATGGAAACCCTGACTAAGACAGGCAGATTGACTGTGAAGAAGCAAAAGATAGTTTGGAGTGTGCAAAGGACTTGAGATCTTCACAAGGTTTCTTTACCGCAGAGAGTACTTGTTCTATGCGCAGTGTGCCTCTTTAGGTACCTTTTCATGTTGCTCCAAACCTTTTCCCTGGAAAGCTCTTCTTTTGACCTGATTGTATTAGGTTATGACCATCTTGAGATTACTGCATATGACTCTCCCAGTGCATTAGAACATTATGTTCTTAACACAGGTGTAGTTTACTATGGTAACCTAACACAGATCACTGCTCTTTTTAACTGAGTATGGGGTTTAGAGTTGGTAAAGTTTGGAATTAAGAGGAGGAATGGGAAAAAGATCATAGCTTAAAAATGAGATCAAGGCACTAGAGTATCTACTACTCGAGCCTGCTAGCTTGGGATCGCATCCTAGAACTCACATAATAAGCATCCTGTAACAGAAGCATTTAGGAGCAAGATTCCTAAAACTCATTCGCTCCCACCAAGCTGAATCCATGGGCTTCAAGCTCAGTGACAGATTCTGTCTTAAAAACATAAAGGTGATGATTGAGAAAAGACAGAGCCTTCACACACATGTGTATGCATGTGCACATGTACTTACAGGCACATTAACTACATACAGCACACACATATACACAACACACTTCTTTATACCCTCTCAAAACCTGAAAGGTTAAAGTATCATCGAAGAGCTTTACTCAGTGTAAATCCTTGCTCACAATAATGCTAAAATGTCTGTTGCTTGGTATTCTTAAGAAGTCAAAGGAAAACCACAATAAAGTCAACTGACTACAAGTATATTTTGTGCTAGGCACCATGAACTTGGGGAGTCACCAAATTCTGCTGGATCTTCACATTTCCAGGAATAAGTTTGGTCATTTCAGGGAAGGATTGGTTGTTAATCCCTCTGCATGCTGAAGAGGAGGAGATCACTACATGGAGGGTAGTCTTGTGGTATACAGCTTCCTGTCCTCCCTCTTTATTAATACTGCATATTCTTGGAGCCAAAGGCAGAGCCGGCATTTTCCTAAAGTTCTTTTTCTCCTTGCCCTGTCAGCACAGCTATTTGCACATATCCACCATCACTGTGAAGCTCACTGTTAAGACGTCTAGTTTCTGAAAGGATGGTTTCCTAGTCACACATGACTGAAGATGTCATAACTCAAGAGTCTGTGTTTTAGACATCCAGTGAGAGCAATGATGGCTACCTTTTGAAGACTTATTTCTGTTTGGAAGAACAGCACATACTCTGACTTCTGTTATTCTAATTCACCTACATTTCTTTTGTTTCTGTCAACCTGCCATGACTGGTAAGACTGTGGTTTTAGTTTTCATGGGATTTATACCTGCTCTGCCCAGAGTTGTAGGCAGCAAATTTTAACCACTTGTATGGCCTCTCAAGAATTAAAATATTTTTATCAATTATTTGGGAATTTCATGTAATATACTTTAATTGTATTCTCCATAACCTGTCCCTGAAGTCACATTCTTAAAAGTTCATGCTAACTGTTGTTTCGTAGCACTGAATGAGACTTGAATCTGACAAGCTCTTTCTACAACAACTCCATAACAATATGGTCGTGAAGAACAATAGATCATAAAGGCTTAGAGATCCTGGAATGCCAGTGGTCTTGACACAGGATCATGCAGGAAGCTCAGGGAAGTCCAGATGGAGGCAGCTTCTCTTTTCCCCAAAGGAGAGGAATAGCAGGGTCTGAATCACTTTATGCTGAACAGGAAATATTAGTGAGGGTTAAACAAAGTCTCTCAGGTACAACCTGAAGGAGACAGCTGAGATCACCATCTATGGCAAAAGTAGGGTCAAATTTGTTCTTTGTTCTAGGATGGCTCTCAAGAATTGTAAAGTATCATTTGCAGGAATAACATGGAAGCGGTTGCTTATAACCACGCACTGTAAAACATAGAGGCTAAATGAAGATGAATGCACAGAGCTCTTCCAAAGGATTAATGCATAAAGTCTGTAATTATACTCTATGCGTATTTAAAGGGGAGGGAGGATGAGGACACATTAAGATGTCTCCCTGTGACCTATGAGTGTGAACTAGCTGCTCCCCAAACTAAAGAATTTGTGGCAGAAGACTAACTTCATGGCACCATGTCTACATTGTCTATAATCAATTCAGTCGTGTTAAACTGAGGAAGGGTGAGTAAGTTTGCTTCTATTCAGACTAAACTTACATCTGTGGACAGATATTGGAGTGGGCCATGTCCACTGAGTTTTCTGTTGCTGCCGTAACCAGTTATCACACACATCAGAAATGTGTTCTCTCAGAGCTCTGGAGCACAGGAGTCTGGAATCAATTCTACCTCTGGAAGGCTCTAGGGAAACAAACACCTTTTGCCATTTGCAGTTCTTGGAGGCTATCAATGCACTTCAGTTTGTATTGTAAGATTCTTACCTTCATTCTGATTCACACAGAATTTTTCCTTCTGTGTGGATGCTCTCTTTTGAGGACACCCATTCTGGATTTAGGGCCAACTACCGTAAATTCAGGATGACCTTATCTTCAGTCTTAGTTATTTGTATCTGTGATGACCCTGTTTTCATCGGAGGGCAGAATAAAGTGTAGGAGCTGAAGGATGGGGATGGGGAGATGTACGGCAAATCTCTGTCATCTGGACACGACCTGGCTGCTGCTCTCATGAACAGCAGCTGCTCTATGTAAGACATGCTCAAGATGGAGCCTGTTCACACTCCTGTGTAGATGAGGAAGGTATCCATAAGGTCTCATCCCTAGCAGAAGACCTATTAGTAGTTAGTGGCTTCTTAGAGAAGGTGTGTCATTTTTCTTCAGGAATATCTATGATCCAGTAAATATCTCTATACTCATGACATGGAAGCAACTCTCATTAAACTCAATTTAAAGACAATTAATCTAATTATTAATTTAATTAATTTAAGGACAATGCCCTTAAATCAAAGGACATAGATGTAGAAGAGGTATGTGTTGGGAAGAAAAAGTGGAGGATAAAAAATAGGAATAGGATGAGTTTGATTAAAATACATTACACACATGTGGAAATTTTCAAGGATTAATAAAACATTATATTCAAAAAATTAGTCTATTTTCGGTGGTAAGAATTTTCTTCAATCTTTATTCAATGTTTATTCAATCTACATATTATAAATTAAGTGTATCAGTCAAAACATAAATTAGAATTTTTCAATGAGCTTTACTTTTATCACTGACTTTAGGTCACTGTTTAATAAATATCTATCCCATCATTATGGGATTCCTGTGATCAGGAAAAAAAAATGATTTCAAAGTATAAATATTAAAAATAAATATTGTCTACAGTAAAGCATGTTCTAATTTTTAAAAATTAGACAAAATTTATTCCTAAAGAAATCACACATCCAGATGTCCTTTTATGTTAACTCTCTGACATATTTTCACATGGATTTTTAATTTATTTTAGAGAGAATTGGTATCAGTCATTTGTTGTTTTTTTCCTACATAGGATAGATAAAAAGAATAAGTCATCACAAGTTTTAATTTCTTCTACTAATGTTTGGTAATCGTCATGTTTATACCATTATACAAAATAGTAATAAATATCGATACAGCTGTGAAGCATTATGTTCCAGTCATGAGTATAGTTTGGGTATTTCTATGTTCATATTTAAAAATAGTTTTAAAAGTTTTAAATGTAGCACACAGTATGCAAAAGCCACTGCATATTGTTTTCAGAGCAGTGTCAGTAATTTATTGTTGTGAGTAGGTCTGCTGATGTCTTTTAGAAGCTTAATTGGGCAAAGAATGTTTGGTCTGAAGGTTTTCTTTTTCATTTATTTATAAGTTTTAGTTTTTCACTTGCACTTGCGCTCACGCTTGGGTCAGTTGTGCTAGTACGGTCCATGTGGTTTGTGTTTAGTATTTAGAAATTTAATTGCTCGATTAACAAGCCCAAAAATATTGGTAAGTTCCATGTTTGAGGAATGCATGCACACTTGTGCACATGTCTAGTTCATTGTATTCTGTGATTGGGTACAGTATTTCTCAGAACTCCACACGGAGTAATGATTTTAAAATCTTTTACTCCCAGATCTTCTCCTAGACTAAATCTTTCTGTCTGTATAAAGCTCTCAAGTATCCTTGGCACCTGATCTCACACAGAGCAGGAGGACAGTGTGCCTTTGTGCTCTGTATATTCCATTGTCCCACACCATGCTCAGCAGAAATTTAAGCCAAATGTGCATTTTTAAAAATACTCAGTGAATGTATGATCTCAAGACATGTCTGATTGAAACATTGTTTCAGACGGGCAGTGCCAGCATATGAGCATCAATGGGCAGTGATGATTTTGAGAGGTCTGAGGCTGGAAGCTTTCATCCATTTTCCTAAATCTGAGCAGTGAGTAAGAAGCTGGCCGTGGTCTGAGTTCTGCTTTGGGGATGTGGCTGTTGTAATACAAGAGCCACACTGAATGGGAAGCAGTAAATCAGGCTTTCAGCAAATGCACCCGTATTCTGGGTTGGGTGACTTCTGGCTCATTTTCTCTCATTATTTCCCCTGTAGAAAAAGAATAAAGCCCACTTCTGCTGCCAGATCTGGGGGTTGTCTATTTGAAGTCACCAGTACCTTCAGTGTGAAACACATGATACCTGGCCTTTCTTCACAGGGTGGCGGATTATAACCCTTGAGTGCAAATGAATCTCCCTCCACTTAGTGGGAAAAGCTTTTGGTCTTAGCGAGTGACCTTTACTAACCACACACTCTGTTTCCTAAGCTGGACTTTTGATTGGCAGGACAATGTCTAGAAATAAGGTTTTATCTTAGTCTGTTTGTGCTGCTGTAGCAAAATAATTGACCCTGAATACTTTGCAAACAATATGGATTTATTTTCACATAACTCTGGGGACCAGAAAGTCCACATCAAAGTGCCAATGGATTCAATGACTGGTGAGGGCTAATCTTGTTTCTGTCATGTTGTGTCCTTATACTACAGAAGGGGACATAAAAGAAGAAATAATCTGTCCTCACATGACAGAAGACATGTAAGGACAAATTAAGTCTACCCAGAACTTATCATTGCTTTTATAAAGAAATAATTCATTTGCAGAAGAGGATTTCTCATTTCCCATACTCATTTTCCTACAGGCCTCTCCTCTTAAAAATACTATCAAAGGGGGTTAAGTTTCAACATGAATTTTGGAAAAGGTAGGAAAAAAAAGCAGGGTATGGAGTAGGTGTGGCATGGTGAGACCAGTAGGCAGACAACTTACTTCACAGCCAGAGAGACTCAGAGAAGCTATTACAAGGTGACATTTTTTTGGTTAAAGCCCCAGGCAGGGAAAGTAGAACTGTAACAGCCACTGCCCCATCTTTCTACTTAGAGGTGAGACTTTCAACAAGTCATATATAAACACTCTGGACTGGAAGTCTCTACTGCAAATATCGAGTGTCTTTAATTTCTTTAGTGCTAAATAGCGAATCTGTCTGTCTGAGATCCTGTGTTTAGAATGTGAACACAGCCATATTGCCTCATAAAAGACAGATCTCCATACTTGGCAAGCAAGAGCCAATTATTTCTTAATGATAAGTGGTCTTATGTAATAGAAATAGAAACAGGCCTTGTTTTTGTGGCATTCATTCTCTGGGCAAGAGATTTGCTTGCCAAATTTCTGGTACCTGAATCCAGATGCTAATCATTGGACAGGATTGATACAGATCCCATGGGTGGATGTGTATCAGCTGCCTTTTGCAAGGCACATGGCATCCTTGGATGTTATCCCACTCCAGAGCCTTTGGCTTTTAATTTTGTTCTAGCTGTACTTTTGCCAACCAGTGCTGTATAGACTTGTTCAGCAACATAGAACGCAGCTAATACTGTCCTCTTGCTGCCTGCTAAGGTCTTGCAGTAGCAAACCATTGATGTCTCGGGCTAGTTTATATTCATTCACACAGTTTCTTCTTGTTTTTATAGTCAGTGTAATTGATGACCACAGGTCAAAAGGACCACCATAGGTGGATTCTCTAGGCTTAACAGAGTTAAATTGTTCAGAAACAGAGTCTAATTTCACCATGTCTTAGTATAGTAGTTTGACTGTATTTAGTAAAATGTTCCTTTAATAATAACATTTATTTTTATGCATTAGAATAATGTCAGGACAGGTATTATTTCATTTAGTGTAGTTAATGTGACTATGGTTAGAGTACTGAAATGGTGTGATTATCTTAGTGAGCATAGCCACGTTTGTCAATGATTCCTTTGGGTTTTGTACACATTCAGAGCAATTGCTGGAATTGCTGAAGGCACTCCTGGCAGTGACCCCCGGAGCAGGCTGGTGAATGCAGTTGTCACTGCCTCGACAGACAGCATTGGCATGCAAACAGAAAATATAAATCTCAAAAAGCAGGGAAACAGTGATTGAAATGGGATAGATAGTTATGCAGACATACTTTGAAGTGAGACTGTTTTGTTAAAAAGACAAAACAAAACTGTTCCTAATATCAGTTAAAAATAACTAAAGAACTTTGCCTATGATTTATATTCTGGAGTGGGATATTAACTATTGCTACAAAGTAAAGACACACCACCTGAATATTTGGAAAACCTGATTGGGCTATCTGAAGCATGTGAGAGAAAAAAAGGTAGCTAGCTTGAGCTTCGTGGTCAAGTTCTTGCATGGACATTTCAGTTGGCAAATATTTTCAAGGAGGAAAAGCATATGTCCTTGTTAATGTGACAGGTCATGGGAGAGATGGGCCAGATTTTAATTGCAGAGATTGTAAAGTTTCAGAACAGGATATATAAAGTTTATATTAATATTGTATATTGGTGAATTAGTTAAACCCTGTTGGCTCAGGAATGTAGCACACATGCTGCACCCACCCAAGAGCTCTCTGCATTTGCTAATCACACACACACACACACACACACACACACACACACACACACACATACACCTTGACTAGCTCAATGGTTGGGCATTTATAATCCTCCCCATGGTTAGCATACATTCTCCTTTTCAACTTTCCTGAGTCAGTTTGCTAAATCAACATCTTGTGACCCTAGACCCAATCAGGGGAGTGGCCCATAGGACCACTTTCTTGAATTCTTGCATGTCTAGTTCTTTTCTTTCCTGCAGCTCTTACATCTAATCCCTGGGTTTTCAAGTCATGGTGATTCTCTCCCTCTCCTCACTCAGTTCCTTGCCCATGCAATCTAAACATCCTGCCTCTTTCATCCCCCCTACCCATTGGCTGCTGACAACTTTATTTTCCAATCAGAGCTAAATGGGGGCAGGCCTCTTTTAGAGACTGACTGCACAGATTCCTGAGTGATTCTGGGAGCTGAATTAAGACAAAGCATTAGAACCAATCCTGAACATCATTGGAAACAGGCAGTCTAATAGTGAAACCAAGTTCTTTCTGAAAAACTTTGAGCTTAGATTCTGAATACGGGGGCCAGGGGAGATGCAGAGTCTAGGAGGAATACTAGCCCTTAGGATCAAATGAGTTGGAAAATGAGCTGGAGAAATATAAGTTGTGTGCTCTTGAGTAAATGAGGATGCCATATTGAAGATAATAAAAAAAAACTTGCTGTTGAGAGTTCAAGAAGGGGTCTCTCTGAAGTGGATCCTCAAAGGAGAGCGCATGGGCTGCAGAAGCAACAGAGCATATTGGACAGAGTCTCTTCGGCCTTCATCCTCAGCCAGGAGGTGGAGCTGATCTTCAGTCCTATGTTCACCTTACCCACCAGTGGAGAACTTGCCTATAGGGAGTGCTGTGGCCCAGGGACTCAGGAGAGAGCTGGTCTGCTAGGAGTGCTGATAGAGATTAACAGACTCACAGGAAGAACAAGTTCCATCCAGAGACAGCTAGAACATCTAACACCAGAAATTACAAGATGGCAAAAGGCAGACATAAGAATCTTACAAACAGAAAGCAAGAACACTTGGCATCATCAGAATTCAGTACTCTAACCAGAGCAAGTCCGGGATACCCCAACACACTGGAAAAGCAAGATTCAGATTTAAAATCATATCTCATGATGCTGGTAGAGGATTTTAATAAGGACATTAATAGCTCCTTTAAAGAAATACAGGAGAACACAGCTAAACAAGTAGAAGTCCTTAAGGAGGAAACACAAAATCCCTTAAAGAATTACAGGAAAATACAACCAAACAGGTAAAGGAATTGAACAAAATCATTCAAGATCTAAAAATGGAAGTAGAAACAATAAAGAAAACCCAAAGGGAGACAACTCTGGAGATAGAAATCCTAGAAAAGAAATCAGGAGCCATGGATGAGAGCATCAGCAACAGAATACAAGAGATGGAAGAGAGAATCTCAGGTGCAAAAGATTTCATAGAAAACATGGATACAACAATCAAAGAAAATACAAAATGCAAAAGGATCCTAACTCAAAACATTCAGATAATCCAGGACACAATGAGAAGACCAAACCTAAGGATAATAGGTATAGATGAGAATGAAGATTTTCAAATTAAAGGGCAAGTAAATATCTTCAACAAAATTATAGAAGAAAACTTCCCTAACCTAAAGAAAGAGATGCCCATGAACATACAAAAAGCCAACAGAACTCCAAATAGACTGGACCAGAAAAGAAATTCCTCATGACACATAATAATCAGAACAACAAATGCACTAAATAAAGATAGAATATTAAAAGCAGTAAGGGAAAAAGGTCAAGTAACATATAAAGGCAGGCCTATTAGAATTAAACCAGACTTCTCACCAGAGACTATGAAAGCCAGAAGATCCTGGACAGAGGTTATACAGACACTAAGAGAACACAAATGCCAGCCCAGGCTACTACACACAGGAAAACTCTTTAAGTAACTATAGATGGAGAAACCAAAGTATTCCATGACAAAACAAAATTCACACAATATCTTTCCATGAATCCAGCCCTTCAAAGGATAATAAAGGGAAAGATCCAACACAAGGAGGGAAACTACGCCCTGGAAAAAGCAAGAAAGTACTCCTTCAACAAACCTGAAAGAAGACAGCGCAAGAACAGAATGCCAACTTTAACAACAAAAATAACAGGAAGCAACAATTACTTTTCCTTAATATCTCTTAATATCAATACACTCAATTCCCCAATAAAAAGACACAGACTAACAGACTGGCTACACAAACAGGACCCAACATTCTGCTGCTTACAGGAAACCCATCTCAGGGAAAAAGACAGACACTACCTCAGAGTGAAAGGCTGGAAAACAATTTTCCAAGCAAATGGTTCGAAGAAACAAGCTGGAGTAGCCATTCTAATATCGAATAAAATCGACTTCCAACCCAAAGTTATCAAAAAAGACAAGGAGGGACACTTCATACTCATCAAAGGTAAAATCATCCAAGAGCAACTCTCAGTTCTGAATATCTATGCTCCAAATGCAAGGGCAGCCACATTCACTAAAGTAACTTTAGTAAATCTCAAAGCACACATAGCACCTCACACAATAATAGTGGGAGACTTCAACACACCACTTTCATCAATGGACAGATCGTGAAAACAGAAACTAAACAGGGACACAGTGAAACTAACAGAAGTTATGAAACAAATGGACTTAACAGATATCTACAGAACATTTTATCCTAAAACAAAAGCATATACCTTCTTCTCAGCACCTCACGGGACCTTCTCCAAAATTGACCACATAATTGGTCACAAAACAGGCCACAACAGATACAAAAATATTGAAATTTTCCCATGCATCCTTTCAGATCACCATGGACTAAGGCTGATCTTCAATAACAATATAATTAATAGAAGGCCAACAATCATGTGGAAGCTGAACAACACTCTCCTCAATGAAAACTTGGTCAAGGAAGGAATAAAGAAAGAAATTAAAGACTTTTTAGTGTTTAATGAAAATGAAGCCACAACATACCCAAACTTATGGGACACAATGAAAGCATTTTTAAGAGGGAAACTCATAGCTCTGAGTGCCTCCAAAAAGAAACTAGAGAGAGCACACATTAGCAGCTTGACAACACATCTAAATGTTCTAGAAAAAAGGAAGAAAATTCACCCAAGAAGAGTAGATGTCAGGAAATAATCAAACTCATGGGTGAAATCAACCAAGTGGAAACAAGAAGAACTATACAAAGAATTAACCAAACGAGGAGTTGGTTCTTTGAGAAAATCAACAAGATAGATAAACCCTTAGCTAGACTCACTAGAGGACACAGGGACAACATCCTAATTAACAAAATCAGAAATGAAAAGGGAGACATAACAACAGATCCTGAAGAAATCCAAAACACCATCAGATCGTTCTACAAAAGGCTATACTCAACCAAACTGGAAAACCTGGATGAAATGGACAAATTTCTAGACAGATACCAGGTACCAAAGTTAAATCATGATCAAGTTAACTGTCTAAACAGTCCCATATCCCCTAAAGAAATAGAAGCAGTCATTAATAGTCTCCCAGCCAAAAAAAGCCCAGGACCAGATGGGTTTAGTGCAGAGTTCTATCAGACCTTCAAAGAAGATCTAGTTCCAGTTCTGCACAAACTATTCCACAAAATAGAAGTTAGAAGGTACTCTACACAACTCATTCTATGAAGCCACAATTACTCTGATACCTAAACCACAGAAAGATCCAACAAAGATAGAGAACTTCAGACCAATTTCCCTTATGAATATTGATGCAAAAATCCTCAATAAAGTTCTTGCTAATGGAATCCAAGAACATATTAAAGCAATCATCTATCCTGATCAAGTAGGTTTTATTCCAGGGATGCAGGGATGGTTTAATATATGGAAATCCATCAATGTAATCCATTATATAAACAAACTCAAAGACAAAAACCACATGATCATCTCGTTAGATGCTGAGAAAGCATTTGACAAGATCCAACACCCACTCATGATAAAAGTCTTTGAAAGATCAGGAATTCAAGTCCCATACCTAAACATGATAAAAGCAATCTACAGCAAACCAGTAGCCAACATCAACGTAAATGGTGAGAAGCTGGAAGCAATCCCACTAAAATCAGGGACTAGACAAGGCTGCCCACTTTCTCCCTACCTATTCAACATAGTACTTGAAGTCCTAGCCAGAGCAATTCAACAACAAAAGGAGATCAAGGGGATACAAATTGGAAAAGATGAAGTCAAAATATCACTTTTTGCAGATGATATGATAGTATATATAAGTGACCCTAAAAATTCCACCAGAGAACTCCTAATCCTGATAAATAGCTTCAGTGAACTAGCTGGATATAAAATTAACTCAAACAAGTCAATGGCCTTTCTCTACACAAAGAATAAACAGGCTGAGAAAGAAATTAGGGAAACAACACCCTTCTCAATAGTCACAAATAATATAAAATATCTTGGCGTGACTCTAACTAAGGAAGTGAAAGATCTGTATGATAAGAACTTCAAGTCTCTGAAGAAAGAATTTATAGAAGATCTCAGAAGATGGAAAGATCTCCCATGCTCATGGATTGGCAGGATCAACATTGTAAAAATGGCTATCTTGCCAAAAGCAATCTACAGATTCAATGCAATCCCCATCAAAATTCCAACTCAATTCTTCAACGAATTAGAAAGTGCAATCTGCAAATTCATCTGGAATAACAAAAAACCTAGGATAGCAAAAACTCTTCTCAAGGATAAAAAAACCTCTGGTGGAATCACCATGCCTGACCTAATGCTTTACTACAGAGCAATTGTGATAAAAACTGCATGGTACTGGTATAGTGACATACAAGTAGACCAATGGAATAGAATTGAAGACCCAGAAATGAACCCACACACCTATGGTCACTTGATCTTCGACAAGGGAGCTAAAACCATCCAGTGGAAGAAAGACAGCATTTTCAACAAATGGTGCTGGCACAACTGGTGGTTATCATGTAGAAGAATGCGAATTGATCCATTACTATCCCCTTGCACTAAGGTCAAATCTAAGTGGATCAAGGAACTCCACATAAAACCAGAGACACTGAAACTTATAGAGGAGAAAGTGGGGAAAAGCCTCGAAGATATGGGCACAGGGGAAAAATTCCTGAATAGAACAGCAATGGCTTGTGCTGTAAGATCGAGAATTCACAAATGGGACTTCATGAAACTGGAAAGCTTCTGCAAGGCAAAAAACACCGTCAATAAGACAAAAAGGCCACCAACAGATTAGGAAAGGATCTTTACCTATCCTAAATCATATAGGGGACTAATATCCAATATATAAAGAACTCAAGAAGGTGGACTCCAGAAAATCAAATAATCCCATTAAAAAAATGGGGCTCAGAGCTAAAGAAAGAATTCTCACCTGAGGAATACCGAATGGCCGAGAAGCACCTGAAAAAATGCTCAGCATCCTTAATCATCAGAGAAATGCAAATCAAAACAACCCTGAGATTCCATCTCATACCAGTCAGAATGGCTAAGATCAAAAATTCAGGTGATAGCAGATGCTGGCAAGGATATGGAGAAAGAGGAACACTCCTTCATTGTTGGTGGGATTGCAAGCTTGTACAACCACTCTGGAAATCAGTCTGGAGGTTCCTCAGAAAATTGGACATAGTACTACTGGAGTATCCCGCAATATCTCTCTTGGGCATATATCCAGAAGATGTCCCAACTGGTAAGAAGGACACATGCTCCACTATGTTCATAGCATCCTTATTTATAATAGCCAGAAGCTGGAAAAAACCCAGATGCCCCTCAACAGTGCAATGGATACAAAAAATGTGGTACATTTACACAATGGAATACTACTCAGCTATTAAAAAGAATGAATTCATGAAATTCCTAGGCAAATGGTTGGACCTGGAGGGCATCATCCTGAGTGAGGTAACACAATCACAAAAGAACTCAAATGATATGTACTCACTGATATGTGGATATTAGCCCAGAAACTTAGTAAACCCGAGATGTAAGAGACAGTTTGTAAAACACATGAAACTGAAGAAGAACGAAGACTAAAGTGTGGACACTTTGCCTCTTCTTAGAATTGGAAACAATCACCCATGGAAGGAGTTACAGAGACAAAGTTTGGAGGTGAGACAAAAGGATGGACCATCTAGAGACTGCCATATCCAGGGATACATCCCATAATTAGCCTCCAAACAGTGACACTATTGCATACACTAGCAAGCGGTTGCTGAAAGGACCCTGGTATAGCTGTCTCTTGTGAGACTAGGCCGGGGCCTAGCAAACACATAAGTGGATGCTCACAGTCATCTACTGGATGAATCACAGGGCCCCCAATGGAGGAGCTAGAGAAGATATCCAAGGAGCTAAAGAGATCTGCAACCCTGTAGATGCAACAACATTATGAACTAACCAGTACCCTGGAGCTCTTGACTCTAGCTGCATATGTATCAAAAGATGGCCTAGTTTGGCCATCACTGGAAAGAAAGGCCCATTGGACACGCAAATTTTATATGCCCCAGTACAGGGGAACGCCAGGGCCAAAAAGTGGGAATGTGTGGGTAGGAGAGTGGGAGGGAGGGTATGGGGGACTTTTGTGATAGCATTGGAAATGTATTTGAGGAAAATATGTAATAAAAATATATTTTAAAAAAAGTGGATCGAAGTACTCCATATAAAACCAGAGACACTGAAACTTGCAGAGGAGAAATTGGGGAAAATATGGGCACAGGGAAAAATTCCTGAGCAGAACAGCAATGGCTTGTGCTGTATCATCAAGAATCGACAAATGGGACCTCAAAAAATTGCAAAACTTCTGTAAGGCAAAGGACACTGTCAATAAGACAAAAAGGCCACCAACAGATGGGAAAAGATCTTTAACAATCCTCAATCTGATAGAGAACCAATATTCAATATATATATATATATATATATATATATTACTAAAGAAGCTAGACTCCAGGGAACCAAATAACCCTATTAAAAATGGGGTACAGAGCTAAACAATGAATTATCAACTGTGGAATCTTGAATGGCTGAGAAACACCTGAAAAAGTGTTCAACATCCTTAATCATCAGAAAAATGAAAATCAAAACAACCCTGAGATTCCACCTCACACCAGTCAGAATAGCTAGGATAAAAAATTCAGGTGACAGCAGATGCTGGTGAGGATGTGGAGAAAGAGGAATACTCCTTCATTGCTGGTGGGATTGCAACCTGGTACAACCACTCTGGAAATCAGTCTGGCAGTTCCTTATGAGTTCCAGGACAGCCAGTGCTCTACAGAGAATCCCTTTCTCAAAAAACAAAAACAAACAAACAAACAAAAAAAAACAAACAAAAAAAAAGAAAAAGAAAACAGGACATAGTATTACCGCTAGATCCACCAATACCTCTCCTGTGCATATACCCAGAAGATGTTCCAACTGGTAATAAGAACACATGCTCCACTATGTTCATAGCAGCCCTATTCATAATAGCCAGAAGCTGGAAAGAACCCAGATGTCCTTCAACAGAGGAACAGATACAGAAAATGTGGTACATTTACACAATGGAGTACTACTCAGCTATTAAAAAGAATGAATTTATGAAATTCTTGGGCAAATGGATGTATCTGGAGGATATCATCCTGAGTGAGGTAACCTTATCACAAAAGAAGTCACTTGATATGCACTCACTGATAAGTGGATAATAGCCTAGAAACCTAGAATACTCAAGATACAACTTCCAAAACACAAGAAAATCAAGAAGGAAGACCAACACGTGGATACTTCATTCCTCCCTAGAATATGGAATAAAATATCCATGGAAGGAGTTGCAGAAACAACGTTTGGAGCTAAGACTAAAGGATGGACCATTCAGAGACTGCCCCACCCTGGGGTCCATCCCATAATCAGTCACCAAATGCAGACACTATTGCATATGCCAGCAAGATTTTGCTGAAGGGACCCTGATATATCTGTCTCCTGTGAGGCTTTGCCAGTGCCTGGCAAATATAGAAGTGGATGCTCACAGTCATCTATAGAATAGAACACAGGGCCCCCAATATAGGAGCTAGAGAAAGTACCCAAGAGCTGAAGGGGTCTGCAACCCTATTGGTGGAACAACAGTATGGACTAATAAGTATCCCCAGAGCTCGTTTCTCTAGCTGCATATGTAGCAGAAGATGGCCTAGTCAGTCATCATCGGGAAGAGAGGCCCCTTGGTCTAGCAAACTTTATATGCCCCAGTACAGGGGAATGCCAGGGCCAAGAAGTAGGAGTGAGTGGGTAGGGGAGCAGGGCAGGGGGAGGGTATAGGGGACTTTTTGGATAGCATTTGAAATGTAAATGAAGAAAATATCTAATAAAAATTGTGGGAAAAAAAAAGAAGATCCAGTGATACCACTCCTGAGCATTTACCAAAGGATGTTCCAACTGGTAATAAGGACACATGTTCCACTATGTGCACAGCAGCCTTATTTATAATACCCAGAAGCTGGAAAGAACCCAGATTTCCCTCAATAGAGGAAAGGATACAGAAAATGTGGTACTTTTACACAATGAGTACTACTCAGCTATTAAAATCAATGAATTTATGAAATTCTTGGACAAATGGATGAATCTGGAGGATATCATCCTGAGTGAGATAACCCACTCACAAAAGAACACACATGATATGCACTCTCTGATATGTGGATATTAGCCATGAAACTCAGTATACCCAAAATACAATTTGCAAGACATATGAAACCCCAGAAGAAGGAAGACCAAAGTGTTGATACTTCATCCTTCTTGGAAGGGGGAATAAAATATCCATGGAAGGATTTATAGAGACAAAGTTTAGAGCTGAGATTGAAGGAAGGACCATCCAGAGACTGCCCCATCCAGGAATCCATCCCATCAATAACCACCAAACCCAGATACCATTGCATACGCCAGCAAGATTTTTTCTGAAAGGACCCTGATATAGCTGTCTCCTGTGAGGTTATGGCAGTGCCTGGCAAATACAGAAGTGGATGCTCACAGTCATCTATTGGATGGAACACAGGGTCCCCAGTGAAGGAGCTGGAGAAAGTACCCCAGGAGCTGAAGGGTTCTGCAGCCCTTTAAGGAGGAGCAACAATATGAACTAACCAACCAGTTCATATTGTCCAGCTCCCTGGAACTAAACCACCAATCAAAGAAAACACATGGCGGGACTTGTGTCTCTAGCTGCCTATGTAACAGAGGATGGCCTAGTTGATCATCAATGGGAGGAGAGACCCTTGGTCTTGGGAAGATTCTATGCTCCACTATAGGGGAATGCCAGGGCCAGGAAGTGGAAGTGGGTGGGTTTGTAAGCAGGTGGAGGTGGGAGGGCATATGGGATTTTCGGAGAGGAAGCTAGGAAAGGGGATAGCATTTGAAATGTAAATGAAGAAAATATCTAATAAAAATATATAAAACAATAAGAAATTTAAAACAAAAAAAGGAAGAAGACTGAGAACAGTACCTGGATTTGGAGGTGACTTCAGCACATTAGGAACAACCAGAAAAGAAACACTGCTTGTGAACTCTTAATACTGTTGTCACAGTTATCTTCAGCTGTCAACTAGACACAAACTTGTGACCACACCTGAGAAAGATTGACTTCATTGATGATTGGTGTGGGGGGCCCAGCCTACTGTGGCCAGTGCCATCAATAGGCAGATGGGTCTGTATGAAACCTATGGAAGCATGAGCCAGGCAGCAGGCCAGTAGGCAGCTTTCCTCTAATAGTTTCTGCTTCAAGTGCCTACCTTGACCTTCTGCCTTGGTTCCTCTTGATAATGACTACAAACTGTAAGCTGAAATTACTGTTTTCCTCTCTGAGTTGCTTTGGGTCATGGTGTTTTATCACAGCAACAGAGAAGCAAACAAATCTAGCTGTGTAGCAGGAATTGAGGCTAAGAGGAAGCCTCCCTTTGAGGAAGCACTATATCGGGAATTGTCACACTTCTTCCTAAGCCCACTGCAATCTCCTTCATCTTTGCTGTGTTGTAGGGAACAGAAGTTTTTGGATTGAAATGAGTCCATTCTACTCATTTTCAATCCCCAATTCTTTTTCTTATTCTCTTTTACCGGTATCTTCCCTGCTACAGGAGGACTGCAAGTTAGAAGTCTGGACAGAGCTTGAGTAAAACCTTAAATTTAGTGTATAAAGAAGCCAGCTTGAATCAGCCCACTTTTGCCACCTTGCAAATGATTTGCCAATAAACTATCTCTGTTTCTGCTCTGTGTGTCTCTGTCTCTGCCTAATTCTTTGTCCTGGAACACAAGAATCTGGGATATCTCCCCCTCCCTCCTCCCAGCTCTCTCCAAACCTCTTAATTCCAATGCTCTTAGACTAAAATGCTGTTATCTCTTCCAGTTCTGATTTTATCATAGCCTTTAAAACATTTTTGGAGTTATTATGACAAGATAAATGTGGTATTCTTTCTCAGAGTGTATTACTTTCATACAATCGTGTTTGTATATTTATGTATTTGGTGATTTGAATAGGGGTGGCCCACATAGATTCTTGTGTTTGAATGTTTAGCCAGGGTGAATGGCACTATGAGGAGGTATATCCTTACTGGAGTAGGCTTGCCCTTGTTGGAGGAAGTGTGTCATTGTGGAGAGAGGCTTTGAGGTTATATATGCTCCCCGTGGCACAGTCACTTTCTGCTACTTGTGGATCATGTTGTAGAACTCTCAGATCCATTTCTAGCACCACATCAGATCCTGCCTGCATGCCGCTGTGTTTTCACCATGACAATAATGGACTGAACCTCTGAAACTTTAAGCCAGCCCCAGTTAGATGTTTTCCTTTATAAGAGTTGCTATGGTCATGGTGTCTCTTCACAGTAATAAAACCCTAGGACAATTTATTTGGTCATTTGTTTGAAAGTCCTTTTTCTGTTCATTTGCTTCTAATATTGATTTATTTTTCAGTTAGTGGCAGTTTTATTTGACCCAGTAAGTTCATTCTATTTTTTTTGCCATATATTTTTATGTATCATCTTTTTCATATGGAATTTTATGTTATTTTTTCCATTATTGAATTCCTGGCAGTATTGACAGAATAATATTAATGTTTCTCTGAGAACAGCTTCTTTTTGACTTGTTATTTTTGTTGACCACTCAGACAGGGTCTTGGAGCCTTGGTTGGGATGACATAGCTCAGGTTGACTCACTGGAACTTGTGACAATTGTTCTGCCTCAGGCTCCTGAATTCTGGGATTACAGACTTGAGTCACTACCCTCAGCAGTCCTTTCTGATGGTGATAAGTTTTCTCATGAACTTTTTCACTATGAGTTTAGTTGATGAAGACTTCACTGCTACCTTCCCCACCTTCCTCACTGAAGTGGCCAATAGTCAACTATAGTAAATGTTACTAATTTTCCTTGTTAGCTTGAAGTTTTGGATATGAACCCTAACTGTAACTCCTAGACATAAAACAATGAGATTTTGAAAGCTTGTTGAGTTGTTGACATTCTAATAAGTTCCTCCATGAGGCAGTGTCTCTTCTTACTTCCCCTTGAGTTAGAATACATTTATTAAAACCACCTTTTACCTACTTCTGCAAACAGTATATTCCTTTAGAAATATCTAAAGGATATTTACTTTAATGGGTAAAGTAAACTGTGAGTTTACTGGTGATTAACAATGGAGAAATTGATCAAATTTATCTTATTACCCAGCAAAATCTGAGTGTAAATGTTATGAGTTAGAAGCTGACAGTGTTAAAATTTGCAGACTCTTTTCCAAATGGTGATGGAGAATAATTTGTTCTTATTTGCCTATCATTAGCTATGCTTTCATCTTATTATGATTTTTTTTTTTTGGCATTGAGGACATACTAAGGAATTACACTCTAGCAGAACATCTTCACTATTGCTTAGATGGTTGGGATTTCCAAGTGATAACACTTTTCTGGACTGTGAGTGATTGACTCCCTTGTAGACTTCACTGCATAAAGAGACAAATCTCCTTTGGCATAGAAACTGAACCTCCCTGTCTTGCCCTGTGAAGTTGAAGGGATAATGAATATTGCAACGAATGCTAATTCATCCTGACATACTTGCCCAAGTCCTGGAGATGTGGCCTCCCAGAAGCAAGCTTCTGTGCCCTCTGCAATATGTTGGGAATTCTGGATGTTCACATGATGTCTCAAAATGACTCAGCTGAGTGCTTCCCAAACCTTTGGCTAATATCTAGGTGAAAATCACAAGTCTCAGACTAAACGTTGAAAGCAACTTAGGATGTAGTCAAGAAAATCTCGCAGTATATTATCAGTTGGTCTTATATGGGAAATATAGAAGAATAAACTTAATGTCATTTAGAGAAGACTACAGTGGCAACAGAAAGAATAGCACAGAAGGTTCTCCTACGGGAGTGCTTTCCTATGGAGACACTATTTCTCCTCTGGGTTATGCTTGGCACAATTGAATAAAAAGCTCCAGCTGGTCCAGTAACTACTAGTTAATGAGGTCTTTAAGGGTTGGTAATAGAGCTAGTCCAAAACAAAATAGAAAAGAAAAACATTGGCGAATGGATTCATTAAGGAAAAATAGAGAATTGTTTCTGACATTGGGTGTACCACTGGCTTAAATGCTTTTATTTTGTGTTGACTAGAAGTATGAACACTAGGTGAAGGGAAAAAGAATGATAAATCTTGTCTAGGCTGGAGGGCTAGGGACAATGGGCAACCCTTTAACCACAAACTGAGAGCACAAGTGAAGAAGCCGGGCGTGGTGGCGCACTCCTTTAATCCCAGCACTCGGGAGGCAGAGGCAGGCGGATTTCTGAGTTCGAGGCCAGCCTGGTCTACAAAGTGAGTTCCAGGACAGCCAGGGCTATACAGAGAAACCCTGTCTCGAAAAACCAAAAAAAAAAAAAAAAAAAAAAAAAAGAAGAAAATGAAATATTGAATCTAGTCAACCAATCTAAACAAGGGAGGTTGTAGCAAGTGTGCCATAATAAGCCAATTTATCATAAATTTTTAAAAGAATATGAGAATTGAAGATAGACAAAAACTGTATTTGAATCATACTATACAAGTGAAGAGTTTTACATCAGAGATGTTAGATTAGGGTGGGGTCATGTTACTGCTCCGGTCAGGATTTCTGTACAGAACAGAAAATTGAACCACCCATGATTCAAACATTAAAGCAAATCTCCTACAATGAGATTATTGGAGGCCAGGTCATTTTGGGGCTGATTCATTCAGGAATTTGACAGAGTCACCAGGCTCCAGTTCCTTCCATCTCTGATCTACCATTCTCATCATCTTGTCATTCTGTCATAAACCAATTGTCAGTGATGCCCTGAGGGGGTGTCAGGCCTGTGAGGGTAGAACCTATTAGAATGAAAGGGAGAAAGGAAGAAAGGAAGATAGAAAGAGAGATAGAAAGAAGGAAAAAAGGAAGAAAGAGAGAGAGTACTAAGCAAGCTATTACCAATGGAAGTATTCCTCAGCATTCACTAAGATCTTGTTGTTCCAGACTGTGTCAAATGCCACCCTTAGCAGAGGGAATAGTACTGCGTCAATGAGTCGTCACACTCCTGTGCCTGAAGAGAAGTCCAGCCTTTCAATATCTTGGAGGGCCAGTACACAAACCAGGCCTGTCTCTGTGGTTGAAGAGGATATTTGGAAGTCAACAGGAGGTATCTACACAGTGTATGATACCTCAGGAAGCTGTAAATAATGAATATATATATTAGTACATCTTTTGGAGAATTTCTGTTTAATGGATGTTATAGCATTTGTGCATCACAAAGTTTGTTTATAAAGAATAAGGAAAACAGACAAGAAAGACAGATAAACTCCAGTGATAAGGCCTTAGAGTTTATGCCCTCATGAAATGCATGAGTTGAAGCTGATGTTACAAGCTGGTGATTAGGGTTAAGGCAGAGACCTCGTTATGGCAAAGACCACAGTGGTGGAATTGATACCCTTATTAAGGAAGTCTGAAATGGTGTAGTGACGTCTTTTGCCATGTAATGTTATAGTAGAAACTCAAAGCAGGCCCCAACAGACAAAATCTGCTGCTGTCTCAGTCTTAGACTACCCAGCCTCAAGAACTGTTAGAAATAAATGTCATGTTTATAACCCACCTACCTCTTCGGCATTTTGTTATAACAGCATAAGTAGACTAAAATCCTCAGTGGCTGATTGCCAGGAAGCGGTGTCAGTGACATTCCCGATACAGATTAAGCTGATGAAATTAGGAAAGAGAGCATAGATATGTTGACATAGTAACACAGAAGGAGAACCAAAACAAAACCACCCAAACCTATAATTTTCAGATTATATCATTTTGGTCATCTGTTGGTAGCACCCACCCATTCTGGTCCCATGTATCTTTCCTAAAAAATAAAAACCCCAACATACCAGAGCCATGGCTGCTCAGCTTATTGGTAAATTGAAGCTGCTGTGACTCTACCTGCTCCTATGTCTTTTAGATACAAAATATGTTCATTATAGGCACCCCTCATCTCTTAACTCCTCGCTCAAGGTCAACTCTGTTATTTATAACACCGAGAATATTCAATTGGTTCCATGTGAACCAAGCCTAAAGACCACCAAAAGAAGACTTTGCTGAGAGACAGAACAGTCCCTGTCAGCATTTCATAGACACCAAATATATTTGGTTAGTTATGAAATTTATATGATTTTCATACCTAAATATTTAGGTCCAAGAGTCCAACATCACTGATAAACTTTGAAAGAAACATCTTAATACACAGAGTGAATTTTTAGTTAAATGTAAATAAAGAAAATATCCAACAAAATCATTAAAATTAGTGATTTATGGCCTTGATTAAATCAGGAATATATCACATCTGGAAAAAACTGTCCCCTTTCCCTTGGGAATAATGATGATGTAAGCCACTTACTACATCTTCATGTCAAAATACATTGCCTTTTCCTGTTCAATCCCCATATGGATGTAAAAACAGCAGAAAACTGAACAATTATAAAATGAAATTGATCTTGTCTGGGGATGTTCTGTTTTCTTGATTCAGAGTTTGAGTATCCACCCATTCCCATTTATGTATCTACAGGCAAGCAAAGTAATCTATTGTAGTCTGTCTGTCTGCTCCCCTTGTGTGTGTGTGTGTGTGTGTGTGTGTGTGTGTGTGTGTGTGTGAGAGAGAGAGAGAGAGAGAGAGAGAGAGAGAGAGAGAGAGAGAGAGAGAGAGAAAGTCAATGCTGAGTGTCATTTCTCAGAATCTATACCTTGCTTTTTGCTTCAGTGTTTGTTACTAGGATCTGGGGCTCCCTGATTTGGCTCTGCTGGCTGGTCAGTGAGCCCAAGGTACCCCTTGTCTCTGTCTTCTCATTTATGGGATTAGACATTTGGACTACCATGTTTCCATGAGTGGCTTTTACATGGGTGCTCACTGTCCAACTATGGTTAGTCTTAAACCATAATCATTTCATCAACTTATCTCTGTCTTCTCAACTTCTCTGCAATTTGACCTTTGACCTAATAATAAGAGCCAGAGAATATCGGGTTTTACCGAAGAGTAGTCCTCACACAGGAGAACAAATGAGACAGTTTCTTATTCTCCAGTCTCTCTCTCTCTGCTTTTGACTCAATGATTTGGAAAACCAAATAGATGTCAGAAAAAGCTAAAACTAAAAATTATTCCCTGTTGCAAAACAAGGAAAACAGCCTTGAGCAAAATCAGAAGGATTGGGCTTTTAGAGAGTATGGGACACCATCTGAGGAACTAATAGTCATAATGGAAGGCAGACATGGTCGCCAAGGTGCCTGCAGGATCAGGGAGCTCAGGCAAATTAGATAAAGAAACATACATTTGCTTGGGATCTTTGCAGGTTGGAATGGTTGCTTATGACAATGTTAGGAGGGAATTAAGACAGGTTGGTCGTTTTGTGGGTTCCATTAAATGGCGTGATAGTTTTAATGGAAGGGCCACGTTCAGACCTTTTAACCTTGTTCATTCTTATCATTTGAATCCACTTCCTCCCTTTAAAGTTTTTGTCCTGTGTACCTCTGCCCCTTTGGCATGTTCAGTGATGCTGAGGATGGCTTCATTTGGTCCTGATGGTAAAACTCAATTGTAAACACATCGTAGCACCGTCTCTTTGTGGGTGAATCTGGCCTTCCTTCATTTTCCAAATGGCAAAGAGTCTTGACTCCTAATAAAACCTTGAAAATCCTTAGTAAGAGCTTGGTCATTTCATTAGAACCCCAGTCATTAGGAAACTCGGTCAGGCATCCTGTCACTTGTGTGTGTGTGCTCTCTCCCACTATGCCAATTTGTCTGTTCATTCATGCATTTGACATGGTCATAGGAGTTTCTACTCCGAGCATGAGAAAGTTACAGCATGGGTTTGTCTTTTACTGGTCACATTAGACAAGACAAATCACTGAGAAAACTTCAGTAGAAAATAACACTAAGGAAAAAATGAGTATTTTTTCCTAGGGATCTTCTGCTTTCCTTCCTTCCTTCCTTCCTTCCTTCCTTCCTTCCTTCCTTCCTTCCTTCCTTCCTTCCTTCCTTCCTTCCTTCCTTCCTTTCTCTCTCTCTCTCTCTCTCTCTCTCTCTCTCTCTCTCTCTTTCTTTCTTTCTTTTTTGTAGAATCCTTTAAAATAGACTTGCTTAGGTAAGTATTGAAACACTTTAAATGAATTACTCTGCATACTGGATGAATTTTCTGGCATGGCAATGGAAAGAAAACCATATATTGAAGGCAGAGGATAACAGTCAAGTTGCATTAAAATCTGTGAGTTTTGAGATTGTTAATCAGATAATTGATCATTTCTCTTCTGTACTTGTGATTTGTGGTTGACCAAGCAATCTCAAATAACCCAAATGGCTCAAAATTTAAGGGAAGTTTTAAAACTATATTTGTATGAAGAGATCTTAATTGGCAAAAGTGCTTTATAAAAATTATAGTCAAAAAGATTCAGATCTAAATCTAACACAATGCTAATAATAAATAATGCTCATGTTCTGGCTTCTAGAGAAACTAACCAAGGAGCTAAAGGGATCTGCAACCCTATAGGTGGAACAACAATATGAACTAACCAGTACCCTCTGGAGCTCGTGTCTCTAGCTGCATATGTATCAAAAGATGGCCATCAGTGGAAAGAGAGGCCCATTGGTCGTGCAAATGTTATATGCCTCAGTACAGGGGAATGCCAGGGCCAAGAAGTGGGAGTTGGTGGGGGAGCGTGTGGAGGACTTTTGGGATAGCATTGGAAATGTAAATGAAATAAATACCTAAATTTTAAAAAGGAAAAAGAATCTCTAAAAAAAAATAACAATGAAATATATAACACAATGTTAATGATTAACTAGGATAATTTTTATTATATATTCATTTTTTTCTTTTCTCTATAAAATCAATGAATACTTATTTGGAGAAAATATTGTTTATATCTAAATTTGTACATTTGTCAATAATTTGGTCTTGAAAAGAGAAAGAATCTCAAGAACGTGGTAGTCTCACTGCCATTCCAGTGTTATTTGAGGGACAGCTCAGAACTCTGCTGTGGTCATTGCCAAAAGTGATCTCCCCTGACCCCTGACCTCTTACTAATGCATTTCACTTAGATTAGAAAAAAAAATCAGTGACTGACAATATGAGAGCTGTTGATATTTTGAGGTCTTTGGAAAATTCTCATATTAACTTCTCATTTACCTAGAAAGATCATGGATAATGAAGCGCGTCATTGAAGATTAAAATAGACAATGAAGTTGCCCTTATAGCATAAATTTAAACAATTTAATCGAGGGAAAACAGTTCTCAGTTGTCCAAGATACCTCTGTGTGTCTGTGCATGCATGCATGTGTGTGTGTGCGTTTGTGTGCTTGTGTGCATGTGTGTGCAGGTGCGTGTGCATTTGTGTGTGTGTGTGTGTGTATTTATGCAGGCACACTTGTGTGCGTGTGTATAGGAAGCCAGAGGTCAACTTCATGTATTCATCTTCAGCAGCTGTCCACATTGTATTGTGAGACCATGGAGTGAGGTAATAACCAACGCGTAAAGAACATAATTGGGACACAAATGTAAGGAGTTTTCCGATGCCGAGCAGAGCAGGTATAATATAAGCCTCATTGCCTCAGAGCTTACTGAATAAACTGTGCTGTGTTGCTAGGGATCCATCTGTCTCTGTCTCTCCAGGATGGGCAACACTCTATCCTCTAAAATGATCTAGGGTAGAAACTTGTGTTTGCACATTAAATACTTCACTGACTGAGGTATATCCCGAGCCTCACAGAGGCCCCATGGTTAAGAATCCAAAGGGACCCTGAGACAAACAGAGCATGCTAATGTCATCCAGGAGAGAGCCTGCACCTGCCACACAATTTTTTCCTTTCATAGTCCCCAAATTTGCTTCTGTTAGTTTGTGAGTTGTGACAATCCTCCTGCTGAGATGAAGCATCCCCAGCAGTGCTCTGTGAAACCTATTAGCTAAGGATGCAGGAGTTGGGAGGGTGCCAGGGCTTTTGTAGTTACTGTGTATTGTTACTTTTAGCAACAATGTAACCAAACAGCTATGAAGAAGCAACTCTGGACGTAAAGTTTATTGGCTTGTGGTTGGAGAGACAGCCCATCAGGGTTGGCAGGACACAGGGTAATTGGGTTGTAGTGTTTGACATTGGAGCCATGGAGGTGGGTGGTTGGAGTATGGAGGTCGGAGATTGTGTGGTTTTGATTGGTGTTGGAGGCACAGAAGTGGATGATTTCTGATAAGAATCATTGGGGGGAGGCGTTTCTCACTCACCTTCCGGTTTTCCCTTTTTTCTTTTTTCTTTTTTTTTTCTCATCCAATTTTTTAGTAGGTATTTACTTCATTTACATTTCAAATGCTATCCCGAAAATCCCCTATACCCTCCCCCCCACCCCTGCTCCCCTAACCACCCACTCCCACTTCTTGGCCCTGGTGTTTCCCCTGTACTGGGGCATATAAAGTTTGCAATATCAAGGGGCCTCTCTTTCTAATGATGGCCTACTAGGCCATCTTCTGCTAAAAATGCAGCTAGAGACACAAGCTCTGGGGGGGGGGTACTGGTTAGCTCATATGTTGTTCCACCTATAGGGTTGCAGATCCCTTTAGCTCCATGAGTATTTTCGCTAGCTCCTCAACTGGGGACCCTGTGTTCCATCCAATAGCTGACTGTGAACATCCACTTCTGTGTTTGCCAGGCACTGGCTTAGCCTCACAAAAGACAGCTATATCAGGGTCCCTTCAGCAAAATCTTGCTGGCATATGCAATAGTGTCTGCGTTTGGTGGCTGATTATGGGATGGACCCCTGGGTGGAGCATTGTCTGGAAGGTCCATCCTTTCTTCTCAGCTCCAAACTTTGTCTTTGTAACTCCTTCCATGGGTGTTTTGTTCCCAATTCTAAGAAGGGGCAAATTGTCCACACTTGGCTCTTCCTTCTTCTTGAGTTTCATGTGTTTTGCAAGTTGTATCTTGGGTATTCTAAATTTCTGGGCTGATATCCACTTAGCAGTGAATGCATATCAAGCGATTTCTTTTGTGATTAAGTTATCTCACTCAGGATGACGCCCTCCAGGTCCATCCATTTGCCTAGGAATTTCATAAATTCATTCTTTTTAATAGCTGAGTAGTACTCCATTATGTAAATGTACCACAGTTTCTGTATCCCTTCCTCTGTTGAGGGACATCTGGGTTCTTTCCAGCTTCTGGCTATTATAAATAAGGCTGCTATGAACATAGTGGAGCATGTGTTCTTATTATCAGTTGGAACATCTTCTGGATATATGCCCAGGTTTTTCATTTCCTACTTTTACTCTATCCAAGTCCAAGTCCCAACTCTGTCATTTGCTAGAAAGGCTCTTATGGCATATCTAGAAATTTGCCTTGTTTATTAAGGCCTTAGGCATTTCTTAACCCAGTGGAGTTGATGTCCAAATCAACCAAGTCTCATGAAGTACTGCTAGAGAATTCCATCATCATGTTACTGCTACTTCTGCCTTCTTGTAGCTGTGTGTTGGCACAATCTACAGCTTGTCTTCATACATAGATCTTTTGTCTATTCATAACATTGGTACTGCTGTTCGTTCCTATATGTATTTCCCACACACATGAACATACATGAGTCATTTGGGGGCAAAGTGTACACGTGTGTGCATATGCACTTGTTGGGCCTTTCAGCTCTTTTCATTTGACCCATCAATTCTATGTAGGAGTACCAAGAATCCTGTCCCTGTTCTGCTGAAAAAAGAAATAGCCAGGATTATGCAGTGTAGGCATTTAGTAGACAAAGACGGTTTATTTTTTTAATTACCTTTTTCTTTGACATTACTACTGTAACTACAAGAGAGGAGTAATTTCTTAATCTACAACCCACTAAGCATATAAATAATTGTTTGAGAAATTATTAAAACTCCCTGTGCATGTTATTTTATTGTCCACTTGACACAAACTAGAGTAATGAGAGACAGAACCTCAACTGAGACGTGTCTCCTTCAGACTGATCTGTAGACAAGTCCATGGGGCTTTTTCGTGATAAATGATTGATGTGGGACAGCCCAACCCACTGTGGGTGTTGCTACCACAGTCAGGTGGTCCTGGGTGTGTATAATAAAAGCATGTTGAGTGAGCCTGGAGGAGCAAGCCAGTAAGCAGCATTCCTCTATGGCTTCTGCTACAATTCTTGTCCCCAGGTTACTTCTTTGAGTTCCTGTCCTGACTTCCCTCAGTGATGGACTGTGGCATGAACTTAAGCAAAATAACCTTTTCCTGCTTCAAGTTTCTTTGGGCCAGTATAGTTTGTTTGTGTGTTTGTTTTCAAATCACAAGAGAAAGCAAAGAAGGATGCATCTGTGAAGGCCACAGCATCCATTTCTCTGCTGCCACACTGACATACAACTTGATGTTTTCTCTATTACAGTAACACATTGTGCCTTTCTCTGAAACGGGCAAAACTCTCTGAACAAATTATTAAATTTAATTGCTTTCATGGAGCCTGGGAAGTCCAAAAACGTTAGAAGACATGCATAATTCTTATTGGAAATGTATGATTCTTATCAGAAACTGTGCCTATGACTGCTTCAGCTTCGGGTGCTGCAGCGGGATGGGGTTGGGAATGTACAAGATGTCGCTATTGATAAATCTTTCTGTGCAGAGACAGCATACACCGTCAGAGCCAATCCCTGTCGGGTTAAAGTGTAGGACTCTTTTTCTTTGCAGAAACCTAGAAGACCGGCTGCTGAAGGGTCAGCTGGGGCTGCCCTGCGCCTCACATTTTCCATATCAGCACTGTTTGGGCTCTGTCGCATTGAGTATTGGCTCGGGAACCTGTTCCTTGCGGTTTGAGAATTGTTTTAGCTGCTTATTTCTCAACTTAAGCAATAATCCCCTTTTGCTGACAGCTCTTTAGTTACTGTAGAAATGATTATGTTGTCATAAACACAGCTTTAGGGTTTCATGTGAAGGGGAGGGGATCGAAGAGTGCTCAGAATATAGCTCATGTTTCCATGCGGACACACCCACCTAAGTACTCACAGAAGGCTTGGGGGAATCAGAAGCAGAATTCTCTTCCCTGTCCACTCCCTCCAGTTCTTTCTATTTTTTTCCTCCTGTGGAATCAGATGTTTTTAATGCATGTTTCAAAAGGTTCCATTTAACCTCCAAAAATAAACAAACCACAATTCTGCTCCCATTTCTTTCTCTCAATTTAATAATTTGTTCCAATTTTTCTACCTTTGAAACCAGATGACCCAGCTCCTTCGTTCTGCCCTAACATTTTGGCATGATCCAAACTTCAGAGCCTGGGGCTCACCCTTCAGCCTCCCTTAATTTTATCGTAACAGCCTTCCGATGGAGCCCTGTCTTTCTGTGCCTCTCTTCTGACTTGATTCCGTAATTTTCCATTAGACTTATATTCTCGTTGTGTGTGTCCCCTCTTTTGTGTCAGTTGTACTCTCCACGCATGTGACAAGGGTCAGTCTTTGCTCCTATGGCTTCACCTTTCTTATTTTAAAAATTCCTCAATCGAGTTCTATTTTATGCTTCTAATTCAGCAATAAGATCTTATTTGAAGTGAGTCTCAGGTCTCATCTTTTAAACACTCTTTTCTACTTAATGTGGTTTTCGGCCGATTTCATTGTAGCTACAGTCCGGTGCGACCTGGTGACTGCTTCTCTGATAAAATGTTGAGTTGCTTCTGTCTTCCTGTTTGTGGTTTCCACGGTATGCATTCTTTTTTTTTTTTTTTTTGCATTAAATTCATAGACTATTTAAACATAAAAAGTTAATAGGACAAGTCTGTGAAGCTAGTCACCCACACTTAGCTTGAACACACATTAGCCCTCTGCCACAATCCTATCAGATAGTCAAAATAAAGAGGTAAAATAGGTTTGATTCAAAAATTTCCCTGTGGATATTCATACCTTTCCTCTTCCAGAGACACTACCAGGCTGCCCTTTCTCCAGCTCTGTTCATTCAGTACTGTTATTTATTTTCACATTTACCATATATCCGTATAAAATAAAGGCTACTGCTGGGTGTATTTTAAGCTGCATAAACAAGGATGCACTGGCTTTGATTTCCACCTGTCATCTTGTTTAGTTCTGTTCGTGATTTGATTCCATATATCTTGTCATGTGCAGTCTGCTTCATTTCTACAACATTATAATTCACCACTGTGTGGAAGTAACATAGCAATAGTACACTCGCAGAGCCAAGTGGCAGGCGCTATTGCAACGATAAAAAGCTGCCTGAATTTTAGCTCAGCTTTATTTTCTAAGGATATTCCGAAACCTGAAGGAGTTTTTGATTTTTTTCTTTTCCAAGATTGCTTTTACTAGAACAACCTGAGAGATCACAGTGTCTTGACGCATGGACCTAGATTTTCTTTAGTGGGTGGTGATTTGACCTGTCAGTAACTGGTATTCTATCAGAAGATGATTTTTTTTATAGAAACATTTCTTTAATGAGTTAAATAAGATAATACACGTAAATAGTTTGTATATATTTAGAATTTGATTAATGAATGGCTGTTGTGAGTTTTTCATTAAAGAATATTAATGTAAATCTACCACAGTTTATTACCTAATGGAAATGTAATTATATACATGAATGTTTAATGTGTGTCTAGATTGGAGGGTAAATAATGGTAACATTTAATGTTGTTTAATAAACTAAATAATCTTTTATATATGCTTAGCAAATAAAATGGAATGCCAGCTACACACTAAATCCAGGAGCTAAGACTTATTTCCAGTTGATAGCATTTTTATATCCACAAACTATAAAATATACAAAAGCTCCAGTTTAGTCTTTTAGTTTATAGTTCAACATTGTTAGCTACATATCACAGTTGAATAAGTGGAAAAACTGTGGAACAACTTCCTTAAAGGATCTGTCCCACTTAGAAATTGAAGCTGGATTTAGAGAAAGCTTGGGTTTGATTGATTGGCATACCGGTAAAGGAATACTTTATGGTTTTTTTTTTTTTGTTGTTGTTGTTGTTGTGTTTGTTTGTTTTTTTTTTTTTTAGCAGGACTCCCCACCCCATACATATTTGGCTGAAATATAAGCACCTTTTTTGTCGAATTAATGAATAATGCTTTGAAAGTTTCATCTCTTGAGTGTGGAACATTATTTATCAAGAATTTAGATTGGGTCAATACTGTGTGAATATGTATGAACTGGTTACAGAATTCTGGTTTTGTTTTTTGTTTTTGTTTTTTCCCTATTCATAGAATTAAAAATTGGTCTGAGAAACTGATTGTTTTTTTAAAAGAATTTTTAAAAATCTTCTACATTTAAGAGATTTTTACATTTTAAAAATGTAAAAGCTTAATTTAAAAATATATATGTGTACATATATGTATATTGACAATGTTAAAATAAGGTTTAAATGGATGTTGTTTGAGTATTCATTTTATAAACAGTTTTTAACTAAAAAGACAGATTGCAGAAATTCCCAGGTTATTTTTTTTTTACATTAAGTGTATTTACAGAATTTTCATTGTTAAAGTTATGACAATGATGGCAACCAGTAGAAAGAGTGCCATTTATGAGCTAAATAAACTTAGTTTCTGAGTTATTCAATTTACAGGGGGTAACCTTATGCAGAAGGCTGTAGTTTTTTGGCCACAAAACATTGTATAACATCACAAATTTACACTGTTAAGAGCCTTACTGGCCTGTTCTTGGGAAATAAATTGTGAGTGCTACTCAAATGATCTCCCTGTATGAAAGTGTGCTTTAGAAATAAACACCCTGGTTAGTTATGTGTTGAAAGGGAAGAGAGGAAGAAACAGAGAAAGGATGGAAAGGTGGGGTGCGGTGGGGTGACTGTCGGTTGTTAGTTTTGTGATAAGAGGTCTGAAATGTAACAACTGAAATGTAACAACTGAAGACTCACACTGAATTCAGATTCTCTGTCAGCATCTCCACGTGTGCCTCTGTAGTCCTTTGTCTATGAGTCTGTGGTATAAAAGGTTTGTTTCCATCTCAGGTAGCAGCAAGGCCAGATGTTATCTGAGTCCCAACCAGTTGACAGTGTGTTGAAATCGCTTAGCCTACTTAAGGTGAATAGAACAGCTGCACAGAAACATTTCACTTGGTTGCAGAAGTACCACACCATGTTGGCGCTCTGTATTATTTCTCTAAAGGAACGTTACTAATTACGAATTTTGAGGTGTGTGTGTTTGAGTGTGTGTGCGCGTGCACACAAACACACGTTTGCACACTTGCATGAGTACGTAGGAATGGACTAAACCTTTACTCTTCAGAACAACCTTAAGCAGTTGGAGTTATTATCATTTCTGTGTTACAGAGCAATTAAGACAGAGAGGTCAATGAAGGGAACTATACCAATAATGGCTCCTTTTAAGTCTACAAACCGGTGGTTAGAAAACCTTTTTCTAAAAATGTTTCTGACAGTTCACTCGTTTCCCCGATGGCTTTATTAAATGGGAAAAGGAATTTCCTATCCACTTTTCACTTATAAACAAAATCTTCCAGGGCCGGGGAGATAGCTTAGCGAATGCAAACTTGGGGACCACGGTCTGATCTACAGAACCCACACAAGAATGTAGGCATGCGTGCTGCATGTTTGTAACCAAAGAACTGTAGAATTAGGATTAAATGAACAAGGACAACAAATGAGAAATCTCCTTGCATTGGGTGGTTTCTACAGCCCAAGTGTACCGGTTCCCTCCCACGTGAAGCAGCTGGGAAACACAAGGGACCACAGCAGCCGCTCACACTGGGATCATTGCACTCACATCTGGCTTTGTTTTAGCTTGCTACGTTTTCCAGACCCCACCCCGGTCACTTTATAGATGCTAGACACATTGTACTAGGCTGTGAGAAGACTCAGATACATTGCCTCTGACAACTAATTAGCGTTACATAATTCACGGTACAATATTAGCGTTTACTTAACCCACGGAACTTATTTAATTTAAGGCTACATACACATGCAGTAATTATAGACTTTTAATTGTAGGTATTTTTTTTGAAATTTAACTGTGTTTCTTTTATTTATTTATAAATCAAAGCTAAAGTAGTGGTGTAGTCAAGATTTTAATATCCTTTAAAAGCATTTATGTATATAAACATCATATTTGATGTTTTGTATCATATTTCTTTTGATTTTAGTGTTTAAATAAACATAACAAATAACTAGTTCCTTATAAGTTCTTATGGTTGTAGGATGATTGTTGATATGTGTGCACGCTTGCTGTTCAGAGGTACCAGGAGGGGACAGACGTAGAAAAGAAAAGGATGGATACCCACTCAGGCCTGTAGTCGGTCCCTTATGAAAGTAGCTGCTTTGGTGTTCTTGTGAGTTGTGAATGCAAAAGAAGCCAGCCAGTCTTGCCTTCTGAGATGACTGCCTGGGGTGACTGGCTCAGGGTAAAGTATTTATAAGGAACATACTTGGGTGCTGTTGTGATAAGGTCTCCAAGGAGTGTGGGCGGGCAAGCCTAGTTTGCTCATGGAATGTTGCAATCTGTCCTTGGTTATCAAAGTCATTTAGCAGGCTTTGATACAGTTGCTTTTAAATCTATCTGAAAACTGTCAATGATCAGAGGGAATTATTTGGTCTCCCACAGCTGGTTGATTCTCCTTTTGGGCAGAGTCTCCTCTGTCCTTTTATGCCTATCCTTTGTCTATCAGATTCATATCACTACAAGTTCACATTCACATACCATTAAAGTAAGGTAAAGCTGTAATTTTCTTATTTCTCTATACCTCTCTTTCTGTCTTGTGCACACACACACACACACACACACACACACACACTCCAGCCTTATTCCAGTGTTATTCTTTAGTTAGATGATATCATTTAATGCTTCTTAATTTTCTTTTTGAGAAGTAAATCTTTTGCAAATATCCAGTTTAAAAAGTTTTCAAGGAAAATGAACTTGACAAGGGACATTGGCCTGGAGGAAATGATTACCTCCACATGTGAGGGTTGTTGAAATCTTACATGTGTTAAACTCTATGATGAAATGCTTTATGAACAACGAATTACACTTGTCCTGAATGATTATTGATTTAGAAGTCTGTATTAATCAAGGGTAATGATCCAGATCTGACAGGAAAGAAAGTCCGAAGGAAAGAACATAGTGTACCCCTGTTGTCAGTTTTGTTTCTGGGCAAACTGACAATTATTAATTCTGACTTTAAAAAGACAAAGATGGCTTCCTACCAAATAAGTTGTGTATAGACATCAGAGACTCTCTTGCTGAACAAGATTCTTAAACAAATAGTGTCTAAGACTGTCCCTGGCTCTCTTTGAAACCCTAAATAAAGTTCATTTTTGGTAGCAGACTAGCTGGTTTTGTGTCAACTTAACATGAGCTATTGTCATCAGAGAGGAAGGAGCCACCATGAGATTCAGCTATAAGATGTTTTGCCAATTAGTGATCAATGAGGGAGGGCCCAGCCCTTTGCGGGTGATGCTATCCTTGGACTGGAGGTCCTGGACTCTTTAAGAAAGAAGGCTGAGACACGAGCTCTGGGGTACTGGTTAGTTCATATTATTGTTCCTCCTATAGGGTTACAGACCCCTTCAGCTCCTTGGGTACTTTCTCTAGCTCTTCTATTGGGGCCCCTGCATTTCATCTAATAGATGACTGTGAGCATCCACTTCTGTATTTGCCAAGCACTGGCATAGCCTCACAAGAGACAGAGAGAGGTCCTTGGTCTTGTGAAGATTATATGCCCCAGTACAGGGGAATGCCAGGGCCAGGAAGCAGGAGTGGGTGAGTTGGGGAGCAGGGTGTGGGGGTATAGGGGACTTTCAGGATAGCATTTGAAATATAAATGTAGAAAATATCTATTAAGAAAGAAAATCTAAAAATAAAAAAATGAAAAAGAAAGAAAGAAGGCTGAGCAAGCCATGTGAAACAAACCGGTAAACAGCATCTCTCCATGGCTTCTACATTGCTCCTGCCTCCAGTTTCCTGCCCTATTTGAGTTCTTGTCCTGAGTTCCTTCAGTGATTAAACTTTTAGCAATGTGGAAGTATAAGTCAAATAAACCCTTTCCTCTCCAACTTACTTTTTGGTCATGGTGTTTCATCCTAGCACCAGAAGCCCTAAGGCAGTAGGCTTTCCATACCTGAAAGATGATTTAGAGATTGAAATGTTACCTGTGTGTGACTGCATTGGAGGGGAGCACACATAGACTATGAACTACAATTCCTGTACCCAGAGTACTGAGGTTTGCAGGGTGCTGTAGCAAACACACAGCTATGGGTAGCAGTAGAAATTCTCAGAGGCATGAAGACAATACTCAGCATCTGTTGCTTTTCCTGAGATGAAGCTTGGGTCCTTCACAGTGTGACCATTACATCATTTGTCCTTCCTTTCACTTATTTTCTATTGCTATAATGCTGTTTGTTTGAGTGATTCTCAACATTAAAATATTAAACTTTTAAATTTTGTCTACTAGTTTTTTGTGAAAAAATTATCATTACCCAAACACTAAAGATGGTATGAACAGAGAAAGATTAGAAAATTTTGCTTTGAAATGTGCGTATGAACACACACTCTGTTTGTGTGTGTGTGTGTGTGTGTGTGTGTGTGTGTGTGTGAGAGAGAGAGAGAGAGAGAGAGAGAGAGAACACATGTACACATGTATGCACATAAGTGCATTTTGTGATTGGTTATTCACATTGATGTAGTAATAGGAAATAACGGGGTAGGTAATGGGGGTCATAGACATAACAAATATATATGCATATATGACACTGTCCTAATAAAACCCATTATCATATATAACTAATAAGTATAAATAAAAATATATCTGTTCTAAAAGCATCATTAATTTAAATACTAGCCTATATCCTCTTCAGATCTGTAAGTTATGTCTGTCTGGATGGCAAAGAGCTCAGGCAGTAACGCCGCCATTCACCTGATGGCACCTTAGCTGAAACTCCCATCTAGTCAGTTGGAGTGCTCACCTCACTATTATGGCTCGGAAATGACATCACACTGTTATCCCCCCCCACCCAGTTCTTGAGGTTAAGAGAATTATATTTGACCAGTTACATAGAAAGAACTCTGTTTTTAAGAAGTGCAGTGTGTGAAGTGCTCAGCCTTGGAACTTTAGAGGTAGGTGATAAGGGCGCAGTTAGTGGAGGAGATACTGAAATGGAGAAGATACTGAGACTACTGATGGACCTGGATCCTGAAGGAGGAAGTTAAGGGTTTTGTATATCAGTTTTAAAATTCTTTCCCAAGATGGCTTAGTTCTAGGGCAAATGAGAAAATGTCCAGCCTCACTTGTACTATAATAAGACAATCTTGTTTGTTTCCAAATTCACGTCAACTCCTGTGTGACCAAATGGGATGAACTGGATTCTCAATTCTATCATCTTAGTGTGTTGGTGGTTTAGACAATGGCTACGGTTTGCACAACTATCAACACACAGGAAACTTCAGTACGTGGCAATCAATGAAGGTTTGGAGCTTAGGCTACACCTACCAGTACACTCCACTATCCCAGGGGACCATCTCTGAGCTCTTGTTCAGCTCCCCCTCCATCTCCACGGTCCATTACCCTTTGCTCCGCAGCCCATTTGTTCAATTATGGTTGTCATGTATGATCTAAGCAGTGCTGAGAAGCAAACTTTTCTTTGTTCCATGATGCCTGTTGCAATCTGTATCAGTGTGTGGGGGTGTGAACTTTTGAAAAGCCTCAAAGTGCGCCCCTCATGGCACCATACCAGTGAGCCTAAGCAAGCAGTATGACTGTGTTCCTGACCTGACTCTGTGAGCATCTTTCTCCCGATGTTACTAGATATCTTTCTTTAAGACACCCTAGGCATTTCATCTTTTTATTTCCAGTGGATATGTATTTTCTATAATTTCTTATGCATGGCGCACTCTACATTTGTGGCACCAGCCTCTGTGATCTTGAGGTGTATATGTTCTTAAGTGGCAAGTATGGCCAGATGTGACTCATACAAATAATTGAGAATGACTATTTCTTGATCTTTTTACTAAATATTAATAAAAACAGAAACTTTTTAAAAATGCAATTTTATATAACTCAGAAATCTACCCTAGTCAAGAGCAGAGTTTGTCGGCCTCAGATCAGAGGATGAGCCTGAAGCCTGAGAATTATTCCTAATTTTTTCTCACAAAATATTTTTTTCCCTCTTCACCTGGGAACTGAAGAGAGCTGGGGAGTACCATTCTGAAAAAGCAGACTGGCATCAAGAGCATTTGAGGGTCTTGCAGAGAACATAGATTGTGTTCCTAGAACTGATATTAGATGACTCATAATGGCTTAAAATTCCAGCATAAGGTAACCCTATGGCTTCCTCCCGCCAGGTCCTTGTGTGTACCATGATGCATATGAATAAAGTAGCACACACTCAAATAAAATTATTTTTTTAAGAAGGAAAATATAGATTGCCATATTATTAGTAAACTTATTGAAAGCTCATCTACTTTTCAAGAAACTCCCATTTATTATAAACCATCCCATTCTCACATCCTGAATAATAATTTTGTGTTATAATAGAGACGGGGTTCATTGCAGATTACAACCCCAGGCACATCTAGCCCACCACTTAATTCTGTAAATAAACTTCCATTGAGTCATGCACAGTTCATTTTGTTTCACTTCTACCTGCTGTCACAGTGCAATGGCAGAAATTAGAAATGGCAGGATAAGCCAGACAACGAAAAATGTTTGCTGTCTGGTCACTTAAATAAAAACTTTGTCAGTGGATTATCACACGGGAGCTTAATGTCCAGGACTCTGTGAGCCTATAAGTTATGAATTGCAAATCAGCTATCAAAGGCATTAAAGTAGCTGGTGTGGCTTAAATACTGCTCCTCACTGTTTGCTCTTTCAGAATACATTGACATTTAGTGTTATATTGAACTTTTAACTTTTTTCCCTTTTTGTTGTTAATCTGATAAAAATTTGTCTTCACCTTTCCAGTTTCCATCTCTAAAAAAGGTGAAAATTTCCTGCCGACATTCTCAATTTAAAAAGCTCTTTACTGTTCCTGCGGATGTCAACATGATGTAAAAATGACTCTGGACCAAGAAACGATCTTCTCTCCCCACCCCAGCCCCGCTCTTTCTCTGAGCAATTCCAGATCAATGTATGAGCTACATCCTTGCTTTTATCTAATATGAAGAAAGTCAGTGTGCTGATGGCTTTTCAAAAGCTTTCCAAGTTGGCCCAAGATGAAATAAACTCCCCCTAAAGGAAAATAAATGGTGCCCCACGATGCTATTATGGAGTACACATTGTTAACAATGCCCTTCCATTTTTAATAATACATCATAGCAAAGAGACGAGGTTAATAGAAGAATCAGCTTTTATTACTGAGAAGGACCTGCAAAGGGTTTGGTTCTG